>NW_027669679.1:0-356000 GCF_964212035.1 Myotis nattereri
CCAGTACATATTTGTAAGAAAACTCTCAAGTTGTGGTAAAACTCTTAAATACGTAATTAGAGTTTCCAGAAATGATTAAAAACTTGGAAGAACCCCTTGAAATTAAAGTAAATCGATTCTTCCTACATTTCCTGCCGTTTGTAATCACAGACATTACCAGTGGAAAGCCGTGAAATGACCAGCAAAGTGACAATATTTACAACTCCGGGCACTTTAGGGAGCGTTTTCACTTGAATTTGCTTTCAAATATTAGTAATTCTTGTTTATACAGCTCAAAATGTGTAGAAAGCCTGTAAGTGAGGACTGTACTGCTCATGTTTACAATTGAGGTCCCATTACTCTGGCGAGTTTTGTGTGACTCTGTTAAAATTCTGACGGTTCCAGTACATATTTTTAAGAAAAGTCTCTAGTTTTGGTAAAACTCTTAAAATACGCAATTACAGTTTCCAGAAATGATTAAAAACTTGGAAGAACCCCTTGAAATTAAAGTAATTCAATTCTTACTACATTTCCTGCCGTTTGTAATCACAGACATTACCAGTGGAAAGCCGTGAAATGACCAGCAAAGTGACAATATTTACAACTCCGGGCACTTTAGGGAGCGTTTTCACTTGAATTTGCTTTCAAATATTAGGAATTCTTGTTTATACAGCTCAAAATTTGTGTAGAAAGCCTGTGAGTGAGGTCTAAACTGCGTATGTTTACAATTGAGGCCCCATTACTCTGGCGAGTTTTGTATGACTCTGTTAAAATCCTGACGGTTCCAGTACATATTTGTAAGAAAACTCTCTAGTTGTGGTAAAACTCTTAAATACGTAATTAGAGTTTCAAGAAATGATTAAAAACTTGGAAGAACCCCTTGAAATTAAAGTAAATCGATTCTTCCTACATTTCCTGCCGTTTGTAATCACAGACATTACCAGTGGAAAGCCGTGAAATGACCAGCAAACTGATAATATTTACAACTCCGGGCACTTTAGGGAGCGTTTTCACTTGAATTTGCTTTGAAATATTAGTAATTCCTGTTTATACAGCTCAAAATGTGTAGAAAGCCTGTAAGTGAGGACTGTACTGCTTATGTTTACAATTGAGACCGCATTACTCTGGCGAGTTTTGTGTGACTCTGTTAAAATTCTGACAGTTCCAGTACATATTTTTAAGAAAAGTCTCTAGTTTTGGTAAAACTCTTAAAATACGCAATTACAGTTTCCAGAAATGATTAAAAACTTGGAAGAACCCCTTCAAATTAAAGTAAATAGATTCTTCCTACATTTCCTGCCGTTTGTAATCACAGACATTACCAGTGGAAAGCCGTGAAATGACCAGCAAACTGATAATATTTAAAACTCCGGGCACTTTAGGGAGCGTTTTCACTTGAATTTGCTTTCAAATATTAGGAATTCTTGTTTATACAGCTCAAAATTTGTGTAGAAAGCCTGTGAGTGAGGTCTAAACTGCGTATGTTTAATATTGAGGCCCCATTACTCTGGCGAGTTTTGTGTGACTCTGTTAAAATCCTGACGGTTCCAGTACATATTTGTAAGAAAACTCTCTAGTTGCGGTAAAACTCTTAAAATACATAATCAGAGTTTCCAGAAATGATTAAAAACTTGGAAGAACCCCTTGAAATTAAAGTAAATAGATTCTTCCTACATTTCCTGCCGTTTGTAATCACAGACATTACCAGTGGAAAGCCGTGAAATGACCAGCAAACTGATAATATTTACAACTCTGGGCACTTTAGGGAGCGTTTTCACTTGAATTTGCTTTCAAATATTAGGAATTCTTGTTTATACAGCTCAAAATTTGTGTAGAAAGCCTGTGAGTGAGGTCTAAACTGCGTATGTTTACAATTGAGGCCCCATTACTCTGGCGAGTTTTGTATGACTCTGTTAAAATCCTGACGGTTCCAGTACATATTTGTAAGAAAACTCTCAAGTTGTGGTAAAACTCTTAAATACGTAATTAGAGTTTCCAGAAATGATTAAAAACTTGGAAGAACCCCTTGAAATTAAAGTAAATCGATTCTTCCTACATTTCCTGCCGTTTGTAATCACAGACATTACCAGTGGAAAGCCGTGAAATGACCAGCAAAGTGACAATATTTACAACTCCGGGCACTTTAGGGAGCGTTATCAGTTGAATTTGCTTTCAAATATTAGGAATTCTTGTTTATACAGCTCAAAATTTGTGTAGAAAGCCTGTGAGTGAGGTCTAAACTGCGTATGTTTACAATTGAGGCCCCATTACTCTGGCGAGTTTTGTATGACTCTGTTAAAATCCTGACGGTTCCAGTACATATTTGTAAGAAAACTCTCAAGTTGTGGTAAAACTCTTAAATACGTAATTAGAGTTTCCAGAAATGATTAAAAACTTGGAAGAACCCCTTGAAATTAAAGTAAATCGATTCTTCCTACATTTCCTGCCGTTTGTAATCACAGACATTACCAGTGGAAAGCCGTGAAATGACCAGCAAACTGATAATATTGACAACTCTGGGCACTTTAGGGAGCGTTTTCACTTGAATTTGCTTTCAAATATTTGGAATTCTTGTTTATACAGCTCAAAATTTGTATAGAAAGCCTGTAAGTGAGGACTGTACTGCTTATGTTTACAATTGAGGCCGCATTACTCTGGCGACTTTTGTGTGACTCTGTTAAAATCCTGACGGTTCCAGTACATATTTGTAAGAAAACTCTCAAGTTGTGGTAAAACTCTTAAAGTACGTAATTAGAGTTTCCAGAAATGATTAAAAACTTGGAAGAACCCCTTGAAATTAAACTAAATCGATTCTTCCTACATTTCCTGCCGTTTGTAATCACAGACATTACCAGTGGAAAGCCGTGAAATGACCAGCAAACTGATAATATTTACAACTCCAGGCACTTTAGGGACCGTTTTCACTTGAATTTGCTTTCAAATATTAGGAATTCTTGTTTATACAGCTCAAAATTTGAGCAGAAAGCCTGTAAGTGAGCACTGTACTGCTTATGTTTACAATTGAGACCGCATTACTCTGGCGAGTTTTGTGTGACTCTGTTAAAATTCTGACGGTTCCAGTACATATTTGTAAGAAAAGTCTCTAGTTTTGGTAAAACTCTTAAAATACGCATTTACAGTTTCCAGAAATGATTAAAAACTTGGAAGAACCCCTTCAAATTAAAGTAAATAGATTCTTCCTACATTTCCTGCCGTTTGTAATCACAGACATTTCCTGTGGAAAGCCGTGAAATGACCAGCAAACTGATAATATTTACAACTCCGGGCACTTTAGGGAGCGTTTTCAGTTGAATTTGCTTTCAAATATTAGGAATTCTTGTTTATACAGCTCAAAATTTGTGTAGAAAGCCTGTGAGTGAGGTCTAAACTGCGTATGTTTACAATTGAGGCCCCATTACTCTGGCGAGTTTTGTGTGACTCTGTTAAAATCCTGACGGTTCCAGTACATATTTGTAAGAAAACTCTCTAGTTCTGGTAAAACTCTTAAAATACGTAATCAGAGTTTCCAGAAATGATTAAAAACTTGGAAGAACCCCTTGAAATTAAAGTAATTCGATTCTTCCTACATTTCCTGCCGTTTGTAATCACAGACATTACCAGTGGAAAGCTGTGAAATGACCAGCAAACTGATAATATTTACAACTCCAGGCACTTTAGGGAGCGTTTTCAGTTGAATTTGCTTTCAAATATTAGGAATTCTTGTTTATACAGCTCAAAAGTTGTGTAGAAAGCTTGTGAGTGAGGTCTAAACTGCGTATGTTTACAATTGAGGCCCCATTACTCTGGCGAGTTTTGTGTGACTCTGTTAAAATCCTGACGGTTCCAGTACATAATTGTAAGAAAACTCTCTAGTTGTGGTAAAACTCTTAAAATACGTAATCAGAGTTTCCAGAAATGATTAAAAACTTGGAAGAACCCCTTGAAATTAAAGTAAATAGATTCTTCCTACATTTTCTGCCGTTTGTAATCACAGACATTACCAGTGGAAAGCTGTGAAATGACCAGCAAAATGATAATATTTACAACTCTGGGCACTTTAGGGAGCGTTTTCACTTGAATATGCTTTCAAATATTAGGAATTCTTGTTTATACAGCTCAAAATTTGTGTAGAAAGCCTGTAAGGGAGGACTGTACTGCTTATGTTTACAATTGAGGCCGCATTACTCTGGTGACTTTTGTATGACTCTTTTAAAATCCTGACGGTTCCAGTACATATTTGTAAGAAAGCTCTCTAGTCGTGGTAAAACTCTTAAAATACGTAATTAGAGTTTCCAGAAATGATTAAAAACTTGGAAGAACCCCTTGAAATTAAAGTAAATTGATTCTTCCTACATTTCCTGCCGTTTGTAATCACAGACATTACCAGTGGAAAGCTGTGAAATGACCAGCAAACTGATAATATTTACAACTCTGGGCACTTTAGGGAGTGTTTTCACTTGAATTTGCTTTCAAATATTTGGAATTCTTGTTTATACAGCTCAAAATTTGTGTAGAAAGCCTGTGAGTGAGGTCTAAACTGCGTATGTTTACAATTGAGGCCCCATTACTCTGGCGAGTTTTGTGTGACTCTGTTAAAATCCTGACGGTTCCAGTACATATTTGTAAGAAAACTCTCTAGTTGTGGTAAAACTCTTAAATATGTAATTAGAGTTTCCAGAAATGATTAAAAACTTGGAAGAACCCCTTGAAATTAAAGTAAATCGATTCTTCCTACATTTCCTGCCGTTTGTAATCACAGACATTACCAGTGGAAAGCCGTGAAATGACCAGCAAAGTGACAATATTTACAACTCCGGGCACTTTAGGGAGCGTTATCAGTTGAATTTGCTTTCAAATATTAGGAATTCTTGTTTATACAGCTCAAAATTTGTGTAGAAAGCCTGTGAGTGAGGTCTAAACTGCGTATGTTTACAATTGAGGCCCCATTACTCTGGCGAGATTTGTGTGACTCTGTTAAAATCCTGACGGTTCCAGTACATATTTGTAAGAAAACTCTCAAGTTGTGGTAAAACTCTTAAATACGTAATTAGAGTTTCCAGAAATGATTAAAAACTTGGAAGAACCCCTTGAAATTAAAGTAAATCGATTCTTCCTACATTTCCTGCCGTTTGTAATCACAGACATTACCAGTGGAAAGCCGTGAAATGACCAGCAAAGTGACAATATTTACAACTCCGGGCACTTTAGGGAGCGTTTTCAGTTGAATTTGCTTTCAAATATTAGGAATTCTTGTTTATACAGCTCAAAATTTGTGTAGAAAGCCTGTAATGGAGGACTGTACTGCTTATGTTTACAATTGAGGCCGCATTACTCTGGTGACTTTTGTATGACTCTTTTAAAATCCTGACGGTTCCAGTACATATTTGTAAGAAAGCTCTCTAGTCGTGGTAAAACTCTTAAAATACGTAATTAGAGTTTCCAGAAATGATTAAAAACTTGGAAGAACCCCTTGAAATTAAAGTAAATTGATTCTTCCTACATTTCCTGCCGTTTGTAATCACAGACATTACCAGTGGAAAGCTGTGAAATGACCAGCAAACTGATAATATTTACAACTCTGGGCACTTTAGGGAGTGTTTTCACTTGAATTTGCTTTCAAATATTTGGAATTCTTGTTTATACAGCTCAAAATTTGTGTAGAAAGCCTGTGAGTGAGGTCTAAACTGCGTATGTTTACAATTGAGGCCCCATTACTCTGGCGAGTTTTGTGTGACTCTGTTAAAATCCTGACGGTTCCAGTACATATTTGTAAGAAAACTCTCTAGTTGTGGTAAAACTCTTAAATATGTAATTAGAGTTTCCAGAAATGATTAAAAACTTTGAAGAACCCCTTGAAATTAAAGTAAATCGATTCTTCCTACATTTCCTGCCGTTTGTAATCACAGACATTACCAGTGGAAAGCCGTGAAATGACCAGCAAAGTGACAATATTTACAACTCCGGGCACTTTAGGGAGCGTTATCAGTTGAATTTGCTTTCAAATATTAGGAATTCTTGTTTATACAGCTCAAAATTTGTGTAGAAAGCCTGTGAGTGAGGTCTAAACTGCGTATGTTTACAATTGAGGCCCCATTACTCTGGCGAGATTTGTGTGACTCTGTTAAAATCCTGACGGTTCCAGTACATATTTGTAAGAAAACTCTCAAGTTGTGGTAAAACTCTTAAATACGTAATTAGAGTTTCCAGAAATGATTAAAAACTTGGAAGAACCCCTTGAAATTAAAGTAAATCGATTCTTCCTACATTTCCTGCCGTTTGTAATCACAGACATTACCAGTGGAAAGCCGTGAAATGACCAGCAAAGTGACAATATTTACAACTCCGGGCACTTTAGGGAGCGTTTTCAGTTGAATTTGCTTTCAAATATTAGGAATTCTTGTTTATACAGCTCAAAATTTGTGTAGAAAGCCTGTGAGTGAGGTCTAAACTGCGTATGTTTACAATTGAGGCCCCATTACTCTGGCGAGTTTTGTATGACTCTGTTAAAATCCTGACGGTTCCAGTACATATTTGTAAGAAAACTCTCAAGTTGTGGTAAAACTCTTAAAATACGTAATCAGAGTTTCCAGAAATGATTAAAAACTTGGAAGAACCCCTTGAAATTAAAGTAAATCGATTCTTCCTACATTTCCTGCCGTTTGTAATCACAGACATTACCAGTGGAAAGCCGTGAAATGACCAGCAAAGTGACAATATTTACAACTCCGGGCACTTTAGGGAGCGTTTTCACTTGAATTTGCTTTCAAATATTTGGAATTCTTGTTTATACAGCTCAAAATTTGTGTAGAAAGCCTGTGAGTGAGGTCTAAACTGCTTATGTTTACAATTGAGGCCCCATTACTCTGGCGAGTTTTGTGTGACTCTGTTAAAATCCTGACGGTTCCAGTACATATTTGTAAGAAAACTCTCTAGTTGTGGTAAAACTCTTAAATACGTAATTAGAGTTTCCAGAAATGATTAAAAACTTGGAAGAACCCCTTGAAATTAAAGTAAATCGATTCTTCCTACATTTCCTGCCATTTGTAATCACAGACATTACCAGTGGAAAGCCGTGAAATGACCAGCAAACTGATAATATTGACAACTCTGGGCACTTTAGGGAGCGTTTTCACTTGAATTTGCTTTCAAATATTTGGAATTCTTGTTTATACAGCTCAAAATTTGTATAGAAAGCCTGTAAGTGAGGACTGTACTGCTTATGTTTACAATTGAGGCCGCATTACTCTGGCGACTTTTGTGTGACTCTGTTAAAATCCTGACGGTTCCAGTACATATTTGTAAGAAAACTCTCTAGTTGTGGTAAAACTCTTAAAATACGTAATTAGAGTTTCCAGAAATGATTAAAAACTTGGAAGAACCCCTTGAAATTAAAGTAATTCGATTCTTCCTACATTTCCTGCCGTTTGTAATCACAGACATTACCAGTGGAAAGCCGTGAAATGACCAGCAAAGTGACAATATTTACAACTCCGGGCACTTTAGGGAGCGTTTTCACTTGAATTTGCTTTCAAATATTTGGAATTCTTGTTTATACAGCTCAAAATTTGTACAGAAAGCCTGTAAGGGAGGACTGTACTGCTTATGTTTACAATTGAGGCCGCATTACTCTGGCGACTTTTGTGTGACTCTGTTAAAATCCTGACGGTTCCAGTACATATTTGTAAGAAAACTCTCTAGTTGTGGTAAAACTCTTAAAATACGTAATTAGAGTTTCCAGAAATGATTAAAAACTTGGAAGAACCCCTTGAAATTAAAGTAAATAGATTCTTCCTACATTTCCTGCCGTTTGTAATCACAGACATTACCAGTGGAAAGCCGTGAAATGACCAGCAAACTGATAATATTTACAACTCCGGGCACATTAGGGAGCGTTATCAGTTGAATTTGCTTTCAAATATTAGGAATTCTTGTTTATACAGCTCAAAATTTGTGTAGAAAGCCTGTGAGTGAGGTCTAAACTGCGTATGTTTACAATTGAGGCCCCATTAATCTGGCGAGTTTTGTATGACTCTGTTAAAATCCTGACGGTTCCAGTACATATTTGTAAGAAAACTCTCAAGTTGTGGTAAAACTCTTAAATACGTAATTAGAGTTTCCAGAAATGATTAAAAACTTCGAAGAACCCCTTGAAATTAAAGTAAATCAATTCTTCCTACATTTCCTGCCGTTTGTAATCACAGACATTAGCAGTGGAAAGCCGTGAAATTACCAGCAAAGTGACAATATTTACAACTCCGGGCACTTTAGGGAGCGTTTTCACTTGAATTTGCTTTCAAATATTAGGAATTCTTGTTTATACAGCTCAAAAGTTGTGTAGAAAGCCTGTGAGTGAGGTCTAAACTGCGTATGTTTACAATTGAGGCCCCATTACTCTGGCGAGTTTTGTGTGACTCTGTTAAAATCCTGACGGTTCCAGTACATATTTGTAAGAAAACTCTCTAGTTGTGGTAAAACTCTTAAAATACGTAATCAGAGTTTCCAGAAATGATTAAAAACTTGGAAGAACCCCTTGAAATTAAAGTAAATAGATTCTTCCTACATTTCCTGCCGTTTGTAATCACAGACATTACCAGTGGAAAGCCGTGAAATGACCAGCAAACTGATAATATTTACAACTCCAGGCACTTTAGGGACCGTTTTCACTTGAATTTGCTTTCAAATATTAGGAATTCTTGTTTATACAGCTCAAAATTTGTGCAGAAAGCCTGTAAGTGAGCACTGTACTGCTTATGTTTACAATTGAGACCGCATTACTCTGGCGAGTTTTGTGTGACTCTGTTAAAATTCTGACGGTTCCAGTACATATTTGTAAGAAAAGTCTCTAGTTTTGGTAAAACTCTTAAAATACGCATTTACAGTTTCCAGAAATGATTAAAAACTTGGAAGAACCCCTTCAAATTAAAGTAAATAGATTCTTCCTACATTTCCTGCCGTTTGTAATCACAGACATTACCTGTGGAAAGCCGTGAAATGACCAGCAAACTGATAATATTTACAACTCCGGGCACTTTAGGGAGCGTTTTCAGTTGAATTTGCTTTCAAATATTAGGAATTCTTGTTTATACAGCTCAAAATTTGTGTAGAAAGCCTGTGAGTGAGGTCTAAACTGCGTATGTTTACAATTGAGGCCCCATTACTCTGGCGAGTTTTGTGTGACTCTGTTAAAATCCTGACGGTTCCAGTACATATTTGTAAGAAAACTCTCTAGTTCTGGTAAAACTCTTAAAATACGTAATCAGAGTTTCCAGAAATGATTAAAAACTTGGAAGAACCCCTTGAAATTAAAGTAAATAGATTATTCCTACATTTTCTGCCGTTTGTAATCACAGACATTTCCAGTGGAAAGCCGTGAAATGACCAGCAAAGTGACAATATTTACAACTCCAGGCACTTTAGGGAGCGTTTTCAGTTGAATTTGCTTTCAAATATTAGGAATTCTTGTTTATACAGCTCAAAAGTTGTGTAGAAAGCTTGTGAGTGAGGTCTAAACTGCGTATGTTTACAATTGAGGCCCCATTACTCCGGCGAGTTTTGTGTGACTCTGTGAAAATCCTGACGGTTCCAGTACATAATTGTAAGAAAACTCTCTAGTTGTGGTAAAACTCTTAAAATACGTAATCAGAGTTTCCAGAAATGATTAAAAACTTGGAAGAACCCCTTGAAATTAAAGTAAATAGATTCTTCCTACATTTTCTGCCGTTTGTAATCACAGACATTACCAGTGGAAAGCTGTGAAATGACCAGCAAACTGATAATATTTACAACTCTGGGCACTTTAGGGAGTGTTTTCACTTGAATTTGCTTTCAAATATTTGGAATTCTTGTTTATACAGCTCAAAATTTGTGTAGAAAGCCTGTGAGTGAGGTCTAAACTGCGTATGTTTACAATTGAGGCCCCATTACTCTGGCGAGTTTTGTGTGACTCTGTTAAAATCCTGACGGTTCCAGTACATATTTGTAAGAAAACTCTCTAGTTGTGGTAAAACTCTTAAATACGTAATTAGAGTTTCCAGAAATGATTAAAAACTTGGAAGAACCCCTTGAAATTAAAGTAAATCGATTCTTCCTACATTTCCTGCCGTTTGTAATCACAGACATTACCAGTGGAAAGCCGTGAAATGACCAGCAAAGTGACAATATTTACAACTCCGGGCACTTTAGGGAGCGTTATCAGTTGAATTTGCTTTCAAATATTAGGAATTCTTGTTTATACAGCTCAAAATTTGTGTAGAAAGCCTGTGAGTGAGGTCTAAACTGCGTATGTTTACAATTGAGGCCCCATTACTCTGGCGAGTTTTGTATGACTCTGTTAAAATCCTGACGGTTCCAGTACATATTTGTAAGAAAACTCTCAAGTTGTGGTAAAACTCTTAAATACGTAATTAGAGTTTCCAGAAATGATTAAAAACTTGGAAGAACCCCTTGAAATTAAAGTAAATCGATTCTTCCTACATTTCCTGCCGTTTGTAATCACAGACATTACCAGTGGAAAGCCGTGAAATGACCAGCAAACTGATAATATTGACAACTCTGGGCACTTTAGGGAGCGTTTTCACTTGAATTTGCTTTCAAATATTTGGAATTCTTGTTTATACAGCTCAAAATTTGTATAGAAAGCCTGTAAGTGAGGACTGTACTGCTTATGTTTACAATTGAGGCCGCATTACTCTGGCGACATTTGTGTGACTCTGTTAAAATCCTGACGGTTCCAGTACATATTTGTAAGAAAACTCTCTAGTTGTGGTAAAACTCCTAAAATACGTAATTAGAGTTTCCAGAAATGATTAAAAACTTGGAAGAACCCCTTGAAATTAAAGTAATTCGATTCTTCCTACATTTCCTGCCGTTTGTAATCACAGACATTACCAGTGGAAAGCCGTGAAATGACCAGCAAAGTGACAATATTTACAACTCCGGGCACTTTAGGGAGCGTTTTCACTTGAATTTGCTTTCAAATATTTGGAATTCTTGTTTATACAGCTCAAAATTTGTATAGAAAGCCTGTAAGTGAGGACTGTACTGCTTATGTTTACAATTGAGGCCGCATTACTCTGGCGACTTTTGTGTGACTCTGTTAAAATCCTGACGGTTCCAGTACATATTTGTAAGAAAACTCTCTAGTTGTGGTAAAACTCTTAAATACGTAATTAGAGTTTCCAGAAATGATTAAGAACTTGGAAGAACCCCTTGAAATTAAAGTAAATCGATTCTTCCTACATTTCCTGCCATTTGTAATCACAGACATTAGCAGTGGAAAGCCGTGAAATGACCAGCAAACTGATAATATTTACAACTCCGGGCACTTTAGGGAGCGTTTTCACTTGAATTTGCTTTCAAATATTAGTAATTCTTGTTTATACAGCTCAAAATGTGTAGAAAGCCTGTAAGTGAGGACTGTACTACTTATGTTTACAATTGAGGTCCCATTACTCTGGCGACTTTTTTATGACTCTTTTAAAATCCTGACGGTTCCAGTACATATTTGTAAGAAAGCTCTCTAGTCGTGGTAAAACTCTTAAAATACGTAATTAGAGTTTCCAGAAATGATTAAAAACTTGGAAGAACCGCTTGAAATTAAAGTAAATAGATTCTTCCTACATTTACTGCCGTTTGTTATCACAGACATCACCAGTGGAAAGCCTTGAAATGACCAGCAAACTGATAATATTTACAACTCCGGGCACTTTAGGGATCGTTATTAGTTGAATTTGCTTTCAAATATTAGGAATTCTTGTTTATACAGCTCAAAATTTGTGTAGAAAGCCTGTGAGTGAGGTCTAAACTGCGTATGTTTACAATTGAGGCCCCATTACTCTGGCGAGTTTTGTATGACTCTGTTAAAATCCTGACGGTTCCAGTACATATTTGTAAGAAAACTCTCAAGTTGTGGTAAAACTCTTAAATACGTAATTAGAGTTTCCAGAAATGATTAAAAACTTGGAAGAACCCCTTGAAATTAAAGTAAATCGATTCTTCCTACATTTCCTGCCGTTTGTAATCACAGACATTACCAGTGGAAAGCTGTGAAATGACCAGCAAACTGATAATATTTACAACTCTGGGCACTTTAGGGAGCGTTTTCACTTGAATTTGCTTTCAAATATTTGGAATTCTTGTTTATACAGCTCAAAATTTGTATAGAAAGCCTGTAAGTGAGGTCTAAACTGCGTATGTTTACAATTGAGGCCCCATTACTCTGGCGAGTTTTGTATGACTTGTTAAAATCCTGACGGTTCCAGTACATATTTGTAAGAAAACTCTCTAGTTGTGGTAAAACTCTTAAATACGTAATTAGAGTTTCCAGAAATGATTAAAAACTTGGAAGAACCCCTTGAAATTAAAGTAAATCGATTCTTCCTACATTTCCTGCCGTTTGTAATCACAGACATTAGCAGTGGAAAGCCGTGAAATGACCAGCAAAGTGACAATATTTACAACTCCGGGCACTTTAGGGAGCGTTTTCACTTGAATTTGCTTTCAAATATTAGTAATTCTTGTTTATACAGCTCAAAATGTGTAGAAAGCCTGTAAGTGAGGACTGTACTGCTCATGTTTACAATTTAGGTCCCATTACTCTGGCGAGTTTTGTGTGACTCTGTTAAAATCCTGACGGTTCCAGTACATATTTGTAAGAAAACTCTCTAGTTGTGGTAAAACTCCTAAAATACGTAATTAGAGTTTCCAGAAATGATTAAAAACTTGGAAGAACCCCTTGAAATTAAAGTAATTCGATTCTTCCTACATTTCCTGCCGTTTGTAATCACAGACATTACCAGTGGAAAGCCGTGAAATGACCAGCAAAGTGACAATATTTACAACTCCGGGCACTTTAGGGAGCGTTTTCACTTGAATTTGCTTTCAAATATTTGGAATTCTTGTTTATACAGCTCAAAATTTGTATAGAAAGCCTGTAAGTGAGGACTGTACTGCTTATGTTTACAATTGAGGCCGCATTACTCTGGCGACTTTTGTGTGACTCTGTTAAAATCCTGACGGTTCCAGTACATATTTGTAAGAAAACTCTCTAGTTGTGGTAAAACTCTTAAATACGTAATTAGAGTTTCCAGAAATGATTAAGAACTTGGAAGAACCCCTTGAAATTAAAGTAAATCGATTCTTCCTACATTTCCTGCCATTTGTAATCACAGACATTAGCAGTGGAAAGCCGTGAAATGACCAGCAAACTGATAATATTTACAACTCCGGGCACTTTAGGGAGCGTTTTCACTTGAATTTGCTTTCAAATATTAGTAATTCTTGTTTATACAGCTCAAAATGTGTAGAAAGCCTGTAAGTGAGGACTGTACTACTTATGTTTACAATTGAGGTCCCATTACTCTGGCGACTTTTTTATGACTCTTTTAAAATCCTGACGGTTCCAGTACATATTTGTAAGAAAGCTCTCTAGTCGTGGTAAAACTCTTAAAATACGTAATTAGAGTTTCCAGAAATGATTAAAAACTTGGAAGAACCGCTTGAAATTAAAGTAAATAGATTCTTCCTACATTTCCTGCCGTTTGTTATCACAGACATCACCAGTGGAAAGCCTTGAAATGACCAGCAAACTGATAATATTTACAACTCCGGGCACTTTAGGGATCGTTATTAGTTGAATTTGCTTTCAAATATTAGGAATTCTTGTTTATACAGCTCAAAATTTGTGTAGAAAGCCTGTGAGTGAGGTCTAAACTGCGTATGTTTACAATTGAGGCCCCATTACTCTGGCGAGTTTTGTATGACTCTGTTAAAATCCTGACGGTTCCAGTACATATTTGTAAGAAAACTCTCAAGTTGTGGTAAAACTCTTAAATACGTAATTAGAGTTTCCAGAAATGATTAAAAACTTGGAAGAACCCCTTGAAATTAAAGTAAATCGATTCTTCCTACATTTCCTGCCGTTTGTAATCACAGACATTACCAGTGGAAAGCTGTGAAATGACCAGCAAACTGATAATATTTACAACTCTGGGCACTTTAGGGAGCGTTTTCACTTGAATTTGCTTTCAAATATTTGGAATTCTTGTTTATACAGCTCAAAATTTGTATAGAAAGCCTGTAAGTGAGGTCTAAACTGCGTATGTTTACAATTGAGGCCCCATTACTCTGGCGAGTTTTGGATGACTTGTTAAAATCCTGACGGTTCCAGTACATATTTGTAAGAAAACTCTCTAGTTGTGGTAAAACTCTTAAATACGTAATTAGAGTTTCCAGAAATGATTAAAAACTTGGAAGAACCCCTTGAAATTAAAGTAAATCGATTCTTCCTACATTTCCTGCCGTTTGTAATCACAGACATTAGCAGTGGAAAGCCGTGAAATGACCAGCAAAGTGACAATATTTACAACTCCGGGCACTTTAGGGAGCGTTTTCACTTGAATTTGCTTTCAAATATTAGTAATTCTTGTTTATACAGCTCAAAATGTGTAGAAAGCCTGTAAGTGAGGACTGTACTGCTCATGTTTACAATTGAGGTCCCATTACTCTGGCGAGTTTTGTGTGACTCTGTTAAAATTCTGACGGTTCCAGTACATATTTTTAAGAAAAGTCTCTAGTTTTGGTAAAACTCTTAAAATACGCAATTACAGTTTCCAGAAATGATTAAAAACTTGGAAGAACCCCTTGAAATTAAAGTAATTCAATTCTTACTACATTTCCTGCCGTTTGTAATCACAGACATTACCAGTGGAAAGCCGTGAAATGACCAGCAAAGTGACAATATTTACAACTCCGGGCACTTTAGGGAGCGTTTTCACTTGAATTTGCTTTCAAATATTAGGAATTCTTGTTTATACAGCTCAAAATTTGTGTAGAAAGCCTGTGAGTGAGGTCTAAACTGTGTATGTTTACAATTGAGGCCCCATTACTCTGGCGAGTTTTGTATGACTCTGTTAAAATCCTGACGGTTCCAGTACATATTTGTAAGAAAACTCTCTAGTTGTGGTAAAACTCTTAAATACGTAATTAGAGTTTCAAGAAATGATTAAAAACTTGGAAGAACCCCTTGAAATTAAAGTAAATCGATTCTTCCTACATTTCCTGCCGTTTGTAATCACAGACATTACCAGTGGAAAGCCGTGAAATGACCAGCAAACTGATAATATTTACAACTCCGGGCACTTTAGGGAGCGTTTTCACTTGAATTTGCTTTGAAATATTAGTAATTCCTGTTTATACAGCTCAAAATGTGTAGAAAGCCTGTAAGTGAGGACTGTACTGCTTATGTTTACAATTGAGACCGCATTACTCTGGCGAGTTTTGTGTGACTCTGTTAAAATTCTGACGGTTCCAGTACATATTTGTAAGAAAAGTCTCTAGTTTTGGTAAAACTCTTAAAATACGCAATTACAGTTTCCAGAAATGATTAAAAACTTGGAAGAACCCCTTCAAATTAAAGTAAATAGATTCTTCCTACATTTCCTGCTGTTTGTAATCACAGACATTACCAGTGGAAAGCCGTGAAATGACCAGCAAACTGATAATATTTAAAACTCCGGGCACTTTAGGGAGCGTTTTCACTTGAATTTGCTTTCAAATATTAGGAATTCTTGTTTATACAGCTCAAAATTTGTGTAGAAAGCCTGTGAGTGAGGTCTAAACTGCGTATGTTTACAATTGAGGCCCCATTACTCTGGCGAGTTTTGTGTGACTCTGTTAAAATCCTGACGGTTCCAGTACATATTTGTAAGAAAACTCTCTAGTTGCGGTAAAACTCTTAAAATACATAATCAGAGTTTCCAGAAATGATTAAAAACTTGGAAGAACCCCTTGAAATTAAAGTAAATAGATTCTTCCTACATTTCCTGCCGTTTGTAATCACAGACATTACCAGTGGAAAGCCGTGAAATGACCAGCAAACTGATAATATTTACAACTCTGGGCACTTTAGGGAGCGTTTTCACTTGAATTTGCTTTCAAATATTAGGAATTCTTGTTTATACAGCTCAAAATTTGTGTAGAAAGCCTGTGAGTGAGGTCTAAACTGCGTATGTTTACAATTGAGGCCCCATTACTCTGGCGAGTTTTGTATGACTCTGTTAAAATCCTGACGGTTCCAGTACATATTTGTAAGAAAACTCTCAAGTTGTGGTAAAACTCTTAAATACGTAATTAGAGTTTCCAGAAATGATTAAAAACTTGGAAGAACCCCTTGAAATTAAAGTAAATCGATTCTTCCTACATTTCCTGCCGTTTGTAATCACAGACATTACCAGTGGAAAGCCGTGAAATGACCAGCAAACTGATAATATTGACAACTCTGGGCACTTTAGGGAGCGTTTTCACTTGAATTTGCTTTCAAATATTTGGAATTCTTGTTTATACAGCTCAAAATTTGTATAGAAAGCCTGTAAGTGAGGACTGTACTGCTTATGTTTACAATTGAGGCCGCATTACTCTGGCGACTTTTGTGTGACTCTGTTAAAATCCTGACGGTTCCAGTACATATTTGTAAGAAAACTCTCAAGTTGTGGTAAAACTCTTAAAGTACGTAATTAGAGTTTCCAGAAATGATTAAAAACTTGGAAGAACCCCTTGAAATTAAACTAAATCGATTCTTCCTACATTTCCTGCCGTTTGTAATCACAGACATTACCAGTGGAAAGCCGTGAAATGACCAGCAAACTGATAATATTTACAACTCCAGGCACTTTAGGGACCGTTTTCACTTGAATTTGCTTTCAAATATTAGGAATTCTTGTTTATACAGCTCAAAATTTGTGCAGAAAGCCTGTAAGTGAACACTGTACTGCTTATGTTTACAATTGAGACCGCATTACTCTGGCGAGTTTTGTGTGACTCTGTTAAAATTCTGACGGTTCCAGTACATATTTGTAAGAAAAGTCTCTAGTTTTGGTAAAACTCTTAAAATACGCATTTACAGTTTCCAGAAATGATTAAAAACTTGGAAGAACCCCTTCAAATTAAAGTAAATAGATTCTTCCTACATTTCCTGCCGTTTGTAATCACAGACATTACCTGTGGAAAGCCGTGAAATGACCAGCAAACTGATAATATTTACAACTCCGGGCACTTTAGGGAGCGTTTTCAGTTGAATTTGCTTTCAAATATTAGGAATTCTTGTTTATACAGCTCAAAATTTGTGTAGAAAGCCTGTGAGTGAGGTCTAAACTGCGTATGTTTACAATTGAGGCCCCATTACTCTGGCGAGTTTTGTGTGACTCTGTTAAAATCCTGACGGTTCCAGTACATATTTGTAAGAAAACTCTCTAGTTCTGGTAAAACTCTTAAAATACGTAATCAGAGTTTCCAGAAATGATTAAAAACTTGGAAGAACCCCTTGAAATTAAAGTAATTCGATTCTTCCTACATTTCCTGCCGTTTGTAATCACAGACATTACCAGTGGAAAGCTGTGAAATGACCAGCAAACTGATAATATTTACAACTCCAGGCACTTTAGGGAGCGTTTTCAGTTGAATTTGCTTTCAAATATTAGGAATTCTTGTTTATACAGCTCAAAAGTTGTGTAGAAAGCTTGTGAGTGAGGTCTAAACTGCGTATGTTTACAATTGAGGCCCCATTACTCTGGCGAGTTTTGTGTGACTCTGTTAAAATCCTGACGGTTCCAGTACATAATTGTAAGAAAACTCTCTAGTTGTGGTAAAACTCTTAAAATACGTAATCAGAGTTTCCAGAAATGATTAAAAACTTGGAAGAACCCCTTGAAATTAAAGTAAATAGATTCTTCCTACATTTTCTGCCGTTTGTAATCACAGACATTACCAGTGGAAAGCTGTGAAATGACCAGCAAACTGATAATATTTACAACTCTGGGCACTTTAGGGAGCGTTTTCACTTGAATATGCTTTCAAATATTAGGAATTCTTGTTTATACAGCTCAAAATTTGTGTAGAAAGCCTGTAAGGGAGGACTGTACTGCTTATGTTTACAATTGAGGCCGCATTACTCTGGTGACTTTTGTATGACTCTTTTAAAATCCTGACGGTTCCAGTACATATTTGTAAGAAAGCTCTCTAGTCGTGGTAAAACTCTTAAAATACGTAATTAGAGTTTCCAGAAATGATTAAAAACTTGGAAGAACCCCTTGAAATTAAAGTAAATTGATTCTTCCTACATTTCCTGCCGTTTGTAATCACAGACATTACCAGTGGAAAGCTGTGAAATGACCAGCAAACTGATAATATTTACAACTCTGGGCACTTTAGGGAGCGTTTTCACTTGAATTTGCTTTCAAATATTTGGAATTCTTGTTTATACAGCTCAAAATTTGTGTAGAAAGCCTGTGAGTGAGGTCTAAACTGCGTATGTTTACAATTGAGGCCCCATTACTCTGGCGAGTTTTGTGTGACTCTGTTAAAATCCTGACGGTTCCAGTACATATTTGTAAGAAAACTCTCTAGTTGTGGTAAAACTCTTAAATACGTAATTAGAGTTTCCAGAAATGATTAAAAACTTGGAAGAACCCCTTGAAATTAAAGTAAATCGATTCTTCCTACATTTCCTGCCGTTTGTAATCACAGACATTACCAGTGGAAAGCCGTGAAATGACCAGCAAAGTGACAATATTTACAACTCCGGGCACTTTAGGGAGCGTTTTCACTTGAATTTGCTTTCAAATATTTGGAATTCTTGTTTATACAGCTCAAAATTTGTATAGAAAGCCTGTAAGTGAGGACTGTACTGCTTATGTTTACAATTGAGGCCGCATTACTCTGGCGACTTTTGTGTGACTCTGTTAAAATCCTGACGGTTCCAGTACATATTTGTAAGAAAACTCTCTAGTTGTGGTAAAACTCTTAAATACGTAATTAGAGTTTCCAGAAATGATTAAGAACTTGGAAGAACCCCTTGAAATTAAAGTAAATCGATTCTTCCTACATTTCCTGCCATTTGTAATCACAGACATTAGCAGTGGAAAGCCGTGAAATGACCAGCAAACTGATAATATTTACAACTCCGGGCACTTTAGGGAGCGTTTTCACTTGAATTTGCTTTCAAATATTAGTAATTCTTGTTTATACAGCTCAAAATGTGTAGAAAGCCTGTAAGTGAGGACTGTACTACTTATGTTTACAATTGAGGTCCCATTACTCTGGCGACTTTTTTATGACTCTTTTAAAATCCTGACGGTTCCAGTACATATTTGTAAGAAAGCTCTCTAGTCGTGGTAAAACTCTTAAAATACGTAATTAGAGTTTCCAGAAATGATTAAAAACTTGGAAGAACCGCTTGAAATTAAAGTAAATAGATTCTTCCTACATTTCCTGCCGTTTGTTATCACAGACATCACCAGTGGAAAGCCTTGAAATGACCAGCAAACTGATAATATTTACAACTCCGGGCACTTTAGGGATCGTTATTAGTTGAATTTGCTTTCAAATATTAGGAATTCTTGTTTATACAGCTCAAAATTTGTGTAGAAAGCCTGTGAGTGAGGTCTAAACTGCGTATGTTTACAATTGAGGCCCCATTACTCTGGCGAGTTTTGTATGACTCTGTTAAAATCCTGACGGTTCCAGTACATATTTGTAAGAAAACTCTCAAGTTGTGGTAAAACTCTTAAATACGTAATTAGAGTTTCCAGAAATGATTAAAAACTTGGAAGAACCCCTTGAAATTAAAGTAAATCGATTCTTCCTACATTTCCTGCCGTTTGTAATCACAGACATTACCAGTGGAAAGCTGTGAAATGACCAGCAAACTGATAATATTTACAACTCTGGGCACTTTAGGGAGCGTTTTCACTTGAATTTGCTTTCAAATATTTGGAATTCTTGTTTATACAGCTCAAAATTTGTATAGAAAGCCTGTAAGTGAGGTCTAAACTGCGTATGTTTACAATTGAGGCCCCATTACTCTGGCGAGTTTTGTATGACTTGTTAAAATCCTGACGGTTCCAGTACATATTTGTAAGAAAACTCTCTAGTTGTGGTAAAACTCTTAAATACGTAATTAGAGTTTCCAGAAATGATTAAAAACTTGGAAGAACCCCTTGAAATTAAAGTAAATCGATTCTTCCTACATTTCCTGCCGTTTGTAATCACAGACATTAGCAGTGGAGAGCCGTGAAATGACCAGCAAAGTGACAATATTTACAACTCCGGGCACTTTAGGGAGCGTTTTCACTTGAATTTGCTTTCAAATATTAGTAATTCTTGTTTATACAGCTCAAAATGTGTAGAAAGCCTGTAAGTGAGGACTGTACTGCTCATGTTTACAATTGAGGTCCCATTACTCTGGCGAGTTTTGTGTGACTCTGTTAAAATTCTGACGGTTCCAGTACATAATTGTAAGAAAACTCTCTAGTTGTGGTAAAACTCTTAAAATACGTAATCAGAGTTTCCAGAAATGATTAAAAACTTGGAAGAACCCCTTGAAATTAAAGTAAATAGATTCTTCCTACATTTTCTGCCGTTTGTAATCACAGACATTACCAGTGGAAAGCTGTGAAATGACCAGCAAACTGATAATATTTACAACTCTGGGCACTTTAGGGAGCGTTTTCACTTGAATATGCTTTCAAATATTAGGAATTCTTGTTTATACAGCTCAAAATTTGTGTAGAAAGCCTGTAAGGGAGGACTGTACTGCTTATGTTTACAATTGAGGCCGCATTACTCTGGTGACTTTTGTATGACTCTTTTAAAATCCTGACGGTTCCAGTACATATTTGTAAGAAAGCTCTCTAGTCGTGGTAAAACTCTTAAAATACGTAATTAGAGTTTCCAGAAATGATTAAAAACTTGGAAGAACCCCTTGAAATTAAAGTAAATTGATTCTTCCTACATTTCCTGCCGTTTGTAATCACAGACATTACCAGTGGAAAGCTGTGAAATGACCAGCAAACTGATAATATTTACAACTCTGGGCACTTTAGGGAGCGTTTTCACTTGAATTTGCTTTCAAATATTTGGAATTCTTGTTTATACAGCTCAAAATTTGTGTAGAAAGCCTGTGAGTGAGGTCTAAACTGCGTATGTTTACAATTGAGGCCCCATTACTCTGGCGAGTTTTGTGTGACTCTGTTAAAATCCTGACGGTTCCAGTACATATTTGTAAGAAAACTCTCTAGTTGTGGTAAAACTCTTAAATACGTAATTAGAGTTTCCAGAAATGATTAAAAACTTGGAAGAACCCCTTGAAATTAAAGTAAATCGATTCTTCCTACATTTCCTGCCGTTTGTAATCACAGACATTACCAGTGGAAAGCCGTGAAATGACCAGCAAAGTGACAATATTTACAACTCCGGGCACTTTAGGGAGCGTTTTCACTTGAATTTGCTTTCAAATATTTGGAATTCTTGTTTATACAGCTCAAAATTTGTATAGAAAGCCTGTAAGTGAGGACTGTACTGCTTATGTTTACAATTGAGGCCGCATTACTCTGGCGACTTTTGTGTGACTCTGTTAAAATCCTGACGGTTCCAGTACATATTTGTAAGAAAACTCTCTAGTTGTGGTAAAACTCTTAAATACGTAATTAGAGTTTCCAGAAATGATTAAGAACTTGGAAGAACCCCTTGAAATTAAAGTAAATCGATTCTTCCTACATTTCCTGCCATTTGTAATCACAGACATTAGCAGTGGAAAGCCGTGAAATGACCAGCAAACTGATAATATTTACAACTCCGGGCACTTTAGGGAGCGTTTTCACTTGAATTTGCTTTCAAATATTAGTAATTCTTGTTTATACAGCTCAAAATGTGTAGAAAGCCTGTAAGTGAGGACTGTACTACTTATGTTTACAATTGAGGTCCCATTACTCTGGCGACTTTTTTATGACTCTTTTAAAATCCTGACGGTTCCTGTACATATTTGTAAGAAAGCTCTCTAGTCGTGGTAAAACTCTTAAAATACGTAATTAGAGTTTCCAGAAATGATTAAAAACTTGGAAGAACCGCTTGAAATTAAAGTAAATAGATTCTTCCTACATTTCCTGCCGTTTGTTATCACAGACATCACCAGTGGAAAGCCTTGAAATGACCAGCAAACTGATAATATTTACAACTCCGGGCACTTTAGGGATCGTTATTAGTTGAATTTGCTTTCAAATATTAGGAATTCTTGTTTATACAGCTCAAAATTTGTGTAGAAAGCCTGTGAGTGAGGTCTAAACTGCGTATGTTTACAATTGAGGCCCCATTACTCTGGCGAGTTTTGTATGACTCTGTTAAAATCCTGACGGTTCCAGTACATATTTGTAAGAAAACTCTCAAGTTGTGGTAAAACTCTTAAATACGTAATTAGAGTTTCCAGAAATGATTAAAAACTTGGAAGAACCCCTTGAAATTAAAGTAAATCGATTCTTCCTACATTTCCTGCCGTTTGTAATCACAGACATTACCAGTGGAAAGCTGTGAAATGACCAGCAAACTGATAATATTTACAACTCTGGGCACTTTAGGGAGCGTTTTCACTTGAATTTGCTTTCAAATATTTGGAATTCTTGTTTATACAGCTCAAAATTTGTATAGAAAGCCTGTAAGTGAGGTCTAAACTGCGTATGTTTACAATTGAGGCCCCATTACTCTGGCGAGTTTTGTATGACTTGTTAAAATCCTGACGGTTCCAGTACATATTTGTAAGAAAACTCTCTAGTTGTGGTAAAACTCTTAAATACGTAATTAGAGTTTCCAGAAATGATTAAAAACTTGGAAGAACCCCTTGAAATTAAAGTAAATCGATTCTTCCTACATTTCCTGCCGTTTGTAATCACAGACATTAGCAGTGGAAAGCCGTGAAATGACCAGCAAAGTGACAATATTTACAACTCCGGGCACTTTAGGGAGCGTTTTCACTTGAATTTGCTTTCAAATATTAGTAATTCTTGTTTATACAGCTCAAAATGTGTAGAAAGCCTGTAAGTGAGGACTGTACTGCTCATGTTTACAATTGAGGTCCCATTACTCTGGCGAGTTTTGTGTGACTCTGTTAAAATTCTGACGGTTCCAGTACATATTTTTAAGAAAAGTCTCTAGTTTTGGTAAAACTCTTAAAATACGCAATTACAGTTTCCAGAAATGATTAAAAACTTGGAAGAACCCCTTGAAATTAAAGTAATTCAATTCTTACTACATTTCCTGCCGTTTGTAATCACAGACATTACCAGTGGAAAGCCGTGAAATGACCAGCAAAGTGACAATATTTACAACTCCGGGCACTTTAGGGAGCGTTTTCACTTGAATTTGCTTTCAAATATTAGGAATTCTTGTTTATACAGCTCAAAATTTGTGTAGAAAGCCTGTGAGTGAGGTCTAAACTGTGTATGTTTACAATTGAGGCCCCATTACTCTGGCGAGTTTTGTATGACTCTGTTAAAATCCTGACGGTTCCAGTACATATTTGTAAGAAAACTCTCTAGTTGTGGTAAAACTCTTAAATACGTAATTAGAGTTTCAAGAAATGATTAAAAACTTGGAAGAACCCCTTGAAATTAAAGTAAATCGATTCTTCCTACATTTCCTGCCGTTTGTAATCACAGACATTACCAGTGGAAAGCCGTGAAATGACCAGCAAACTGATAATATTTACAACTCCGGGCACTTTAGGGAGCGTTTTCACTTGAATTTGCTTTGAAATATTAGTAATTCCTGTTTATACAGCTCAAAATGTGTAGAAAGCCTGTAAGTGAGGACTGTACTGCTTATGTTTACAATTGAGACCGCATTACTCTGGCGAGTTTTGTGTGACTCTGTTAAAATTCTGACGGTTCCAGTACATATTTGTAAGAAAAGTCTCTAGTTTTGGTAAAACTCTTAAAATACGCAATTACAGTTTCCAGAAATGATTAAAAACTTGGAAGAACCCCTTCAAATTAAAGTAAATAGATTCTTCCTACATTTCCTGCTGTTTGTAATCACAGACATTACCAGTGGAAAGCCGTGAAATGACCAGCAAACTGATAATATTTAAAACTCCGGGCACTTTAGGGAGCGTTTTCACTTGAATTTGCTTTCAAATATTAGGAATTCTTGTTTATACAGCTCAAAATTTGTGTAGAAAGCCTGTGAGTGAGGTCTAAACTGCGTATGTTTACAATTGAGGCCCCATTACTCTGGCGAGTTTTGTGTGACTCTGTTAAAATCCTGACGGTTCCAGTACATATTTGTAAGAAAACTCTCTAGTTGCGGTAAAACTCTTAAAATACATAATCAGAGTTTCCAGAAATGATTAAAAACTTGGAAGAACCCCTTGAAATTAAAGTAAATAGATTCTTCCTACATTTCCTGCCGTTTGTAATCACAGACATTACCAGTGGAAAGCCGTGAAATGACCAGCAAACTGATAATATTTACAACTCTGGGCACTTTAGGGAGCGTTTTCACTTGAATTTGCTTTCAAATATTAGGAATTCTTGTTTATACAGCTCAAAATTTGTGTAGAAAGCCTGTGAGTGAGGTCTAAACTGCGTATGTTTACAATTGAGGCCCCATTACTCTGGCGAGTTTTGTATGACTCTGTTAAAATCCTGACGGTTCCAGTACATATTTGTAAGAAAACTCTCAAGTTGTGGTAAAACTCTTAAATACGTAACTAGAGTTTCCAGAAATGATTAAAAACTTGGAAGAACCCCTTGAAATTAAAGTAAATCGATTCTTCCTACATTTCCTGCCGTTTGTAATCACAGACATTACCAGTGGAAAGCCGTGAAATGACCAGCAAACTGATAATATTGACAACTCTGGGCACTTTAGGGAGCGTTTTCACTTGAATTTGCTTTCAAATATTTGGAATTCTTGTTTATACAGCTCAAAATTTGTATAGAAAGCCTGTAAGTGAGGACTGTACTGCTTATGTTTACAATTGAGGCCGCATTACTCTGGCGACTTTTGTGTGACTCTGTTAAAATCCTGACGGTTCCAGTACATATTTGTAAGAAAACTCTCAAGTTGTGGTAAAACTCTTAAAGTACGTAATTAGAGTTTCCAGAAATGATTAAAAACTTGGAAGAACCCCTTGAAATTAAACTAAATCGATTCTTCCTACATTTCCTGCCGTTTGTAATCACAGACATTACCAGTGGAAAGCCGTGAAATGACCAGCAAACTGATAATATTTACAACTCCAGGCACTTTAGGGACCGTTTTCACTTGAATTTGCTTTCAAATATTAGGAATTCTTGTTTATACAGCTCAAAATTTGTGCAGAAAGCCTGTAAGTGAACACTGTACTGCTTATGTTTACAATTGAGACCGCATTACTCTGGCGAGTTTTGTGTGACTCTGTTAAAATTCTGACGGTTCCAGTACATATTTGTAAGAAAAGTCTCTAGTTTTGGTAAAACTCTTAAAATACGCATTTACAGTTTCCAGAAATGATTAAAAACTTGGAAGAACCCCTTCAAATTAAAGTAAATAGATTCTTCCTACATTTCCTGCCGTTTGTAATCACAGACATTACCTGTGGAAAGCCGTGAAATGACCAGCAAACTGATAATATTTACAACTCCGGGCACTTTAGGGAGCGTTTTCAGTTGAATTTGCTTTCAAATATTAGGAATTCTTGTTTATACAGCTCAAAATTTGTGTAGAAAGCCTGTGAGTGAGGTCTAAACTGCGTATGTTTACAATTGAGGCCCCATTACTCTGGCGAGTTTTGTGTGACTCTGTTAAAATCCTGACGGTTCCAGTACATATTTGTAAGAAAACTCTCTAGTTCTGGTAAAACTCTTAAAATACGTAATCAGAGTTTCCAGAAATGATTAAAAACTTGGAAGAACCCCTTGAAATTAAAGTAATTCGATTCTTCCTACATTTCCTGCCGTTTGTAATCACAGACATTACCAGTGGAAAGCTGTGAAATGACCAGCAAACTGATAATATTTACAACTCCAGGCACTTTAGGGAGCGTTTTCAGTTGAATTTGCTTTCAAATATTAGGAATTCTTGTTTATACAGCTCAAAAGTTGTGTAGAAAGCTTGTGAGTGAGGTCTAAACTGCGTATGTTTACAATTGAGGCCCCATTACTCTGGCGAGTTTTGTGTGACTCTGTTAAAATCCTGACGGTTCCAGTACATAATTGTAAGAAAACTCTCTAGTTGTGGTAAAACTCTTAAAATACGTAATCAGAGTTTCCAGAAATGATTAAAAACTTGGAAGAACCCCTTGAAATTAAAGTAAATAGATTCTTCCTACATTTTCTGCCGTTTGTAATCACAGACATTACCAGTGGAAAGCTGTGAAATGACCAGGAAACTGATAATATTTACAACTCTGGGCACTTTAGGGAGCGTTTTCACTTGAATATGCTTTCAAATATTAGGAATTCTTGTTTATACAGCTCAAAATTTGTGTAGAAAGCCTGTAAGGGAGGACTGTACTGCTTATGTTTACAATTGAGGCCGCATTACTCTGGTGACTTTTGTATGACTCTTTTAAAATCCTGACGGTTCCAGTACATATTTGTAAGAAAGCTCTCTAGTCGTGGTAAAACTCTTAAAATACGTAATTAGAGTTTCCAGAAATGATTAAAAACTTGGAAGAACCCCTTGAAATTAAAGTAAATTGATTCTTCCTACATTTCCTGCCGTTTGTAATCACAGACATTACCAGTGGAAAGCTGTGAAATGACCAGCAAACTGATAATATTTACAACTCTGGGCACTTTAGGGAGCGTTTTCACTTGAATTTGCTTTCAAATATTTGGAATTCTTGTTTATACAGCTCAAAATTTGTGTAGAAAGCCTGTGAGTGAGGTCTAAACTGCGTATGTTTACAATTGAGGCCCCATTACTCTGGCGAGTTTTGTGTGACTCTGTTAAAATCCTGACGGTTCCAGTACATATTTGTAAGAAAACTCTCTAGTTGTGGTAAAACTCTTAAATACGTAATTAGAGTTTCCAGAAATGATTAAAAACTTGGAAGAACCCCTTGAAATTAAAGTAAATCGATTCTTCCTACATTTCCTGCCGTTTGTAATCACAGACATTACCAGTGGAAAGCCGTGAAATGACCAGCAAAGTGACAATATTTACAACTCCGGGCACTTTAGGGAGCGTTATCAGTTGAATTTGCTTTCAAATATTAGGAATTCTTGTTTATACAGCTCAAAATTTGTGTAGAAAGCCTGTGAGTGAGGTCTAAACTGCGTATGTTTACAATTGAGGCCCCATTACTCTGGCGAGTTTTGTATGACTCTGTTAAAATCCTGACGGTTCCAGTACATATTTGTAAGAAAACTCTCAAGTTGTGGTAAAACTCTTAAATACGTAATTAGAGTTTCCAGAAATGATTAAAAACTTGGAAGAACCCCTTGAAATTAAAGTAAATCGATTCTTCCTACATTTCCTGCCGTTTGTAATCACAGACATTACCAGTGGAAAGCCGTGAAATGACCAGCAAAGTGACAATATTTACAACTCCGGGCACTTTAGGGAGCGTTTTCACTTGAATTTGCTTTCAAATATTTGGAATTCTTGTTTATACAGCTCAAAATTTGTATAGAAAGCCTGTAAGTGAGGACTGTACTGCTTATGTTTACAATTGAGGCCGCATTACTCTGGCGACTTTTGTGTGACTCTGTTAAAATCCTGACGGTTCCAGTACATATTTGTAAGAAAACTCTCTATTTGTGGTAAAACTCTTAAATACGTAATTAGAGTTTCCAGAAATGATTAAAAACTTGGAAGAACCCCTTGAAATTAAAGTAAATAGATTCTTCCTACATTTCCTGCCGTTTGTTATCACAGACATCACCAGTGGAAAGCCTTGAAATGACCAGCAAACTGATAATATTTACAACTCCGGGCACTTTAGGGATCGTTATTAGTTGAATTTGCTTTCAAATATTAGGAATTCTTGTTTATACAGCTCAAAATTTGTGTAGAAAGCCTGTGAGTGAGGTCTAAACTGTGTATGTTTACAATTGAGGCCCCATTACTCTGGCGAGTTTTGTATGACTCTGTTAAAATCCTGACGGTTCCAGTACATATTTGTAAGAAAACTCTCTAGTTGTGGTAAAACTCTTAAATACGTAATTAGAGTTTCCAGAAATGATTAAGAACTTGGAAGAACCCCTTGAAATTAAAGTAAATCGATTCTTCCTACATTTCCTGCCATTTGTAATCACAGACATTAGCAGTGGAAAGCCGTGAAATGACCAGCAAACTGATAATATTTACAACTCCGGGCACTTTAGGGAGCGTTTTCACTTGAATTTGCTTTCAAATATTAGTAATTCTTGTTTATACAGCTCAAAATGTGTAGAAAGCCTGTAAGTGAGGACTGTACTGCTTATGTTTACAATTGAGGTCCCATTACTCTGGCGACTTTTTTATGACTCTTTTAAAATCCTAACGGTTCCAGTACATATTTGTAAGAAAACTCTCTAGTTGTGGTAAAACTCTTAAAGTACGTAAGTAGAGTTTCCAGAAATGATTAAAAACTTGGAAGAACCCCTTGAAATTAAAGTAAATCGATTCTTCCTACATTTCCTGCCGTTTGTAATCACAGACATTACCAGTGGAAAGCCGTGAAATGACCAGCAAACTGATAATATTTACAACTCTGGGCACTTTAGGGAGCGTTTTCACTTGAATTTGCTTTCAAATATTAGGAATTCTTGTTTATACAGCTCAAAATTTGTGTAGAAAGCCTGTAAGGGAGGACTGTACTGCTTATGTTTACAATTGAGGCCGCATTACTCTGGCGACTTTTGTATGACTCTTAAAATCCTGACGGTTCCAGTACATATTTGTAAGAAAGCTCTCTAGTCGTGGTAAAACTCTTAAAATAAGTAATTAGAGTTTCCAGAAATGATTAAAAACTTGGAAGAACCGCTTGAAATTAAAGTAAATAGATTCTTCCTACATTTCCTGCCGTTTGTTATCACAGACATCACCAGTGGAAAGCCTTGAAATGACCAGCAAACTGATAATATTTACAACTCCGGGCACTTTAGGGATCGTTATTAGTTGAATTTGCTTTCAAATATTAGGAATTCTTGTTTATACAGCTCAAAATTTGTGTAGAAAGCCTGTGAGTGAGGTCTAAACTGCGTATGTTTACAATTGAGGCCCCATTACTATGGCGAGTTTTGTATGACTCTGTTAAAATCCTGACGGTTCCAGTACATATTTGTAAGAAAACTCTCAAGTTGTGGTAAAACTCTTAAATACGTAATTAGAGTTTCCAGAAATGATTAAAAACTTGGAAGAACCCCTTGAAATTAAAGTAAATCGATTCTTCCTACATTTCCTGCCGTTTGTAATCACAGACATTACCAGTGGAAAGCCGTGAAATGACCAGCAAAGTGACAATATTTACAACTCCGGGCACTTTAGGGAGCGTTATCAGTTGAATTTGCTTTCAAATATTAGGAATTCTTGTTTATACAGCTCAAAATTTGTGTAGAAAGCCTGTGAGTGAGGTCTAAACTGCGTATGTTTACAATTGAGGCCCCATTACTCTGGCGAGTTTTGTATGACTCTGTTAAAATCCTGACGGTTCCAGTACATATTTGTAAGAAAACTCTCAAGTTGTGGTAAAACTCTTAAATACGTAATTAGAGTTTCCAGAAATGATTAAAAACTTGGAAGAACCCCTTGAAATTAAAGTAAATCGATTCTTCCTACATTTCCTGCCGTTTGTAATCACAGACATTACCAGTGGAAAGCCGTGAAATGACCAGCAAAGTGACAATATTTACAACTCCGGGCACTTTAGGGAGCGTTTTCACTTGAATTTGCTTTCAAATATTAGTAATTCTTGTTTATACAGCTCAAAATGTGTAGAAAGCCTGTAAGTGAGGACTGTACTGCTCATGTTTACAATTGAGGTCCCATTACTCTGGCGAGTTTTGTGTGACTCTGTTAAAATTCTGACGGTTCCAGTACATATTTTTAAGAAAAGTCTCTAGTTTTGGTAAAACTCTTAAAATACGCAATTACAGTTTCCAGAAATGATTAAAAACTTGGAAGAACCCCTTGAAATTAAAGTAATTCAATTCTTACTACATTTCCTGCCGTTTGTAATCACAGACATTACCAGTGGAAAGCCGTGAAATGACCAGCAAAGTGACAATATTTACAACTCCGGGCACTTTAGGGAGCGTTTTCACTTGAATTTGCTTTCAAATATTAGGAATTCTTGTTTATACAGCTCAAAATTTGTGTAGAAAGCCTGTGAGTGAGGTCTAAACTGCGTATGTTTACAATTGAGGCCCCATTACTCTGGCGAGTTTTGTGTGACTCTGTTAAAATCCTGACGGTTCCAGTACATATTTGTAAGAAAACTCTCTAGTTCTGGTAAAACTCTTAAAATACGTAATCAGAGTTTCCAGAAATGATTAAAAACTTGGAAGAACCCCTTGAAATTAAAGTAATTCGATTCTTCCTACATTTCCTGCCGTTTGTAATCACAGACATTACCAGTGGAAAGCTGTGAAATGACCAGCAAACTGATAATATTTACAACTCCAGGCACTTTAGGGAGCGTTTTCAGTTGAATTTGCTTTCAAATATTAGGAATTCTTGTTTATACAGCTCAAAAGTTGTGTAGAAAGCTTGTGAGTGAGGTCTAAACTGCGTATGTTTACAATTGAGGCCCCATTACTCTGGCGAGTTTTGTGTGACTCTGTTAAAATCCTGACGGTTCCAGTACATAATTGTAAGAAAACTCTCTAGTTGTGGTAAAACTCTTAAAATACGTAATCAGAGTTTCCAGAAATGATTAAAAACTTGGAAGAACCCCTTGAAATTAAAGTAAATAGATTCTTCCTACATTTTCTGCCGTTTGTAATCACAGACATTACCAGTGGAAAGCTGTGAAATGACCAGCAAACTGATAATATTTACAACTCTGGGCACTTTAGGGAGCGTTTTCACTTGAATATGCTTTCAAATATTAGGAATTCTTGTTTATACAGCTCAAAATTTGTGTAGAAAGCCTGTAAGGGAGGACTGTACTGCTTATGTTTACAATTGAGGCCGCATTACTCTGGTGACTTTTGTATGACTCTTTTAAAATCCTGACGGTTCCAGTACATATTTGTAAGAAAGCTCTCTAGTCGTGGTAAAACTCTTAAAATACGTAATTAGAGTTTCCAGAAATGATTAAAAACTTGGAAGAACCCCTTGAAATTAAAGTAAATTGATTCTTCCTACATTTCCTGCCGTTTGTAATCACAGACATTACCAGTGGAAAGCTGTGAAATGACCAGCAAACTGATAATATTTACAACTCTGGGCACTTTAGGGAGCGTTTTCACTTGAATTTGCTTTCAAATATTTGGAATTCTTGTTTATACAGCTCAAAATTTGTGTAGAAAGCCTGTGAGTGAGGTCTAAACTGCGTATGTTTACAATTGAGGCCCCATTACTCTGGCGAGTTTTGTGTGACTCTGTTAAAATCCTGACGGTTCCAGTACATATTTGTAAGAAAACTCTCTAGTTGTGGTAAAACTCTTAAATACGTAATTAGAGTTTCCAGAAATGATTAAAAACTTGGAAGAACCCCTTGAAATTAAAGTAAATCGATTCTTCCTACATTTCCTGCCGTTTGTAATCACAGACATTACCAGTGGAAAGCCGTGAAATGACCAGCAAAGTGACAATATTTACAACTCCGGGCACATTAGGGAGCGTTATCAGTTGAATTTGCTTTCAAATATTAGGAATTCTTGTTTATACAGCTCAAAATTTGTGTAGAAAGCCTGTGAGTGAGGTCTAAACTGCGTATGTTTACAATTGAGGCCCCATTACTCTGGCGAGTTTTGTATGACTCTGTTAAAATCCTGACGGTTCCAGTACATATTTGTAAGAAAACTCTCAAGTTGTGGTAAAACTCTTAAATACGTAATTAGAGTTTCCAGAAATGATTAAAAACTTGGAAGAACCCCTTGAAATTAAAGTAAATCGATTCTTCCTACATTTCCTGCCGTTTGTAATCACAGACATTACCAGTGGAAAGCTGTGAAATGACCAGCAAAGTGACAATATTTACAACTCCGGGCACTTTAGGGAGCGTTTTCACTTGAATTTGCTTTCAAATATTTGGAATTCTTGTTTATACAGCTCAAAATTTGTATAGAAAGCCTGTAAGTGAGGACTGTACTGCTTATGTTTACAATTGAGGCCGCATTACTCTGGCGACTTTTGTGTGACTCTGTTAAAATCCTGACGGTTCCAGTACATATTTGTAAGAAAACTCTCTATTTGTGGTAAAACTCTTAAATACGTAATTAGAGTTTCCAGAAATGATTAAAAACTTGGAAGAACCCCTTGAAATTAAAGTAAATAGATTCTTCCTACATTTCCTGCCGTTTGTTATCACAGACATCACCAGTGGAAAGCCTTGAAATGACCAGCAAACTGATAATATTTATAACTCCGGGCACTTTAGGGATCGTTATTAGTTGAATTTGCTTTCAAATATTAGGAATTCTTGTTTATACAGCTCAAAATTTGTGTAGAAAGCCTGTGAGTGAGGTCTAAACTGTGTATGTTTACAATTGAGGCCCCATTACTCTGGCGAGTTTTGTATGACTCTGTTAAAATCCTGACGGTTCCAGTACATATTTGTAAGAAAACTCTCTAGTTGTGGTAAAACTCTTAAATATGTAATTAGAGTTTCCAGAAATGATTAAGAACTTGGAAGAACCCCTTGAAATTAAAGTAAATCGATTCTTCCTACATTTCCTGCCATTTGTAATCACAGACATTAGCAGTGGAAAGCCGTGAAATGACCAGCAAACTGATAATATTTACAACTCCGGGCACTTTAGGGAGCGTTTTCACTTGAATTTGCTTTCAAATATTAGTAATTCTTGTTTATACAGCTCAAAATGTGTAGAAAGGCTGTAAGTGAGGACTGTACTGCTTATGTTTACAATTGAGGTCCCATTACTCTGGCGACTTTTTTATGACTCTTTTAAAATCCTGACGGTTCCAGTACATATTTGTAAGAAAACTCTCTAGTTGTGGTAAAACTCTTAAAGTACGTAAGTAGAGTTTCCAGAAATGATTAAAAACTTGGAAGAACCCCTTGAAATTAAAGTAAATCGATTCTTCCTACATTTCCTGCCGTTTGTAATCACAGACATTACCAGTGGAAAGCCGTGTAATGACCAGCAAACTGATAATATTTACAACTCTGGGCACTTTAGGGAGCGTTTTCACTTGAATTTGCTTTCAAATATTAGGAATTCTTGTTTATACAGCTCAAAATTTGTGTAGAAAGCCTGTAAGGGAGGACTGTACTGCTTATGTTTACAATTGAGGCCGCATTACTCTGGCGACTTTTGTATGACTCTTAAAATCCTGACGGTTCCAGTACATATTTGTAAGAAAGCTCTCTAGTCGTGGTAAAACTCTTAAAATACGTAATTAGAGTTTCCAGAAATGATTAAAAACTTGGAAGAACCGCTTGAAATTAAAGTAAATAGATTCTTCCTACATTTCCTGCCGTTTGTAATCACAGACATCACCAGTGGAAAGCCTTGAAATGACCAGCAAACTGATAATATTTACAACTCCGGGCACTTTAGGGATCGTTATTAGTTGAATTTGCTTTCAAATATTAGGAATTCTTGTTTATACAGCTCAAAATTTGTGTAGAAAGCCTGTGAGTGAGGTCTAAACTGCGTATGTTTACAATTGAGGCCCCATTACTATGGCGAGTTTTGTATGACTCTGTTAAAATCCTGACGGTTCCAGTACATATTTGTAAGAAAACTCTCAAGTTGTGGTAAAACTCTTAAATACGTAATTAGAGTTTCCAGAAATGATTAAAAACTTGGAAGAACCCCTTGAAATTAAAGTAAATCGATTCTTCCTACATTTCCTGCCGTTTGTAATCACAGACATTACCAGTGGAAAGCCGTGAAATGACCAGCAAAGTGACAATATTTACAACTCCGGGCACTTTAGGGAGCGTTATCAGTTGAATTTGCTTTCAAATATTAGGAATTCTTGTTTATACAGCTCAAAATTTGTGTAGAAAGCCTGTGAGTGAGGTCTAAACTGCGCATGTTTACAATTGAGGCCCCATTACTCTGGCGAGTTTTGTATGACTCTGTTAAAATCCTGACGGTTCCAGTACATATTTGTAAGAAAACTCTCAAGTTGTGGTAAAACTCTTGAATACGTAATTAGAGTTTCCAGAAATGATTAAAAACTTGGAAGAACCCCTTGAAATTAAAGTAAATCGATTCTTCCTACATTTCCTGCCGTTTGTAATCACAGACATTACCAGTGGAAAGCCGTGAAATGACCAGCAAAGTGACAATATTTACAACTCCGGGCACTTTAGGGAGCGTTTTCACTTGAATTTGCTTTCAAATATTAGTAATTCTTGTTTATACAGCTCAAAATGTGTAGAAAGCCTGTAAGTGAGGACTGTACTGCTCATGTTTACAATTGAGGTCCCATTACTCTGGCGAGTTTTGTGTGACTCTGTTAAAATTCTGACGGTTCCAGTACATATTTTTAAGAAAAGTCTCTAGTTTGGGTAAAACTCTTAAAATACGCAATTACAGTTTCCAGAAATGATTAAAAACTTGGAAGAACCCCTTGAAATTAAAGTAATTTAATTCTTACTACATTTCCTGCCGTTTGTAATCACAGACATTACCAGTGGAAAGCCGTGAAATGACCAGCAAAGTGACAATATTTACAACTCCGGGCACTTTAGGGAGCGTTTTCACTTGAATTTGCTTTCAAATATTAGGAATTCTTGTTTATACAGCTCAAAATTTGTGTAGAAAGCCTGTGAGTGAGGTCTAAACTGTGTATGTTTACAATTGAGGCCCCATTACTCTGGCGAGTTTTGTATGACTCTGTTAAAATCCTGACGGTTCCAGTACATATTTGTAAGAAAACTCTCTAGTTGTGGTAAAACTCTTAAATACGTAATTAGAGTTTCAAGAAATGATTAAAAACTTGGAAGAACCCCTTGAAATTAAAGTAAATCGATTCTTCCTACATTTCCTGCCGTTTGTAATCACAGACATTACCAGTGGAAAGCCGTGAAATGACCAGCAAACTGATAATATTTACAACTCCGGGCACTTTAGGGAGCGTTTTCACTTGAATTTGCTTTGAAATATTAGTAATTCCTGTTTATACAGCTCAAAATGTGTAGAAAGCCTGTAAGTGAGGACTGTACTGCTTATGTTTACAATTGAGACCGCATTACTCTGGCGAGTTTTGTGTGACTCTGTTAAAATTCTGACGGTTCCAGTACATATTTTTAAGAAAAGTCTCTAGTTTTGGTAAAACTCTTAAAATACGCAATTACAGTTTCCAGAAATGATTAAAAACTTGGAAGAACCCCTTCAAATTAAAGTAAATAGATTCTTCCTACATTTCCTGCCGTTTGTAATCACAGACATTACCAGTGGAAAGCCGTGAAATGACCAGCAAACTGATAATATTTAAAACTCCGGGCACTTTAGGGAGCGTTTTCACTTGAATTTGCTTTCAAATATTAGGAATTCTTGTTTATACAGCTCAAAATTTGTGTAGAAAGCCTGTGAGTGAGGTCTAAACTGCGTATGTTTACAATTGAGGCCCCATTACTCTGGCGAGTTTTGTGTGACTCTGTTAAAATCCTGACGGTTCCAGTACATATTTGTAAGAAAACTCTCTAGTTGCGGTAAAACTCTTAAAATACATAATCAGAGTTTCCAGAAATGATTAAAAACTTGGAAGAACCCCTTGAAATTAAAGTAAATAGATTCTTCCTACATTTCCTGCCGTTTGTAATCACAGACATTACCAGTGGAAAGCCGTGAAATGACCAGCAAACTGATAATATTTACAACTCTGGGCACTTTAGGGAGCGTTTTCACTTGAATTTGCTTTCAAATATTAGGAATTCTTGTTTATACAGCTCAAAATTTGTGTAGAAAGCCTGTGAGTGAGGTCTAAACTGCGTATGTTTACAATTGAGGCCCCATTACTCTGGCGAGTTTTGTATGACTCTGTTAAAATCCTGACGGTTCCAGTACATATTTGTAAGAAAACTCTCAAGTTGTGGTAAAACTCTTAAATACGTAATTAGAGTTTCCAGAAATGATTAAAAACTTGGAAGAACCCCTTGAAATTAAAGTAAATCGATTCTTCCTACATTTCCTGCCGTTTGTAATCACAGACATTACCAGTGGAAAGCCGTGAAATGACCAGCAAAGTGACAATATTTACAACTCCGGGCACTTTAGGGAGCGTTTTCACTTGAATTTGCTTTCAAATATTAGGAATTCTTGTTTATACAGCTCAAAATTTGTGTAGAAAGCCTGTGAGTGAGGTCTAAACTGCGTATGTTTACAATTGAGGCCCCATTACTCTGGCGAGTTTTGTATGACTCTGTTAAAATCCTGACGGTTCCAGTACATATTTGTAAGAAAACTCTCAAGTTGTGGTAAAACTCTTAAATACGTAATTAGAGTTTCCAGAAATGATTAAAAACTTGGAAGAACCCCTTGAAATTAAAGTAAATCGATTCTTCCTACATTTCCTGCCGTTTGTAATCACAGACATTACCAGTGGAAAGCCGTGAAATGACCAGCAAACTGATAATATTGACAACTCTGGGCACTTTAGGGAGCGTTTTCACTTGAATTTGCTTTCAAATATTTGGAATTCTTGTTTATACAGCTCAAAATTTGTATAGAAAGCCTGTAAGTGAGGACTGTACTGCTTATGTTTACAATTGAGGCCGCATTACTCTGGCGACTTTTGTGTGACTCTGTTAAAATCCTGACGGTTCCAGTACATATTTGTAAGAAAACTCTCAAGTTGTGGTAAAACTCTTAAAGTACGTAATTAGAGTTTCCAGAAATGATTAAAAACTTGGAAGAACCCCTTGAAATTAAACTAAATCGATTCTTCCTACATTTCCTGCCGTTTGTAATCACAGACATTACCAGTGGAAAGCCGTGAAATGACCAGCAAACTGATAATATTTACAACTCCAGGCACTTTAGGGAGCGTTTTCACTTGAATTTGCTTTCAAATATTAGGAATTCTTGTTTATACAGCTCAAAATTTTGCAGAAAGCCTGTAAGTGAGCACTGTACTGCTTATGTTTACAATTGAGACCGCATTACTCTGGCGAGTTTTGTGTGACTCTGTTAAAATTCTGACGGTTCCAGTACATATTTGTAAGAAAAGTCTCTAGTTTTGGTAAAACTCTTAAAATACGCATTTACAGTTTCCAGAAATGATTAAAAACTTGGAAGAACCCCTTCAAATTAAAGTAAATAGATTCTTCCTACATTTCCTGCCGTTTGTAATCACAGACATTACCTGTGGAAAGCCGTGAAATGACCAGCAAACTGATAATATTTACAACTCCGGGCACTTTAGGGAGCGTTTTCAGTTGAATTTGCTTTCAAATATTAGGAATTCTTGTTTATACAGCTCAAAATTTGTGTAGAAAGCCTGTGAGTGAGGTCTAAACTGCGTATGTTTACAATTGAGGCCCCATTACTCTGGCGAGTTTTGTGTGACTCTGTTAAAATCCTGACGGTTCCAGTACATATTTGTAAGAAAACTCTCTAGTTCTGGTAAAACTCTTAAAATACGTAATCAGAGTTTCCAGAAATGATTAAAAACTTGGAAGAACCCCTTGAAATTAAAGTAATTCGATTCTTCCTACATTTCCTGCCGTTTGTAATCACAGACATTACCAGTGGAAAGCTGTGAAATGACCAGCAAACTGATAATATTTACAACTCCAGGCACTTTAGGGAGCATTTTCAGTTGAATTTGCTTTCAAATATTAGGAATTCTTGTTTATACAGCTCAAAAGTTGTGTAGAAAGCTTGTGAGTGAGGTCTAAACTGCGTATGTTTACAATTGAGGCCCCATTACTCTGGCGAGTTTTGTGTGACTCTGTTAAAATCCTGACGGTTCCAGTACATAATTGTAAGAAAACTCTCTAGTTGTGGTAAAACTCTTAAAATACGTAATCAGAGTTTCCAGAAATGATTAAAAACTTGGAAGAACCCCTTGAAATTAAAGTAAATAGATTCTTCCTACATTTTCTGCCGTTTGTAATCACAGACATTACCAGTGGAAAGCTGTGAAATGACCAGCAAACTGATAATATTTACAACTCTGGGCACTTTAGGGAGCGTTTTCACTTGAATATGCTTTCAAATATTAGGAATTCTTGTTTATACAGCTCAAAATTTGTGTAGAAAGCCTGTAAGGGAGGACTGTACTGCTTATGTTTACAATTGAGGCCGCATTACTCTGGTGACTTTTGTATGACTCTTTTAAAATCCTGACGGTTCCAGTACATATTTGAAAGAAAGCTCTCTAGTCGTGGTAAAACTCTTAAAATACGTAATTAGAGTTTCCAGAAATGATTAAAAACTTGGAAGAACCCCTTGAAATTAAAGTAAATTGATTCTTCCTACATTTCCTGCCGTTTGTAATCACAGACATTACCAGTGGAAAGCTGTGAAATGACCAGCAAACTGATAATATTTACAACTCTGGGCACTTTAGGGAGCGTTTTCACTTGAATTTGCTTTCAAATATTTGGAATTCTTGTTTATACAGCTCAAAATTTGTGTAGAAAGCCTGTGAGTGAGGTCTAAACTGCGTATGTTTACAATTGAGGCCCCATTACTCTGGCGAGTTTTGTGTGACTCTGTTAAAATCCTGACGGTTCCAGTACATATTTGTAAGAAAACTCTCTAGTTGTGGTAAAACTCTTAAATACGTAATTAGAGTTTCCAGAAATGATTAAAAACTTGGAAGAACCCCTTGAAATTAAAGTAAATCGATTCTTCCTACATTTCCTGCCGTTTGTAATCACAGACATTACCAGTGGAAAGCCGTGAAATGACCAGCAAAGTGACAATATTTACAACTCCGGGCACTTTAGGGAGCGTTATCAGTTGAATTTGCTTTCAAATATTAGGAATTCTTGTTTATACAGCTCAAAATTTGTGTAGAAAGCCTGTGAGTGAGGTCTAAACTGTGTATGTTTACAATTGATGCCCCATTACTCTGGCGAGTTTTGTATGACTCTGTTAAAATCCTGACGGTTCCAGTACATATTTGTAAGAAAACTCTCTAGTTGTGGTAAAACTCTTAAATACGTAATTAGAGTTTCCAGAAATGATTAAGAACTTGGAAGAACCCCTTGAAATTAAAGTAAATCGATTCTTCCTACATTTCCTGCCATTTGTAATCACAGACATTAGCAGTGGAAAGCCGTGAAATGACCAGCAAACTGATAATATTTACAACTCCGGGCACTTTAGGGAGCGTTTTCACTTGAATTTGCTTTCAAATATTAGTAATTCTTGTTTATACAGCTCAAAATGTGTAGAAAGCCTGTAAGTGAGGACTGTACTGCTTATGTTTACAATTGAGGTCCCATTACTCTGGCGACTTTTTTATGACTCTTTTAAAATCCTGACGGTTCCAGTACATATTTGTAAGAAAACTCTCTAGTTGTGGTAAAACTCTTAAAGTACGTAAGTAGAGTTTCCAGAAATGATTAAAAACTTGGAAGAACCCCTTGAAATTAAAGTAAATCGATTCTTCCTACATTTCCTGCCGTTTGTAATCACAGACATTACCAGTGGAAAGCCGTGAAATGACCAGCAAACTGATAATATTTACAACTTGGGCACTTTAGGGAGCGTTTTCACTTGAATTTGCTTTCAAATATTAGGAATTCTTGTTTATACAGCTCAAAATTTGTGTAGAAAGCCTGTAAGGGAGGACTGTACTGCTTATGTTTACAATTGAGGCCGCATTACTCTGGCGACTTTTGTATGACTCTTAAAATCCTGACGGTTCCAGTACATATTTGTAAGAAAGCTCTCTAGTCGTGGTAAAACTCTTAAAATACGTAATTAGAGTTTCCAGAAATGATTAAAAACTTGGAAGAACCGCTTGAAATTAAAGTAAATAGATTCTTCCTACATTTCCTGCCGTTTGTTATCACAGACTTCACCAGTGGAAAGCCTTGAAATGACCAGCAAACTGATAATATTTACAACTCCGGGCACTTTAGGGATCGTTATTAGTTGAATTTGCTTTCAAATATTAGGAATTCTTGTTTATACAGCTCAAAATTTGTGTAGAAAGCCTGTGAGTGAGGTCTAAACTGCGTATGTTTACAATTGAGGCCCCATTACTCTGGCGAGTTTTGTATGACTCTGTTAAAATCCTGACGGTTCCAGTACATATTTGTAAGAAAACTCTCAAGTTGTGGTAAAACTCTTAAATACGTAATTAGAGTTTCCAGAAATGATTAAAAACTTGGAAGAACCCCTTGAAATTAAAGTAAATCGATTCTTCCTACATTTCCTGCCGTTTGTAATCACAGACATTACCAGTGGAAAGCCGTGAAATGACCAGCAAAGTGACAATATTTACAACTCCGGGCACTTTAGGGAGCGTTATCAGTTGAATTTGCTTTCAAATATTAGGAATTCTTGTTTATACAGCTCAAAATTTGTATAGAAAGCCTGTAAGTGAGGACTGTACTGCTTATGTTTACAATTGAGGCCGCATTACTCTGGCGACTTTTGTGTGACTCTGTTAAAATCCTGACGGTTCCAGTACATATTTGTAAGAAAACTCTCTATTTGTGGTAAAACTCTTAAATACGTAATTAGAGTTTCCAGAAATGATTAAAAACTTGGAAGAACCCCTTGAAATTAAAGTAAATAGATTCTTCCTACATTTCCTGCCGTTTGTTATCACAGACATCACCAGTGGAAAGCCTTGAAATGACCAGCAAACTGATAATATTTACAACTCCGGGCACTTTAGGGATCGTTATTAGTTGAATTTGCTTTCAAATATTAGGAATTCTTGTTTATACAGCTCAAAATTTGTGTAGAAAGCCTGTGAGTGAGGTCTAAACTGTGTATGTTTACAATTGAGGCCCCATTACTCTGGCGAGTTTTGTATGACTCTGTTAAAATCCTGACGGTTCCAGTACATATTTGTAAGAAAACTCTCTAGTTGTGGTAAAACTCTTAAATACGTAATTAGAGTTTCCAGAAATGATTAAGAACTTGGAAGAACCCCTTGAAATTAAAGTAAATCGATTCTTCCTACATTTCCTGCCATTTGTAATCACAGACATTAGCAGTGGAAAGCCGTGAAATGACCAGCAAACTGATAATATTTACAACTCCGGGCACTTTAGGGAGCGTTTTCACTTGAATTTGCTTTCAAATATTAGTAATTCTTGTTTATACAGCTCAAAATGTGTAGAAAGCCTGTAAGTGAGGACTGTACTGCTTATGTTTACAATTGAGGTCCCATTACTCTGGCGACTTTTTTATGACTCTTTTAAAATCCTGACGGTTCCAGTACATATTTGTAAGAAAACTCTCTAGTTGTGGTAAAACTCTTAAAGTACGTAAGTAGAGTTTCCAGAAATGATTAAAAACTTGGAAGAACCCCTTGAAATTAAAGTAAATCGATTCTTCCTACATTTCCTGCCGTTTGTAATCACAGACATTACCAGTGGAAAGCCGTGAAATGACCAGCAAACTGATAATATTTACAACTCTGGGCACTTTAGGGAGCGTTTTCACTTGAATTTGCTTTCAAATATTAGGAATTCTTGTTTATACAGCTCAAAATTTGTGTAGAAAGCCTGTAAGGGAGGAGTGTACTGCTTATGTTTACAATTGAGGCCGCATTACTCTGGCGACTTTTGTATGACTCTTTTAAAATCCTGACGGTTCCAGTACATATTTTTAAGAAAGCTCTCTAGTCGTGGTAAAACTCTTAAAATACGTAATTAGAGTTTCCAGAAATGATTAAAAACTTGGAAGAACCGCTTGAAATTAAAGTAAATAGATTCTTCCTACATTTCCTGCCGTTTGTTATCACAGACATCACCAGTGGAAAGCCTTGAAATGACCAGCAGACTGATAATATTTACAACTCTGGGCACTTTAGGGAGCGTTTTCACTTGAATTTGCTTTCTAATATTTGGAATTCTTGTTTATACAGCTCAAAATTTGTGTAGAAAGCCTGTGAGTGAGGTCTAAACTGCGTATGTTTACAATTGAGGCCCCATTACTCTGGCGAGTTTTGTGTGACTCTGTTAAAATCCTGACGGTTCCAGTACATATTTGTAAGAAAACTCTCTAGTTGTGGTAAAACTCTTAAATACGTAATTAGAGTTTCCAGAAATGATTAAAAACTTGGAAGAACCCCTTGAAATTAAAGTAAATCGATTCTTCCTACATTTCCTGCCGTTTGTAATCACAGACATTACCAGTGGAAAGCCGTGAAATGACCAGCAAACTGATAATATTTACAACTCCGGGCACTTTAGGGAGCGTTTTCACTTGAATTTGCTTTCAAATATTAGTAATTCCTGTTTATACAGCTCAAAATGTGTAGAAAGCCTGTAAGTGAGGACTGTACTGCTTATGTTTACAATTGAGACCGCATTACTCTGGCGAGTTTTGTGTGACTCTGTTAAAATTCTGACGGTTCCAGTACATATTTGTAAGAAAATTCTCTAGTTTTGGTAAAACTCTTAAAATACGCAATTACAGTTTCCAGAAATGATTAAAAACTTGGAAGAACCCCTTCAAATTAAAGTAAATAGATTCTTCCTACATTTCCTGCCGTTTGTAATCACAGACATTACCAGTGGAAAGCTGTGAAATGACCAGCAAACTGATAATATTTACAACTCTGGGCACTTTAGGGAGCGTTTTCACTTGAATTTGCTTTCAAATATTTGGAATTCTTGTTTATACAGCTCAAAATTTGTGTAGAAAGCCTGTGAGTGAGGTCTAAACTGTGTATGTTTACAATTGAGGCCCCATTACTCTGGCGAGTTTTGTATGACTCCGTTAAAATCCTGACGGTTCCAGTACATATTTGTAAGAAAACTCTCAAGTTGTGGTAAAACTCTTAAATACGTAATTAGAGTTTCCAGAAATGATTAAAAACTTGGAAGAACCCCTTGAAATTAAAGTAAATCGATTCTTCCTACATTTCCTGCCGTTTGTAATCACAGACATTACCAGTGGAAAGCTGTGAAATGACCAGCAAACTGATAATATTTACAACTCCAGGCACTTTAGGGAGCGTTTTCAGTTGAATTTGCTTTCAAATATTAGGAATTCTTGTTTATACAGCTCAAAAGTTGTGTAGAAAGCTTGTGAGTGAGGTCTAAACTGCGTATGTTTACAATTGAGGCCCCATTACTCTGGCGAGTTTTGTGTGACTTGTTAAAATCCTGACGGTTCCAGTACATAATTGTAAGAAAACTCTCTAGTTGTGGTAAAACTCTTAAAATACGTAATCAGAGTTTCCAGAAATGATTAAAAACTTGGAAGAACCCCTTGAAATTAAAGTAAATAGATTCTTCCTACATTTTCTGCCGTTTGTAATCACAGACATTACCAGTGGAAAGCTGTGAAATGACCAGCAAACTGATAATATTTACAACTCTGGGCACTTTAGGGAGCGTTTTCACTTGAATTTGCTTTCAAATATTAGGAATTCTTGTTTATACAGCTCAAAATTTGTGTAGAAAGCCTGTAAGGGAGGACTGTACTGCTTATGTTTACAATTGAGGCCGCATTACTCTGGTGACTTTTGTATGACTCTTTAAAAATCCTGACGGTTCCAGTACATATTTGTAAGAAAGCTCTCTAGTCGTGGTAAAACTCTTAAAATACGTAATTAGAGTTTCCAGAAATGATTAAAAACTTGGAAGAACCCCTTGAAATTAAAGTAAATTGATTCTTCCTACATTTCCTGCCGTTTGTAATCACAGACATTACCAGTGGAAAGCTGTGAAATGACCAGCAAACTGATAATATTTACAACTCTGGGCACTTTAGGGAGCGTTTTCACTTGAATTTGCTTTCAAATATTTGGAATTCTTGTTTATACAGCTCAAAATTTGTGTAGAAAGCCTGTGAGTGAGGTCTAAACTGCGTATGTTTACAATTGAGGCCCCATTACTCTGGCGAGTTTTGTGTGACTCTGTTAAAATCCTGACGGTTCCAGTACATATTTGTAAGAAAACTCTCTAGTTGTGGTAAAACTCTTAAATACGTAATTAGAGTTTCCAGAAATGATTAAAAACTTGGAAGAACCCCTTGAAATTAAAGTAAATCGATTCTTCCTACATTTCCTGCCGTTTGTAATCACAGACATTACCAGTGGAAAGCCGTGAAATGACCAGCAAACTGATAATATTTACAACTCCGGGCACTTTAGGGAGCGTTTTCACTTGAATTTGCTTTCAAATATTAGTAATTCCTGTTTATACAGCTCAAAATGTGTAGAAAGCCTGTAAGTGAGGACTGTACTGCTTATGTTTACAATTGAGACCGCATTACTCTGGCGAGTTTTGTGTGACTCTGTTAAAATTCTGACGGTTCCAGTACATATTTGTAAGAAAATTCTCTAGTTTTGGTAAAACTCTTAAAATACGCAATTACAGTTTCCAGAAATGATTAAAAACTTGGAAGAACCCCTTCAAATTAAAGTAAATAGATTCTTCCTACATTTCCTGCCGTTTGTAATCACAGACATTACCAGTGGAAAGCCGTGAAATGACCAGCAAACTGATAATATTTAAAACTCCGGGCACTTTAGGGAGCGTTTTCACTTGAATTTGCTTTCAAATATTAGGAATTCTTGTTTATACAGCTCAAAATTTGTGTAGAAAGCCTGTGAGTGAGGTCTAAACTGCGTATGTTTACAATTGAGGCCCCCATTACTCTGGCGAGTTTTGTGTGACTCTGTTAAAATCCTGACGGTTCCAGTACATATTTGTAAGAAAACTCTCTAGTTGCGGTAAAACTCTTAAAATACATAATCAGAGTTTCCAGAAATGATTAAAAACTTGGAAGAACCCCTTGAAATTAAAGTAAATAGATTCTTCCTACATTTCCTGCCGTTTGTAATCACAGACATTACCAGTGGAAAGCCGTGAAATGACCAGCAAACTGATAATATTTACAACTCTGGGCACTTTAGGGAGCGTTTTCACTTGAATTTGCTTTCAAATATTTGGAATTCTTGTTTATACAGCTCAAAATTTGTGTAGAAAGCCTGTGAGTGAGGTCTAAACTGTGTATGTTTACAATTGAGGCCCCATTACTCTGGCGAGTTTTGTGTGACTTGTTAAAATCCTGACGGTTCCAGTACATAATTGTAAGAAAACTCTCTAGTTGTGGTAAAACTCTTAAAATACGTAATCAGAGTTTCCAGAAATGATTAAAAACTTGGAAGAACCCCTTGAAATTAAAGTAAATCGATTCTTCCTACATTTCCTGCCGTTTGTAATCACAGACATTACCAGTGGAAAGCTGTGAAATGACCAGCAAACTGATAATATTTACAACTCCAGGCACTTTAGGGAGCGTTTTCAGTTGAATTTGCTTTCAAATATTAGGAATTCTTGTTTATACAGCTCAAAAGTTGTGTAGAAAGCTTGTGAGTGAGGTCTAAACTGCGTATGTTTACAATTGAGGCCCCATTACTCTGGCGAGTTTTGTGTGACTTGTTAAAATCCTGACGGTTCCAGTACATAATTGTAAGAAAACTCTCTAGTTGTGGTAAAACTCTTAAAATACGTAATCAGAGTTTCCAGAAATGATTAAAAACTTGGAAGAACCCCTTGAAATTAAAGTAAATAGATTCTTCCTACATTTTCTGCCGTTTGTAATCACAGACATTACCAGTGGAAAGCTGTGAAATGACCAGCAAACTGATAATATTTACAACTCTGGGCACTTTAGGGAGCGTTTTCACTTGAATTTGCTTTCAAATATTAGGAATTCTTGTTTATACAGCTCAAAATTTGTGTAGAAAGCCTGTAAGGGAGGACTGTACTGCTTATGTTTACAATTGAGGCCGCATTACTCTGGTGACTTTTGTATGACTCTTTAAAAATCCTGACGGTTCCAGTACATATTTGTAAGAAAGCTCTCTAGTCGTGGTAAAACTCTTAAAATACGTAATTAGAGTTTCCAGAAATGATTAAAAACTTGGAAGAACCCCTTGAAATTAAAGTAAATTGATTCTTCCTACATTTCCTGCCGTTTGTAATCACAGACATTACCAGTGGAAAGCTGTGAAATGACCAGCAAACTGATAATATTTACAACTCTGGGCACTTTAGGGAGCGTTTTCACTTGAATTTGCTTTCAAATATTTGGAATTCTTGTTTATACAGCTCAAAATTTGTGTAGAAAGCCTGTGAGTGAGGTCTAAACTGCGTATGTTTACAATTGAGGCCCCATTACTCTGGCGAGTTTTGTGTGACTCTGTTAAAATCCTGACGGTTCCAGTACATATTTGTAAGAAAACTCTCTAGTTGTGGTAAAACTCTTAAATACGTAATTAGAGTTTCCAGAAATGATTAAAAACTTGGAAGAACCCCTTGAAATTAAAGTAAATCGATTCTTCCTACATTTCCTGCCGTTTGTAATCACAGACATTACCAGTGGAAAGCCGTGAAATGACCAGCAAACTGATAATATTTACAACTCCGGGCACTTTAGGGAGCGTTTTCACTTGAATTTGCTTTCAAATATTAGTAATTCCTGTTTATACAGCTCAAAATGTGTAGAAAGCCTGTAAGTGAGGACTGTACTGCTTATGTTTACAATTGAGACCGCATTACTCTGGCGAGTTTTGTGTGACTCTGTTAAAATTCTGACGGTTCCAGTACATATTTGTAAGAAAATTCTCTAGTTTTGGTAAAACTCTTAAAATACGCAATTACAGTTTCCAGAAATGATTAAAAACTTGGAAGAACCCCTTCAAATTAAAGTAAATAGATTCTTCCTACATTTCCTGCCGTTTGTAATCACAGACATTACCAGTGGAAAGCCGTGAAATGACCAGCAAACTGATAATATTTAAAACTCCGGGCACTTTAGGGAGCGTTTTCACTTGAATTTGCTTTCAAATATTAGGAATTCTTGTTTATACAGCTCAAAATTTGTGTAGAAAGCCTGTGAGTGAGGTCTAAACTGCGTATGTTTACAATTGAGGCCCCCATTACTCTGGCGAGTTTTGTGTGACTCTGTTAAAATCCTGACGGTTCCAGTACATATTTGTAAGAAAACTCTCTAGTTGCGGTAAAACTCTTAAAATACATAATCAGAGTTTCCAGAAATGATTAAAAACTTGGAAGAACCCCTTGAAATTAAAGTAAATAGATTCTTCCTACATTTCCTGCCGTTTGTAATCACAGACATTACCAGTGGAAAGCCGTGAAATGACCAGCAAACTGATAATATTTACAACTCTGGGCACTTTAGGGAGCGTTTTCACTTGAATTTGCTTTCAAATATTAGGAATTCTTGTTTATACAGCTCAAAATTTGTGTAGAAAGCCTGTGAGTGAGGTCTAAACTGCGTATGTTTACAATTGAGGCCCCATTACTCTGGCGACTTTTGTATGACTCTGTTAAAATCCTGACGGTTCCAGTACATATTTGTAAGAAAACTCTCAAGTTGTGGTAAAACTCTTAAATACGTAATTAGAGTTTCCAGAAATGATTAAAAACTTGGAAGAACCCCTTGAAATTAAAGTAAATCGATTCTTCCTACATTTCCTGCCGTTTGTAATCACAGACATTACCAGTGGAAAGCTGTGAAATGACCAGCAAACTGATAATATTTACAACTCCAGGCACTTTAGGGAGCGTTTTCAGTTGAATTTGCTTTCAAATATTAGGAATTCTTGTTTATACAGCTCAAAAGTTGTGTAGAAAGCTTGTGAGTGAGGTCTAAACTGCGTATGTTTACAATTGAGGCCCCATTACTCTGGCGAGTTTTGTGTGACTCTGTTAAAATCCTGACGGTTCCAGTACATAATTGTAAGAAAACTCTCTAGTTGTGGTAAAACTCTTAAAATACGTAATCAGAGTTTCCAGAAATGATTAAAAACTTGGAAGAACCCCTTGAAATTAAAGTAAATAGATTCTTCCTACATTTTCTGCCGTTTGTAATCACAGACATAACCAGTGGAAAGCTGTGAAATGACCAGCAAACTGATAATATTTACAACTCTGGGCACTTTAGGGAGCGTTTTCACTTGAATTTGCTTTCAAATATTAGGAATTCTTGTTTATACAGCTCAAAATTTGTGTAGAAAGCCTGTAAGGGAGGACTGTACTGCTTATGTTTACAATTGAGGCCGCATTACTCTGGTGACTTTTGTATGACTCTTTAAAAATCCTGACGGTTCCAGTACATATTTGTAAGAAAGCTCTCTAGTCGTGGTAAAACTCTTAAAATACGTAATTAGAGTTTCCAGAAATGATTAAAAACTTGGAAGAACCCCTTGAAATTAAAGTAAATTGATTCTTCCTACATTTCCTGCCGTTTGTAATCACAGACATTACCAGTGGAAAGCTGTGAAATGACCAGCAAACTGATAATATTTACAACTCTGGGCACTTTAGGGAGCGTTTTCACTTGAATTTGCTTTCAAATATTTGGAATTCTTGTTTATACAGCTCAAAATTTGTGTAGAAAGCCTGTGAGTGAGGTCTAAACTGCGTATGTTTACAATTGAGGCCCCATTACTCTGGCGAGTTTTGTGTGACTCTGTTAAAATCCTGACGGTTCCAGTACATATTTGTAAGAAAACTCTCTAGTTGTGGTAAAACTCTTAAATACGTAATTAGAGTTTCCAGAAATGATTAAAAACTTGGAAGAACCCCTTGAAATTAAAGTAAATCGATTCTTCCTACATTTCCTGCCGTTTGTAATCACAGACATTACCAGTGGAAAGCCGTGAAATGACCAGCAAACTGATAATATTTACAACTCCGGGCACTTTAGGGAGCGTTTTCACTTGAATTTGCTTTCAAATATTAGGAATTCCTGTTTATACAGCTCAAAATGTGTAGAAAGCCTGTAAGTGAGGACTGTACTGCTTATGTTTACAATTGAGACCGCATTACTCTGGCGAGTTTTGTGTGACTCTGTTAAAATCCTGACGGTTCCAGTACATATTTGTAAGAAAACTCTCTAGTTGTTGTAAAACTCTTAAAATACGTAATTAGAGTTTCCAGAAATGATTAAAAACTTGGAAGAACCCCTTGAAATTAAAGTAAATAGATTCTTCCTACATTTCCTGCTGTTTGTAATCACAGACATTACCAGTGGAAAGCCGTGAAATGACCAGCAAAGTGACAATATTTACAACTCCGGGCACTTTAGGGAGCGTTTTCACTTGAATTTGCTTTCAAATATTAGGAATTCTTGTTTATACAGCTCAAAATTTGTGTAGAAAGCCTGTGAGTGAGGTCTAAACTCTGTATGTTTACAATTGAGGCCCCATTACTCTGGCGAGTTTTGTATGACTCCGTTAAAATCCTGACGGTTCCAGTACATATTTGTAAGAAAACTCTCTAGTTGTGGTAAAACTCTTAAATACGTAATTAGAGTTTCAAGAAATGATTAAAAACTTGGAAAAACCCCTTGAAATTGAAGTAAATCGATTCTTCCTACATTTCCTGCCGTTTGTAATCACAGACATTACCAGTGGAAAGCCGTGAAATGACCAGCAAACTGATAATATTTACAACTTCGGGCACTTTAGGGAGCGTTTTCACTTGAATTTGCTTTCAAATATTAGTAATTCCTGTTTATACAGCTCAAAATGTGTAGAAAGCCTGTAAGTGAGGACTGTACTGCTTATGTTTACAATTGAGACCGCATTACTCTGGCGAGTTTTGTGTGACTCTGTTAAAATTCTGACGGTTCCAGTACATATTTGTAAGAAAATTCTCTAGTTTTGGTAAAACTCTTAAAATACGCAATTACAGTTTCCAGAAATGATTAAAAACTTGGAAGAACCCCTTCAAATTAAAGTAAATAGATTCTTCCTACATTTCCTGCCGTTTGTAATCACAGACATTACCAGTGGAAAGCCGTGAAATGACCAGCAAACTGATAATATTTAAAACTCCGGGCACTTTAGGGAGCGTTTTCACTTGAATTTGCTTTCAAATATTAGGAATTCTTGTTTATACAGCTCAAAATTTGTGTAGAAAGCCTGTGAGTGAGGTCTAAACTGCGTATGTTTACAATTGAGGCCCCCATTACTCTGGCGAGTTTTGTGTGACTCTGTTAAAATCCTGACGGTTCCAGTACATATTTGTAAGAAAACTCTCTAGTTGCGGTAAAACTCTTAAAATACATAATCAGAGTTTCCAGAAATGATTAAAAACTTGGAAGAACCCCTTGAAATTAAAGTAAATAGATTCTTCCTACATTTCCTGCCGTTTGTAATCACAGACATTACCAGTGGAAAGCCGTGAAATGACCAGCAAACTGATAATATTTACAACTCTGGGCACTTTAGGGAGCGTTTTCACTTGAATTTGCTTTCAAATATTAGGAATTCTTGTTTATACAGCTCAAAATTTGTGTAGAAAGCCTGTGAGTGAGGTCTAAACTGCGTATGTTTACAATTGAGGCCCCATTACTCTGGCGACTTTTGTATGACTCTGTTAAAATCCTGACGGTTCCAGTACATATTTGTAAGAAAACTCTCAAGTTGTGGTAAAACTCTTAAATACGTAATTAGAGTTTCCAGAAATGATTAAAAACTTGGAAGAACCCCTTGAAATTAAAGTAAATCGATTCTTCCTACATTTCCTGCCGTTTGTAATCACAGACATTACCAGTGGAAAGCTGTGAAATGACCAGCAAACTGATAATATTTACAACTCCAGGCACTTTAGGGAGCGTTTTCAGTTGAATTTGCTTTCAAATATTAGGAATTCTTGTTTATACAGCTCAAAAGTTGTGTAGAAAGCTTGTGAGTGAGGTCTAAACTGCGTATGTTTACAATTGAGGCCCCATTACTCTGGCGAGTTTTGTGTGACTCTGTTAAAATCCTGACGGTTCCAGTACATAATTGTAAGAAAACTCTCTAGTTGTGGTAAAACTCTTAAAATACGTAATCAGAGTTTCCAGAAATGATTAAAAACTTGGAAGAACCCCTTGAAATTAAAGTAAATAGATTCTTCCTACATTTTCTGCCGTTTGTAATCACAGACATAACCAGTGGAAAGCTGTGAAATGACCAGCAAACTGATAATATTTACAACTCTGGGCACTTTAGGGAGCGTTTTCACTTGAATTTGCTTTCAAATATTAGGAATTCTTGTTTATACAGCTCAAAATTTGTGTAGAAAGCCTGTAAGGGAGGACTGTACTGCTTATGTTTACAATTGAGGCCGCATTACTCTGGTGACTTTTGTATGACTCTTTTAAAATCCTGACGGTTCCAGTACATATTTGTAAGAAAGCTCTCTAGTCGTGGTAAAACTCTTAAAATACGTAATTAGAGTTTCCAGAAATGATTAAAAACTTGGAAGAACCCCTTGAAATTAAAGTAAATTGATTCTTCCTACATTTCCTGCCGTTTGTAATCACAGACATTACCAGTGGAAAGCTGTGAAATGACCAGCAAACTGATAATATTTACAACTCTGGGCACTTTAGGGAGCGTTTTCACTTGAATTTGCTTTCAAATATTTGGAATTCTTGTTTATACAGCTCAAAATTTGTGTAGAAAGCCTGTGAGTGAGGTCTAAACTGCGTATGTTTACAATTGAGGCCCCATTACTCTGGCGAGTTTTGTGTGACTCTGTTAAAATCCTGACGGTTCCAGTACATATTTGTAAGAAAACTCTCTAGTTGTGGTAAAACTCTTAAATACGTAATTAGAGTTTCCAGAAATGATTAAAAACTTGGAAGAACCCCTTGAAATTAAAGTAAATCGATTCTTCCTACATTTCCTGCCGTTTGTAATCACAGACATTACCAGTGGAAAGCCGTGAAATGACCAGCAAAGTGACAATATTTACAACTCCGGGCACTTTAGGGAGCGTTATCAGTTGAATTTGCTTTCAAATATTAGGAATTCTTGTTTATACAGCTCAAAATTTGTGTAGAAAGCCTGTGAGTGAGGTCTAAACTGCGTATGTTTACAATTGAGGCCCCATTACTCTGGCGAGTTTTGTATGACTCTGTTAAAATCCTGACGGTTCCAGTACATATTTGTAAGAAAACTCTCAAGTTGTGGTAAAACTCTTAAATACGTAATTAGAGTTTCCAGAAATGATTAAAAACTTGGAAGAACCCCTTGAAATTAAAGTAAATCGATTCTTCCTACATTTCCTGCCGTTTGTAATCACAGACATTACCAGTGGAAAGCCGTGAAATGACCAGCAAACTGATAATATTGACAACTCTGGGCACTTTAGGGAGCGTTTTCACTTGAATTTGCTTTCAAATATTTGGAATTCTTGTTTATACAGCTCAAAATTTGTACAGAAAGCCTGTAAGTGAGGACTGTACTGCTTATGTTTACAATTGAGGCCGCATTACTCTGGCGACTTTTGTGTGACTCTGTTAAAATCCTGACGGTTCCAGTACATATTTGTAAGAAAACTCTCTAGTTGTGGTAAAACTCTTAAAATACGTAATTAGAGTTTCCAGAAATGATTAAAAACTTGGAAGAACCCCTTGAAATTAAAGTAATTCGATTCTTCCTACATTTCCTGCCGTTTGTAATCACAGACATTACCAGTGGAAAGCCGTGAAATGACCAGCAAAGTGACAATATTTACAACTCCGGGCACTTAGGGAGCGTTTTCACTTGAATTTGCTTTCAAATATTTGGAATTCTTGTTTATACAGCTCAAAATTTGTATAGAAAGCCTGTAAGTGAGGACTGTACTGCTTATGTTTACAATTGAGGCCGCATTACTCTGGCGACTTTTGTGTGACTCTGTTAAAATCCTGACGGTTCCAGTACATATTTGTAAGAAAACTCTCTATTTGTGGTAAAACTCTTAAATACGTAATTAGAGTTTCCAGAAATGATTAAAAACTTGGAAGAACCCCTTGAAATTAAAGTAAATAGATTCTTCCTACATTTCCTGCCGTTTGTTATCACAGACATCACCAGTGGAAAGCCTTGAAATGACCAGCAAACTGATAATATTTACAACTCCGGGCACTTTAGGGATCGTTATTAGTTGAATTTGCTTTCAAATATTAGGAATTCTTGTTTATACAGCTCAAAATTTGTGTAGAAAGCCTGTGAGTGAGGTCTAAACTGTGTATGTTTACAATTGAGGCCCCATTACTCTGGCGAGTTTTGTATGACTCTGTTAAAATCCTGACGGTTCCAGTACATATTTGTAAGAAAACTCTCTAGTTGTGGTAAAACTCTTAAATACGTAATTAGAGTTTCCAGAAATGATTAAGAACTTGGAAGAACCCCTTGAAATTAAAGTAAATCGATTCTTCCTACATTTCCTGCCATTTGTAATCACAGACATTAGCAGTGGAAAGCCGTGAAATGACCAGCAAACTGATAATATTTACAACTCTGGGCACTTTAGGGAGCGTTTTCACTTGAATTTGCTTTCAAATATTTGGAATTCTTGTTTATACAGCTCAAAATTTGTGTAGAAAGCCTGTGAGTGAGGTCTAAACTGCGTATGTTTACAATTGAGGCCCCATTACTCTGGCGAGTTTTGTGTGACTCTGTTAAAATCCTGACGGTTCCAGTACATATTTGTAAGAAAACTCTCTAGTTGTGGTAAAACTCTTAAATACGTAATTAGAGTTTCCAGAAATGATTAAAAACTTGGAAGAACCCCTTGAAATTAAAGTAAATCGATTCTTCCTACATTTCCTGCCGTTTGTAATCACAGACATTAGCAGTGGAAAGCCGTGAAATGACCAGCAAAGTGACAATATTTACAACTCCGGGCACTTTAGGGAGCGTTTTCACTTGAATTTGCTTTCAAATATTAGGAATTCTTGTTTATACAGCTCAAAATTTGTGTAGAAAGCCTGTGAGTGAGGTCTAAACTGTGTATGTTTACAATTGAGGCCCCATTACTCTGGCGAGTTTTGTATGACTCTGTTAAAATCCTGACGGTTCCAGTACATATTTGTAAGAAAACTCTCTAGTTGTGGTAAAACTCTTAAAATACGTAATTAGAGTTTCAAGAAATGATTAAAAACTTGGAAGAACCCCTTGAAATTAAAGTAAATCGATTCTTCCTACATTTCCTGCCGTTTGTAATCACAGACATTACCAGTGGAAAGCCGTGAAATGACCAGCAAACTGATAATATTTACAACTCCGGGCACTTTAGGGAGCGTTTTCACTTGAATTTGCTTTCAAATATTAGTAATTCCTGTTTATACAGCTCAAAATGTGTAGAAAGCCTGTAAGTGAGGACTGTACTGCTTATGTTTACAATTGAGACCGCATTACTCTGGCGAGTTTTGTGTGACTCTGTTAAAATTCTGACGGTTCCAGTACATATTTGTAAGAAAAGTCTCTAGTTTTGGTAAAACTCTTAAAATACGCAATTACAGTTTCCAGAAATGATTAAAAACTTGGAAGAACCCCTTCAAATTAAAGTAAATAGATTCTTCCTACATTTCCTGCCGTTTGTAATCACAGACATTACCAGTGGAAAGCCGTGAAATGACCAGCAAACTGATAATATTTACAACTCCGGGCACTTTAGGGAGCGTTTTCACTTGAATTTGCTTTCAAATATTAGGAATTCTTGTTTATACAGCTCAAAATTTGTGTAGAAAGCCTGTGAGTGAGGTCTAAACTGCGTATGTTTACAATTGAGGCCCCATTACTCTGGCGAGTTTTGTGTGACTCTGTTAAAATCCTGACGGTTCCAGTACATATTTGTAAGAAAACTCTCTAGTTGCGGTAAAACTCTTAAAATACATAATCAGAGTTTCCAGAAATGATTAAAAACTTGGAAGAACCCCTTGAAATTAAAGTAAATAGATTCTTCCTACATTTCCTGCCGTTTGTAATCACAGACATTACCAGTGGAAAGCCGTGAAATGACCAGCAAACTGATAATATTTACAACTCTGGGCACTTTAGGGAGCGTTTTCACTTGAATTTGCTTTCAAATATTAGGAATTCTTGTTTATACAGCTCAAAATTTGTGTAGAAAGCCTGTGAGTGAGGTCTAAACTGCGTATGTTTACAATTGAGGCCCCATTACTCTGGCGAGTTTTGTATGACTCTGTTAAAATCCTGACGGTTCCAGTACATATTTGTAAGAAAACTCTCAAGTTGTGGTAAAACTCTTAAATACGTAATTAGAGTTTCCAGAAATGATTAAAAACTTGGAAGAACCCCTTGAAATTAAAGTAAATCGATTCTTCCTACATTTCCTGCCGTTTGTAATCACAGACATTACCAGTGGAAAGCTGTGAAATGACCAGCAAACTGATAATATTTACAACTCCAGGCACTTTAGGGAGCGTTTTCAGTTGAATTTGCTTTCAAATATTAGGAATTCTTGTTTATACAGCTCAAAAGTTGTGTAGAAAGCTTGTGAGTGAGGTCTAAACTGCGTATGTTTACAATTGAGGCCCCATTACTCTGGCGAGTTTTGTGTGACTCTGTTAAAATCCTGACGGTTCCAGTACATAATTGTAAGAAAACTCTCTAGTTGTGGTAAAACTCTTAAAATACGTAATCAGAGTTTCCAGAAATGATTAAAAACTTGGAAGAACCCCTTGAAATTAAAGTAAATAGATTCTTCCTACATTTTCTGCCGTTTGTAATCACAGACATTACCAGTGGAAAGCTGTGAAATGACCAGCAAACTGATAATATTTACAACTCTGGGCACTTTAGGGAGCGTTTTCACTTGAATTTGCTTTCAAATATTAGGAATTCTTGTTTATACAGCTCAAAATTTGTGTAGAAAGCCTGTAAGGGAGGACTGTACTGCTTATGTTTACAATTGAGGCCGCATTACTCTGGTGACTTTTGTATGACTCTTTTAAAATCCTGACGGTTCCAGTACATATTTGTAAGAAAGCTCTCTAGTCGTGGTAAAACTCTTAAAATACGTAATTAGAGTTTCCAGAAATGATTAAAAACTTGGAAGAACCCCTTGAAATTAAAGTAAATTGATTCTTCCTACATTTCCTGCCGTTTGTAATCACAGACATTACCAGTGGAAAGCTGTGAAATGACCAGCAAACTGATAATATTTACAACTCTGGGCACTTTAGGGAGCGTTTTCACTTGAATTTGCTTTCAAATATTTGGAATTCTTGTTTATACAGCTCAAAATTTGTGTAGAAAGCCTGTGAGTGAGATCTAAACTGCGTATGTTTACAATTGAGGCCCCATTACTCTGGCGAGTTTTGTGTGACTCTGTTAAAATCCTGACGGTTCCAGTACATATTTGTAAGAAAACTCTCTAGTTGTGGTAAAACTCTTAAATACGTAATTAGAGTTTCCAGAAATGATTAAAAACTTGGAAGAACCCCTTGAAATTAAAGTAAATCGATTCTTCCTACATTTCCTGCCGTTTGTAATCACAGACATTACCAGTGGAAAGCCGTGAAATGACCAGCAAACTGATAATATTTACAACTCCGGGCACTTTAGGGAGCGTTTTCACTTGAATTTGCTTTCAAATATTAGTAATTCCTGTTTATACAGCTCAAAATGTGTAGAAAGCCTGTAAGTGAGGACTGTACTGCTTATGTTTACAGTTGAGACCGCATTACTCTGGCGAGTTTTGTGTGACTCTGTTAAAATCCTGACGGTTCCAGTACATATTTGTAAGAAAACTCTCTAGTTGTGGTAAAACTCTTAAAATACGTAATTAGAGTTTCCAGAAATGATTAAAAACTTGGAAGAACCCCTTGAAATTAAAGTAAATTGATTCTTCCTACATTTCCTGCCGTTTGTAATCACAGACATTACCAGTGGAAAGCCGTGAAATGACCAGCAAAGTGACAATATTTACAACTCCGGGCACTTTAGGGAGCGTTTTCACTTGAATTTGCTTTCAAATATTAGGAATTCTTGTTTATACAGCTCAAAATTTGTGTAGAAAGCCTGTGAGTGAGGTCTAAACTGTGTATGTTTACAATTGAGGCCCCATTACTCTGGCGAGTTTTGTATGACTCCGTTAAAATCCTGACGGTTCCAGTACATATTTGTAAGAAAACTCTCTAGTTGTGGTAAAACTCTTAAATACGTAATTAGAGTTTCAAGAAATGATTAAAAACTTGGAAGAACCCCTTGAAATTAAAGTAAATCGATTCTTCCTACATTTCCTGCCGTTTGTAATCACAGACATTACCAGTGGAAAGCCGTGAAATGACCAGCAAACTGATAATATTTACAGCTCCGGGCACTTTAGGGAGCGTTTTCACTTGAATTTGCTTTCAAATATTAGTAATTCCTGTTTATACAGCTCAAAATGTGTAGAAAGCCTGTAAGTGAGGACTGTACTGCTTATGTTTACAATTGAGACCGCATTACTCTGGCGAGTTTTGTGTGACTCTGTTAAAATTCTGACGGTTCCAGTACATATTTGTAAGAAAAGTCTCTAGTTTTGGTAAAACTCTTAAAATACGCAATTACAGTTTCCAGAAATGATTAAAAACTTGGAAGAACCCCTTCAAATTAAAGTAAATAGATTCTTCCTACATTTCCTGCCGTTTGTAATCACAGACATTACCAGTGGAAAGCCGTGAAATGACCAGCAAACTGATAATATTTAAAACTCCGGGCACTTTAGGGAGCGTTTTCACTTGAATTTGCTTTCAAATATTAGGAATTCTTGTTTATACAGCTCAAAATTTGTGTAGAAAGCCTGTGAGTGAGGTCTAAACTGCGTATGTTTACAATTGAGGCCCCCATTACTCTGGCGAGTTTTGTGTGACTCTGTTAAAATCCTGACGGTTCCAGTACATATTTGTAAGAAAACTCTCTAGTTGCGGTAAAACTCTTAAAATACATAATCAGAGTTTCCAGAAATGATTAAAAACTTGGAAGAACCCCTTGAAATTAAAGTAAATAGATTCTTCCTACATTTCCTGCCGTTTGTAATCACAGACATTACCAGTGGAAAGCCGTGAAATGACCAGCAAACTGATAATATTTACAACTCTGGGCACTTTAGGGAGCGTTTTCACTTGAATTTGCTTTCAAATATTAGGAATTCTTGTTTATACAGCTCAAAATTTGTGTAGAAAGCCTGTGAGTGAGGTCTAAACTGCGTATGTTTACAATTGAGGCCCCATTACTCTGGCGAGTTTTGTATGACTCTGTTAAAATCCTGACGGTTCCAGTACATATTTGTAAGAAAACTCTCAAGTTGTGGTAAAACTCTTAAATACGTAATTAGAGTTTCCAGAAATGATTAAAAACTTGGAAGAACCCCTTGAAATTAAAGTAAATCGATTCTTCCTACATTTCCTGCCGTTTGTAATCACAGACATTACCAGTGGAAAGCTGTGAAATGACCAGCAAACTGATAATATTTACAACTCCAGGCACTTTAGGGAGCGTTTTCAGTTGAATTTGCTTTCAAATATTAGGAATTCTTGTTTATACAGCTCAAAAGTTGTGTAGAAAGCTTGTGAGTGAGGTCTAAACTGCGTATGTTTACAATTGAGGCCCCATTACTCTGGCGAGTTTTGTGTGACTCTGTTAAAATCCTGACGGTTCCAGTACATAATTGTAAGAAAACTCTCTAGTTGTGGTAAAACTCTTAAAATACGTAATCAGAGTTTCCAGAAATGATTAAAAACTTGGAAGAACCCCTTGAAATTAAAGTAAATAGATTCTTCCTACATTTTCTGCCGTTTGTAATCACAGACATAACCAGTGGAAAGCTGTGAAATGACCAGCAAACTGATAATATTTACAACTCTGGGCACTTTAGGGAGCGTTTTCACTTGAATTTGCTTTCAAATATTAGGAATTCTTGTTTATACAGCTCAAAATTTGTGTAGAAAGCCTGTAAGGGAGGACTGTACTGCTTATGTTTACAATTGAGGCCGCATTACTCTGGTGACTTTTGTATGACTCTTTTAAAATCCTGACGGTTCCAGTACATATTTGTAAGAAAGCTCTCTAGTCGTGGTAAAACTCTTAAAATACGTAATTAGAGTTTCCAGAAATGATTAAAAACTTGGAAGAACCCCTTGAAATTAAAGTAATTCAATTCTTACTACATTTCCTGCCGTTTGTAATCACAGACATTACCAGTGGAAAGCCGTGAAATGACCAGCAAAGTGACAATATTTACAACTCCGGGCACTTTAGGGAGCGTTTTCACTTGAATTTGCTTTCAAATATTTGGAATTCTTGTTTATACAGCTCAAAATTTGTGTAGAAAGCCTGTGAGTGAGGTCTAAACTGTGTATGTTTACAATTGAGGCCCCATTACTCTGGCGAGTTTTGTATGACTCTGTTAAAATCCTGACGGTTCCAGTACATATTTGTAAGAAAACTCTCTAGTTGTGGTAAAACTCTAAAAATACGTAATTAGAGTTTCAAGAAATGATTAAAAACTTGGAAGAACCCCTTGAAATTAAAGTAAATCGATTCTTCCTACATTTCCTGCCGTTTGTAATCACAGACATTACCAGTGGAAAGCCGTGAAATGACCAGCAAACTGATAATATTTACAACTCCGGGCACTTTAGGGAGCGTTTTCACTTGAATTTGCTTTCAAATATTAGTAATTCCTGTTTATACAGCTCAAAATGTGTAGAAAGCCTGTAAGTGAGGACTGTACTGCTTATGTTTACAATTGAGACCGCATTACTCTGGCGAGTTTTGTGTGACTCTGTTAAAATTCTGACGGTTCCAGTACATATTTGTAAGAAAAGTCTCTAGTTTTGGTAAAACTCTTAAAATACGCAATTACAGTTTCCAGAAATGATTAAAAACTTGGAAGAACCCCTTCAAATTAAAGTAAATAGATTCTTCCTACATTTCCTGCCGTTTGTAATCACAGACATTACCAGTGGAAAGCCGTGAAATGACCAGCAAACTGATAATATTTAAAACTCCGGGCACTTTAGGGAGCGTTTTCACTTGAATTTGCTTTCAAATATTAGGAATTCTTGTTTATACAGCTCAAAATTTGTGTAGAAAGCCTGTGAGTGAGGTCTAAACTGCGTATGTTTACAATTGAGGCCCCATTACTCTGGCGAGTTTTGTGTGACTCTGTTAAAATCCTGACGGTTCCAGTACATATTTGTAAGAAAACTCTCTAGTTGCGGTAAAACTCTTAAAATACATAATCAGAGTTTCCAGAAATGATTAAAAACTTGGAAGAACCCCTTGAAATTAAAGTAAATAGATTCTTCCTACATTTCCTGCCGTTTGTAATCACAGACATTACCAGTGGAAAGCCGTGAAATGACCAGCAAACTGATAATATTTACAACTCTGGGCACTTTAGGGAGCGTTTTCACTTGAATTTGCTTTCAAATATTAGGAATTCTTGTTTATACAGCTCAAAATTTGTGTAGAAAGCCTGTGAGTGAGGTCTAAACTGCGTATGTTTACAATTGAGGCCCCATTACTCTGGCGAGTTTTGTATGACTCTGTTAAAATCCTGACGGTTCCAGTACATATTTGTAAGAAAACTCTCAAGTTGTGGTAAAACTCTTAAATACGTAATTAGAGTTTCCAGAAATGATTAAAAACTTGGAAGAACCCCTTGAAATTAAAGTAAATCGATTCTTCCTACATTTCCTGCCGTTTGTAATCACAGACATTACCAGTGGAAAGCTGTGAAATGACCAGCAAACTGATAATATTTACAACTCCAGGCACTTTAGGGAGCGTTTTCAGTTGAATTTGCTTTCAAATATTAGGAATTCTTGTTTATACAGCTCAAAAGTTGTGTAGAAAGCTTGTGAGTGAGGTCTAAACTGCGTATGTTTACAATTGAGGCCCCATTACTCTGGCGAGTTTTGTGTGACTCTGTTAAAATCCTGACGGTTCCAGTACATAATTGTAAGAAAACTCTCTAGTTGTGGTAAAACTCTTAAAATACGTAATCAGAGTTTCCAGAAATGATTAAAAACTTGGAAGAACCCCTTGAAATTAAAGTAAATAGATTCTTCCTACATTTTCTGCCGTTTGTAATCACAGACATTACCAGTGGAAAGCTGTGAAATGACCAGCAAACTGATAATATTTACAACTCTGGGCACTTTAGGGAGCGTTTTCACTTGAATTTGCTTTCAAATATTAGGAATTCTTGTTTATACAGCTCAAAATTTGTGTAGAAAGCCTGTAAGGGAGGACTGTACTGCTTATGTTTACAATTGAGGCCGCATTACTCTGGTGACTTTTGTATGACTCTTTTAAAATCCTGACGGTTCCAGTACATATTTGTAAGAAAGCTCTCTAGTCGTGGTAAAACTCTTAAAATACGTAATTAGAGTTTCCAGAAATGATTAAAAACTTGGAAGAACCCCTTGAAATTAAAGTAAATTGATTCTTCCTACATTTCCTGCCGTTTGTAATCACAGACATTACCAGTGGAAAGCTGTGAAATGACCAGCAAACTGATAATATTTACAACTCTGGGCACTTTAGGGAGCGTTTTCACTTGAATTTGCTTTCAAATATTTGGAATTCTTGTTTATACAGCTCAAAATTTGTGTAGAAAGCCTGTGAGTGAGATCTAAACTGCGTATGTTTACAATTGAGGCCCCATTACTCTGGCGAGTTTTGTGTGACTCTGTTAAAATCCTGACGGTTCCAGTACATATTTGTAAGAAAACTCTCTAGTTGTGGTAAAACTCTTAAATACGTAATTAGAGTTTCCAGAAATGATTAAAAACTTGGAAGAACCCCTTGAAATTAAAGTAAATCGATTCTTCCTACATTTCCTGCCGTTTGTAATCACAGACATTACCAGTGGAAAGCCGTGAAATGACCAGCAAACTGATAATATTTACAACTCCGGGCACTTTAGGGAGCGTTTTCACTTGAATTTGCTTTCAAATATTAGTAATTCCTGTTTATACAGCTCAAAATGTGTAGAAAGCCTGTAAGTGAGGACTGTACTGCTTATGTTTACAATTGAGACCGCATTACTCTGGCGAGTTTTGTGTGACTCTGTTAAAATCCTGACGGTTCCAGTACATATTTGTAAGAAAACTCTCTAGTTGTGGTAAAACTCTTAAAATACGTAATTAGAGTTTCCAGAAATGATTAAAAACTTGGAAGAACCCCTTGAAATTAAAGTAAATTGATTCTTCCTACATTTCCTGCCGTTTGTAATCACAGACATTACCAGTGGAAAGCCGTGAAATGACCAGCAAAGTGACAATATTTACAACTCCGGGCACTTTAGGGAGCGTTTTCACTTGAATTTGCTTTCAAATATTAGGAATTCTTGTTTATACAGCTCAAAATTTGTGTAGAAAGCCTGTGAGTGAGGTCTAAACTGTGTATGTTTACAATTGAGGCCCCATTACTCTGGCGAGTTTTGTATGACTCCGTTAAAATCCTGACGGTTCCAGTACATATTTGTAAGAAAACTCTCTAGTTGTGGTAAAACTCTTAAATACGTAATTAGAGTTTCAAGAAATGATTAAAAACTTGGAAGAACCCCTTGAAATTAAAGTAAATCGATTCTTCCTACATTTCCTGCCGTTTGTAATCACAGACATTACCAGTGGAAAGCCGTGAAATGACCAGCAAACTGATAATATTTACAGCTCCGGGCACTTTAGGGAGCGTTTTCACTTGAATTTGCTTTCAAATATTAGTAATTCCTGTTTATACAGCTCAAAATGTGTAGAAAGCCTGTAAGTGAGGACTGTACTGCTTATGTTTACAATTGAGACCGCATTACTCTGGCGAGTTTTGTGTGACTCTGTTAAAATTCTGACGGTTCCAGTACATATTTGTAAGAAAAGTCTCTAGTTTTGGTAAAACTCTTAAAATACGCAATTACAGTTTCCAGAAATGATTAAAAACTTGGAAGAACCCCTTCAAATTAAAGTAAATAGATTCTTCCTACATTTCCTGCCGTTTGTAATCACAGACATTACCAGTGGAAAGCCGTGAAATGACCAGCAAACTGATAATATTTAAAACTCCGGGCACTTTAGGGAGCGTTTTCACTTGAATTTGCTTTCAAATATTAGGAATTCTTGTTTATACAGCTCAAAATTTGTGTAGAAAGCCTGTGAGTGAGGTCTAAACTGCGTATGTTTACAATTGAGGCCCCCATTACTCTGGCGAGTTTTGTGTGACTCTGTTAAAATCCTGACGGTTCCAGTACATATTTGTAAGAAAACTCTCTAGTTGCGGTAAAACTCTTAAAATACATAATCAGAGTTTCCAGAAATGATTAAAAACTTGGAAGAACCCCTTGAAATTAAAGTAAATAGATTCTTCCTACATTTCCTGCCGTTTGTAATCACAGACATTACCAGTGGAAAGCCGTGAAATGACCAGCAAACTGATAATATTTACAACTCTGGGCACTTTAGGGAGCGTTTTCACTTGAATTTGCTTTCAAATATTAGGAATTCTTGTTTATACAGCTCAAAATTTGTGTAGAAAGCCTGTGAGTGAGGTCTAAACTGCGTATGTTTACAATTGAGGCCCCATTACTCTGGCGAGTTTTGTATGACTCTGTTAAAATCCTGACGGTTCCAGTACATATTTGTAAGAAAACTCTCAAGTTGTGGTAAAACTCTTAAATACGTAATTAGAGTTTCCAGAAATGATTAAAAACTTGGAAGAACCCCTTGAAATTAAAGTAAATCGATTCTTCCTACATTTCCTGCCGTTTGTAATCACAGACATTACCAGTGGAAAGCTGTGAAATGACCAGCAAACTGATAATATTTACAACTCCAGGCACTTTAGGGAGCGTTTTCAGTTGAATTTGCTTTCAAATATTAGGAATTCTTGTTTATACAGCTCAAAAGTTGTGTAGAAAGCTTGTGAGTGAGGTCTAAACTGCGTATGTTTACAATTGAGGCCCCATTACTCTGGCGAGTTTTGTGTGACTCTGTTAAAATCCTGACGGTTCCAGTACATAATTGTAAGAAAACTCTCTAGTTGTGGTAAAACTCTTAAAATACGTAATCAGAGTTTCCAGAAATGATTAAAAACTTGGAAGAACCCCTTGAAATTAAAGTAAATAGATTCTTTCTACATTTTCTGCCGTTTGTAATCACAGACATAACCAGTGGAAAGCTGTGAAATGACCAGCAAACTGATAATATTTACAACTCTGGGCACTTTAGGGAGCGTTTTCACTTGAATTTGCTTTCAAATATTAGGAATTCTTGTTTATACAGCTCAAAATTTGTGTAGAAAGCCTGTAAGGGAGGACTGTACTGCTTATGTTTACAATTGAGGCCGCATTACTCTGGTGACTTTTGTATGACTCTTTTAAAATCCTGACGGTTCCAGTACATATTTGTAAGAAAGCTCTCTAGTCGTGGTAAAACTCTTAAAATACGTAATTAGAGTTTCCAGAAATGATTAAAAACTTGGAAGAACCCCTTGAAATTAAAGTAAATTGATTCTTCCTACATTTCCTGCCGTTTGTAATCACAGACATTACCAGTGGAAAGCTGTGAAATGACCAGCAAACTGATAATATTTACAACTCTGGGCACTTTAGGGAGCGTTTTCACTTGAATTTGCTTTCAAATATTTGGAATTCTTGTTTATACAGCTCAAAATTTGTGTAGAAAGCCTGTGAGTGAGGTCTAAACTGCGTATGTTTACAATTGAGGCCCCATTACTCTGGCGAGTTTTGTGTGACTCTGTTAAAATCCTGACGGTTCCAGTACATATTTGTAAGAAAACTCTCTAGTTGTGGTAAAACTCTTAAATACGTAATTAGAGTTTCCAGAAATGATTAAAAACTTGGAAGAACCCCTTGAAATTAAAGTAAATCGATTCTTCCTACATTTCCTGCCGTTTGTAATCACAGACATTACCAGTGGAAAGCCGTGAAATGACCAGCAAAGTGACAATATTTACAACTCCGGGCACTTTAGGGAGCGTTATCAGTTGAATTTGCTTTCAAATATTAGGAATTCTTGTTTATACAGCTCAAAATTTGTGTAGAAAGCCTGTGAGTGAGGTCTAAACTGCGTATGTTTACAATTGAGGCCCCATTACTCTGGCGAGTTTTGTATGACTCTGTTAAAATCCTGACGGTTCCAGTACATATTTGTAAGAAAACTCTCAAGTTGTGGTAAAACTCTTAAATACGTAATTAGAGTTTCCAGAAATGATTAAAAACTTGGAAGAACCCCTTGAAATTAAAGTAAATTGATTCTTCCTACATTTCCTGCCGTTTGTAATCACAGACATTACCAGTGGAAAGCCGTGAAATGACCAGCAAACTGATAATATTGACAACTCTGGGCACTTTAGGGAGCGTTTTCACTTGAATTTGCTTTCAAATATTTGGAATTCTTGTTTATACAGCTCAAAATTTGTACAGAAAGCCTGTAAGTGAGGACTGTACTGCTTATGTTTACAATTGAGGCCGCATTACTCTGGCGACTTTTGTGTGACTCTGTTAAAATCCTGACGGTTCCAGTACATATTTGTAAGAAAACTCTCTAGTTGTGGTAAAACTCTTAAATACGTAATTAGAGTTTCCAGAAATGATTAAAAACTTGGAAGAACCCCTTGAAATTAAAGTAATTCGATTCTTCCTACATTTCCTGCCGTTTGTAATCACAGACATTACCAGTGGAAAGCTGTGAAATGACCAGCAAACTGATAATATTTACAACTCTGGGCACTTTAGGGAGCGTTTTCACTTGAATTTGCTTTCAAATATTTGGAATTCTTGTTTATACAGCTCAAAATTTGTGTAGAAAGCCTGTGAGTGAGGTCTAAACTGCGTATGTTTACAATTGAGGCCCCATTACTCTGGCGAGTTTTGTGTGACTCTGTTAAAATCCTGACGGTTCCAGTACATATTTGTAAGAAAACTCTCTAGTTGTGGTAAAACTCTTAAATACGTAATTAGAGTTTCCAGAAATGATTAAAAACTTGGAAGAACCCCTTGAAATTAAAGTAAATCGATTCTTCCTACATTTCCTGCCGTTTGTAATCACAGACATTACCAGTGGAAAGCCGTGAAATGACCAGCAAAGTGACAATATTTACAACTCCGGGCACTTTAGGGAGCGTTATCAGTTGAATTTGCTTTCAAATATTAGGAATTCTTGTTTATACAGCTCAAAATTTGTGTAGAAAGCCTGTGAGTGAGGTCTAAACTGCGTATGTTTACAATTGAGGCCCCATTACTCTGGCGAGTTTTGTGTGACTCTGTTAAAATCCTGACGGTTCCAGTACATATTTGTAAGAAAACTCTCTAGTTGCGGTAAAACTCTTAAAATACATAATCAGAGTTTCCAGAAATGATTAAAAACTTGGAAGAACCCCTTGAAATTAAAGTAAATAGATTCTTCCTACATTTCCTGCCGTTTGTAATCACAGACATTACCAGTGGAAAGCCGTGAAATGACCAGCAAACTGATAATATTTACAACTCTGGGCACTTTAGGGAGCGTTTTCACTTGAATTTGCTTTCAAATATTAGGAATTCTTGTTTATACAGCTCAAAATTTGTGTAGAAAGCCTGTGAGTGAGGTCTAAACTGCGTATGTTTACAATTGAGGCCCCATTACTCTGGCGATTTTTGTATGACTCTGTTAAAATCCTGACGGTTCCAGTACATATTTGTAAGAAAACTCTCAAGTTGTGGTAAAACTCTTAAATACGTAATTAGAGTTTCCAGAAATGATTAAAAACTTGGAAGAACCCCTTGAAATTAAAGTAAATCGATTCTTCCTACATTTCCTGCCGTTTGTAATCACAGACATTACCAGTGGAAAGCTGTGAAATGACCAGCAAACTGATAATATTTACAACTCCAGGCACTTTAGGGAGCGTTTTCAGTTGAATTTGCTTTCAAATATTAGGAATTCTTGTTTATACAGCTCAAAAGTTGTGTAGAAAGCTTGTGAGTGAGGTCTAAACTGCGTATGTTTACAATTGAGGCCCCATTACTCTGGCGAGTTTTGTGTGACTCTGTTAAAATCCTGACGGTTCCAGTACATAATTGTAAGAAAACTCTCTAGTTGTGGTAAAACTCTTAAAATACGTAATCAGAGTTTCCAGAAATGATTAAAAACTTGGAAGAACCCCTTGAAATTAAAGTAAATAGATTCTTCCTACATTTTCTGCCGTTTGTAATCACAGACATTACCAGTGGAAAGCTGTGAAATGACCAGCAAACTGATAATATTTACAACTCTGGGCACTTTAGGGAGCGTTTTCACTTGAATTTGCTTTCAAATATTAGGAATTCTTGTTTATACAGCTCAAAATTTGTGTAGAAAGCCTGTAAGGGAGGACTGTACTGCTTATGTTTACAATTGAGGCCGCATTACTCTGGTGACTTTTGTATGACTCTGTTAAAATCCTGACGGTTCCAGTACATATTTGTAAGAAAGCTCTCTAGTCGTGGTAAAACTCTTAAAATACGTAATTAGAGTTTCCAGAAATGATTAAAAACTTGGAAGAACCCCTTGAAATTAAAGTAAATTGATTCTTCCTACATTTCCTGCCGTTTGTAATCACAGACATTACCAGTGGAAAGCTGTGAAATGACCAGCAAACTGATAATATTTACAACTCTGGGCACTTTAGGGAGCGTTTTCACTTGAATTTGCTTTCAAATATTTGGAATTCTTGTTTATACAGCTCAAAATTTGTGTAGAAAGCCTGTGAGTGAGGTCTAAACTGCGTATGTTTACAATTGAGGCCCCATTACTCTGGCGAGTTTTGTGTGACTCTGTTAAAATCCTGACGGTTCCAGTACATATTTGTAAGAAAACTCTCTAGTTGTGGTAAAACTCTTAAATACGTAATTAGAGTTTCCAGAAATGATTAAAAACTTGGAAGAACCCCTTGAAATTAAAGTAAATCGATTCTTCCTACATTTCCTGCCGTTTGTAATCACAGACATTACCAGTGGAAAGCCGTGAAATGACCAGCAAAGTGACAATATTTACAACTCCGGGCACTTTAGGGAGCGTTATCAGTTGAATTTGCTTTCAAATATTAGGAATTCTTGTTTATACAGCTCAAAATTTGTGTAGAAAGCCTGTGAGTGAGGTCTAAACTGCGTATGTTTACAATTGAGGCCCCATTACTCTGGCGAGTTTTGTATGACTCTGTTAAAATCCTGACGGTTCCAGTACATATTTGTAAGAAAACTCTCAAGTTGTGGTAAAACTCTTAAATACGTAATTAGAGTTTCCAGAAATGATTAAAAACTTGGAAGAACCCCTTGAAATTAAAGTAAATTGATTCTTCCTACATTTCCTGCCGTTTGTAATCACAGACATTACCAGTGGAAAGCCGTGAAATGACCAGCAAACTGATAATATTGACAACTCTGGGCACTTTAGGGAGCGTTTTCACTTGAATTTGCTTTCAAATATTTGGAATTCTTGTTTATACAGCTCAAAATTTGTACAGAAAGCCTGTAAGTGAGGACTGTACTGCTTATGTTTACAATTGAGGCCGCATTACTCTGGCGACTTTTGTGTGACTCTGTTAAAATCCTGACGGTTCCAGTACATATTTGTAAGAAAACTCTCTAGTTGTGGTAAAACTCTTAAATACGTAATTAGAGTTTCCAGAAATGATTAAAAACTTGGAAGAACCCCTTGAAATTAAAGTAATTCGATTCTTCCTACATTTCCTGCCGTTTGTAATCACAGACATTACCAGTGGAAAGCTGTGAAATGACCAGCAAACTGATAATATTTACAACTCTGGGCACTTTAGGGAGCGTTTTCACTTGAATTTGCTTTCAAATATTTGGAATTCTTGTTTATACAGCTCAAAATTTGTGTAGAAAGCCTGTGAGTGAGGTCTAAACTGCGTATGTTTACAATTGAGGCCCCATTACTCTGGCGAGTTTTGTGTGACTCTGTTAAAATCCTGACGGTTCCAGTACATATTTGTAAGAAAACTCTCTAGTTGTGGTAAAACTCTTAAATACGTAATTAGAGTTTCCAGAAATGATTAAAAACTTGGAAGAACCCCTTGAAATTAAAGTAAATCGATTCTTCCTACATTTCCTGCCGTTTGTAATCACAGACATTACCAGTGGAAAGCCGTGAAATGACCAGCAAAGTGACAATATTTACAACTCCGGGCACTTTAGGGAGCGTTATCAGTTGAATTTGCTTTCAAATATTAGGAATTCTTGTTTATACAGCTCAAAATTTGTGTAGAAAGCCTGTGAGTGAGGTCTAAACTGCGTATGTTTACAATTGAGGCCCCATTACTCTGGCGAGTTTTGTGTGACTCTGTTAAAATCCTGACGGTTCCAGTACATATTTGTAAGAAAACTCTCTAGTTGCGGTAAAACTCTTAAAATACATAATCAGAGTTTCCAGAAATGATTAAAAACTTGGAAGAACCCCTTGAAATTAAAGTAAATAGATTCTTCCTACATTTCCTGCCGTTTGTAATCACAGACATTACCAGTGGAAAGCCGTGAAATGACCAGCAAACTGATAATATTTACAACTCTGGGCACTTTAGGGAGCGTTTTCACTTGAATTTGCTTTCAAATATTAGGAATTCTTGTTTATACAGCTCAAAATTTGTGTAGAAAGCCTGTGAGTGAGGTCTAAACTGCGTATGTTTACAATTGAGGCCCCATTACTCTGGCGATTTTTGTATGACTCTGTTAAAATCCTGACGGTTCCAGTACATATTTGTAAGAAAACTCTCAAGTTGTGGTAAAACTCTTAAATACGTAATTAGAGTTTCCAGAAATGATTAAAAACTTGGAAGAACCCCTTGAAATTAAAGTAAATCGATTCTTCCTACATTTCCTGCCGTTTGTAATCACAGACATTACCAGTGGAAAGCTGTGAAATGACCAGCAAACTGATAATATTTACAACTCCAGGCACTTTAGGGAGCGTTTTCAGTTGAATTTGCTTTCAAATATTAGGAATTCTTGTTTATACAGCTCAAAAGTTGTGTAGAAAGCTTGTGAGTGAGGTCTAAACTGCGTATGTTTACAATTGAGGCCCCATTACTCTGGCGAGTTTTGTGTGACTCTGTTAAAATCCTGACGGTTCCAGTACATAATTGTAAGAAAACTCTCTAGTTGTGGTAAAACTCTTAAAATACGTAATCAGAGTTTCCAGAAATGATTAAAAACTTGGAAGAACCCCTTGAAATTAAAGTAAATAGATTCTTCCTACATTTCCTGCCGTTTGTAATCACAGACATTACCAGTGGAAAGCCGTGAAATGACCAGCAAAGTGACAATATTTACAACTCCGGGCACTTTAGGGAGCGTTTTCACTTGAATTTGCTTTCAAATATTTGGAATTCTTGTTTATACAGCTCAAAATTTGTATAGAAAGCCTGTAAGTGAGGACTGTACTGCTTATGTTTACAATTGAGGCCGCATTACTCTGGCGACTTTTGTGTGACTCTGTTAAAATCCTGACGGTTCCAGTACATATTTGTAAGAAAACTCTCTATTTGTGGTAAAACTCTTAAATACGTAATTAGAGTTTCCAGAAATGATTAAAAACTTGGAAGAACCCCTTGAAATTAAAGTAAATAGATTCTTCCTACATTTCCTGCCGTTTGTTATCACAGACATCACCAGTGGAAAGCCTTGAAATGACCAGCAAACTGATAATATTTACAACTCCGGGCACTTTAGGGATCGTTATTAGTTGAATTTGCTTTCAAATATTAGGAATTCTTGTTTATACAGCTCAAAATTTGTGTAGAAAGCCTGTGAGTGAGGTCTAAACTGTGTATGTTTACAATTGAGGCCCCATTACTCTGGCGAGTTTTGTATGACTCTGTTAAAATCCTGACGGTTCCAGTACATATTTGTAAGAAAACTCTCTAGTTGTGGTAAAACTCTTAAATACGTAATTAGAGTTTCCAGAAATGATTAAGAACTTGGAAGAACCCCTTGAAATTAAAGTAAATCGATTCTTCCTACATTTCCTGCCATTTGTAATCACAGACATTAGCAGTGGAAAGCCGTGAAATGACCAGCAAACTGATAATATTTACAACTCTGGGCACTTTAGGGAGCGTTTTCACTTGAATTTGCTTTCAAATATTTGGAATTCTTGTTTATACAGCTCAAAATTTGTATAGAAAGCCTGTAAGTGAGCTCTAAACTGCGTATGTTTACAATTGAGGCCCCATTACTCTGGCGAGTTTTGTATGACTTGTTAAAATCCTGACGGTTCCAGTACATATTTGTAAGAAAACTCTCTAGTTGTGGTAAAACTCTTAAATACGTAATTAGAGTTTCCAGAAATGATTAAAAACTTGGAAGAACCCCTTGAAATTAAAGTAAATCGATTCTTCCTACATTTCCTGCCGTTTGTAATCACAGACATTAGCAGTGGAAAGCCGTGAAATGACCAGCAAAGTGACAATATTTACAACTCCGGGCACTTTAGGGAGCGTTTTCACTTGAATTTGCTTTCAAATATTAGTAATTCTTGTTTATACAGCTCAAAATGTGTAGAAAGCCTGTAAGTGAGGACTGTACTGCTCATGTTTACAATTGAGGTCCCATTACTCTGGCGAGTTTTGTGTGACTCTGTTAAAATTCTGACGGTTCCAGTACATATTTTTAAGAAAAGTCTCTAGTTTTGGTAAAACTCTTAAAATACGCAATTACAGTTTCCAGAAATGATTAAAAACTTGGAAGAACCCCTTGAAATTAAAGTAATTCAATTCTTACTACATTTCCTGCCGTTTGTAATCACAGACATTACCAGTGGAAAGCCGTGAAATGACCAGCAAAGTGACAATATTTACAACTCCGGGCACTTTAGGGAGCGTTTTCACTTGAATTTGCTTTCAAATATTAGGAATTCTTGTTTATACAGCTCAAAATTTGTGTAGAAAGCCTGTGAGTGAGGTCTAAACTGTGTATGTTTACAATTGAGGCCCCATTACTCTGGCGAGTTTTGTATGACTCTGTTAAAATCCTGACGGTTCCAGTACATATTTGTAAGAAAACTCTCTAGTTGTGGTAAAACTCTTAAATACGTAATTAGAGTTTCAAGAAATGATTAAAAACTTGGAAGAACCCCTTGAAATTAAAGTAAATCGATTCTTCCTACATTTCCTGCCGTTTGTAATCACAGACATTACCAGTGGAAAGCCGTGAAATGACCAGCAAACTGATAATATTTACAACTCCGGGCACTTTAGGGAGCGTTTTCACTTGAATTTGCTTTCAAATATTAGTAATTCCTGTTTATACAGCTCAAAATGTGTAGAAAGCCTGTAAGTGAGGACTGTACTGCTTATGTTTACAATTGAGACCGCATTACTCTGGCGAGTTTTGTGTGACTCTGTTAAAATTCTGACGGTTCCAGTACATATTTGTAAGAAAAGTCTCTAGTTTTGGTAAAACTCTTAAAATACGCAATTACAGTTTCCAGAAATGATTAAAAACTTGGAAGAACCCCTTCAAATTAAAGTAAATAGATTCTTCCTACATTTCCTGCCGTTTGTAATCACAGACATTACCAGTGGAAAGCCGTGAAATGACCAGCAAACTGATAATATTTACAACTCCGGGCACTTTAGGGAGCGTTTTCACTTGAATTTGCTTTCAAATATTAGGAATTCTTGTTTATACAGCTCAAAATTTGTGTAGAAAGCCTGTGAGTGAGGTCTAAACTGCGTATGTTTACAATTGAGGCCCCATTACTCTGGCGAGTTTTGTGTGACTCTGTTAAAATCCTGACGGTTCCAGTACATATTTGTAAGAAAACTCTCTAGTTGCGGTAAAACTCTTAAAATACATAATCAGAGTTTCCAGAAATGATTAAAAACTTGGAAGAACCCCTTGAAATTAAAGTAAATAGATTCTTCCTACATTTCCTGCCGTTTGTAATCACAGACATTACCAGTGGAAAGCCGTGAAATGACCAGCAAACTGATAATATTTACAACTCTGGGCACTTTAGGGAGCGTTTTCACTTGAATTTGCTTTCAAATATTAGGAATTCTTGTTTATACAGCTCAAAATTTGTGTAGAAAGCCTGTGAGTGAGGTCTAAACTGCGTATGTTTACAATTGAGGCCCCATTACTCTGGCGAGTTTTGTATGACTCTGTTAAAATCCTGACGGTTCCAGTACATATTTGTAAGAAAACTCTCAAGTTGTGGTAAAACTCTTAAATACGTAATTAGAGTTTCCAGAAATGATTAAAAACTTGGAAGAACCCCTTGAAATTAAAGTAAATCGATTCTTCCTACATTTCCTGCCGTTTGTAATCACAGACATTACCAGTGGAAAGCTGTGAAATGACCAGCAAACTGATAATATTTACAACTCCAGGCACTTTAGGGAGCGTTTTCAGTTGAATTTGCTTTCAAATATTAGGAATTCTTGTTTATACAGCTCAAAAGTTGTGTAGAAAGCTTGTGAGTGAGGTCTAAACTGCGTATGTTTACAATTGAGGCCCCATTACTCTGGCGAGTTTTGTGTGACTCTGTTAAAATCCTGACGGTTCCAGTACATAATTGTAAGAAAACTCTCTAGTTGTGGTAAAACTCTTAAAATACGTAATCAGAGTTTCCAGAAATGATTAAAAACTTGGAAGAACCCCTTGAAATTAAAGTAAATAGATTCTTCCTACATTTTCTGCCATTTGTAATCACAGACATTACCAGTGGAAAGCTGTGAAATGACCAGCAAACTGATAATATTTACAACTCTGGGCACTTTAGGGAGCGTTTTCACTTGAATTTGCTTTCAAATATTTGGAATTCTTGTTTATACAGCTCAAAATTTGTGTAGAAAGCCTGTGAGTGAGATCTAAACTGCGTATGTTTACAATTGAGGCCCCATTACTCTGGCGAGTTTTGTGTGACTCTGTTAAAATCCTGACGGTTCCAGTACATATTTGTAAGAAAACTCTCTAGTTGTTGTAAAACTCTTAAAATACGTAATTAGAGTTTCCAGAAATGATTAAAAACTTGGAAGAACCCCTTGAAATTAAAGTAAATAGATTCTTCCTACATTTCCTGCTGTTTGTAATCACAGACATTACCAGTGGAAAGCCGTGAAATGACCAGCAAAGTGACAATATTTACAACTCCGGGCACTTTAGGGAGCGTTTTCACTTGAATTTGCTTTCAAATATTAGGAATTCTTGTTTATACAGCTCAAAATTTGTGTAGAAAGCCTGTGAGTGAGGTCTAAACTGTGTATGTTTACAATTGAGGCCCCATTACTCTGGCGAGTTTTGTATGACTCCGTTAAAATCCTGACGGTTCCAGTACATATTTGTAAGAAAACTCTCTAGTTGTGGTAAAACTCTTAAATACGTAATTAGAGTTTCAAGAAATGATTAAAAACTTGGAAGAACCCCTTGAAATTAAAGTAAATCGATTCTTCCTACATTTCCTGCCGTTTGTAATCACAGACATTACCAGTGGAAAGCCGTGAAATGACCAGCAACCTGATAATATTTACAGCTCCGGGCACTTTAGGGAGCGTTTTCACTTGAATTTGCTTTCAAATATTAGTAATTCCTGTTTATACAGCTCAAAATGTGTAGAAAGCCTGTAAGTGAGGACTGTACTGCTTATGTTTACAATTGAGACCGCATTACTCTGGCGAGTTTTGTGTGACTCTGTTAAAATTCTGACGGTTCCAGTACATATTTGTAAGAAAAGTCTCTAGTTTTGGTAAAACTCTTAAAATACGCAATTACAGTTTCCAGAAATGATTAAAAACTTGGAAGAACCCCTTCAAATTAAAGTAAATAGATTCTTCCTACATTTCCTGCCGTTTGTAATCACAGACATTACCAGTGGAAAGCTGTGAAATGACCAGCAAACTGATAATATTTACAACTCCAGGCACTTTAGGGAGCGTTTTCAGTTGAATTTGCTTTCAAATATTAGGAATTCTTGTTTATACAGCTCAAAAGTTGTGTAGAAAGCTTGTGAGTGAGGTCTAAACTGCGTATGTTTACAATTGAGGCCCCATTACTCTGGCGAGTTTTGTATGACTCTGTTAAAATCCTGACGGTTCCAGTACATAATTGTAAGAAAACTCTCTAGTTGTGGTAAAACTCTTAAATACGTAATTAGAGTTTCCAGAAATGATTAAAAACTTGGAAGAACCCCTTGAAATTAAAGTAAATCGATTCTTCCTACATTTCCTGCCGTTTGTAATCACAGACATTAGCAGTGGAAAGCCGTGAAATGACCAGCAAAGTGACAATATTTACAACTCCGGGCACTTTAGGGAGCGTTTTCACTTGAATTTGCTTTCAAATATTAGTAATTCTTGTTTATACAGCTCAAAATGTGTAGAAAGCCTGTAAGTGAGGACTGTACTGCTCATGTTTACAATTGAGGTCCCATTACTCTGGCGAGTTTTGTGTGACTCTGTTAAAATTCTGACGGTTCCAGTACATATTTTTAAGAAAAGTCTCTAGTTTTGGTAAAACTCTTAAAATACGCAATTACAGTTTCCAGAAATGATTAAAAACTTGGAAGAACCCCTTGAAATTAAAGTAATTCAATTCTTACTACATTTCCTGCCGTTTGTAATCACAGACATTACCAGTGGAAAGCCGTGAAATGACCAGCAAAGTGACAATATTTACAACTCCGGGCACTTTAGGGAGCGTTTTCACTTGAATTTGCTTTCAAATATTAGGAATTCTTGTTTATACAGCTCAAAATTTGTGTAGAAAGCCTGTGAGTGAGGTCTAAACTGTGTATGTTTACAATTGAGGCCCCATTACTCTGGCGAGTTTTGTATGACTCTGTTAAAATCCTGACGGTTCCAGTACATATTTGTAAGAAAACTCTCTAGTTGTGGTAAAACTCTTAAATACGTAATTAGAGTTTCAAGAAATGATTAAAAACTTGGAAGAACCCCTTGAAATTAAAGTAAATCGATTCTTCCTACATTTCCTGCCGTTTGTAATCACAGACATTACCAGTGGAAAGCCGTGAAATGACCAGCAAACTGATAATATTTACAACTCCGGGCACTTTAGGGAGCGTTTTCACTTGAATTTGCTTTCAAATATTAGTAATTCCTGTTTATACAGCTCAAAATGTGTAGAAAGCCTGTAAGTGAGGACTGTACTGCTTATGTTTACAATTGAGACCGCATTACTCTGGCGAGTTTTGTGTGACTGTTAAAATTCTGACGGTTCCAGTACATATTTGTAAGAAAAGTCTCTAGTTTTGGCAAAACTCTTAAAATACGCAATTACAGTTTCCAGAAATGATTAAAAACTTGGAAGAACCCCTTCAAATTAAAGTAAATAGATTTTTCCTACATTTCCTGCCGTTTGTAATCACAGACATTACCAGTGGAAAGCCGTGAAATGACCAGCAAACTGATAATATTTAAAACTCCGGGCACTTTAGGGAGCGTTTTCACTTGAATTTGCTTTCAAATATTAGGAATTCTTGTTTATACAGCTCAAAATTTGTGTAGAAAGCCTGTGAGTGAGGTCTAAACTGCGTATGTTTACAATTGAGGCCCCATTACTCTGGCGAGTTTTGTGTGACTCTGTTAAAATCCTGACGGTTCCAGTACATATTTGTAAGAAAACTCTCTAGTTGCGGTAAAACTCTTAAAATACATAATCAGATTTTCCAGAAATGATTAAAAACTTGGAAGAACCCCTTGAAATTAAAGTAAATAGATTCTTCCTACATTTCCTGCCGTTTGTAATCACAGACATTACCAGTGGAAAGCAGTGAAATGACCAGCAAACTGATAATATTTACAACTCTGGGCACTTTAGGGAGCGTTTTCACTTGAATTTGCTTTCAAATATTAGGAATTCTTGTTTATACAGCTCAAAATTTGTGTAGAAAGCCTGTGAGTGAGGTCTAAACTGCGTATGTTTACAATTGAGGCCCCATTACTCTGGCGAGTTTTGTATGACTCTGTTAAAATCCTGACGGTTCCAGTACATATTTGTAAGAAAACTCTCAAGTTGTGGTAAAACTCTTAAATACGTAATTAGAGTTTCCAGAAATGATTAAAAACTTGGAAGAACCCCTTGAAATTAAAGTAAATCGATTCTTCCTACATTTCCTGCCGTTTGTAATCACAGACATTACCAGTGGAAAGCTGTGAAATGACCAGCAAACTGATAATATTTACAACTCCAGGCACTTTAGGGAGCGTTTTCAGTTGAATTTGCTTTCAAATATTAGGAATTCTTGTTTATACAGCTCAAAAGTTGTGTAGAAAGCTTGTGAGTGAGGTCTAAACTGCGTATGTTTACAATTGAGGCCCCATTACTCTGGCGAGTTTTGTGTGACTCTGTTAAAATCCTGACGGTTCCAGTACATAATTGTAAGAAAACTCTCTAGTTGTGGTAAAACTCTTAAAATACGTAATCAGAGTTTCCAGAAATGATTAAAAACTTGGAAGAACCCCTTGAAATTAAAGTAAATAGATTCTTCCTACATTTTCTGCCATTTGTAATCACAGACATTACCAGTGGAAAGCTGTGAAATGACCAGCAAACTGATAATATTTACAACTCTGGGCACTTTAGGGAGCGTTTTCACTTGAATTTGCTTTCAAATATTAGGAATTCTTGTTTATACAGCTCAAAATTTGTGTAGAAAGCCTGTAAGGGAGGACTGTACTGCTTATGTTTAAAATTGAGGCCGCATTACTCTGGTGACTTTTGTATGACTCTTTTAAAATCCTGACGGTTCCAGTACATATTTGTAAGAAAGCTCTCTAGTCGTGGTAAAACTCTTAAAATACGTAATTAGAGTTTCCAGAAATGATTAAAAACTTGGAAGAACCCCTTGAAATTAAAGTAAATTGATTCTTCCTACATTTCCTGCCGTTTGTAATCACAGACATTACCAGTGGAAAGCTGTGAAATGACCAGCAAACTGATAATATTTACAACTCTGGGCACTTTAGGGAGCGTTTTCACTTGAATTTGCTTTCAAATATTTGGAATTCTTGTTTATACAGCTCAAAATTTGTGTAGAAAGCCTGTGAGTGAGATCTAAACTGCGTATGTTTACAATTGAGGCCCCATTACTCTGGCGAGTTTTGTGTGACTCTGTTAAAATCCTGACGGTTCCAGTACATATTTGTAAGAAAACTCTCTAGTTGTGGTAAAACTCTTAAATACGTAATTAGAGTTTCCAGAAATGATTAAAAACTTGGAAGAACCCCTTGAAATTAAAGTAAATCGATTCTTCCTACATTTCCTGCCGTTTGTAATCACAGACATTACCAGTGGAAAGCCGTGAAATGACCAGCAAACTGATAATATTTACAACTCCGGGCACTTTAGGGAGCGTTTTCACTTGAATTTGCTTTCAAATATTAGTAATTCCTGTTTATACAGCTCAAAATGTGTAGAAAGCCTGTAAGTGAGGACTGTACTGCTTATGTTTACAATTGAGACCGCATTACTCTGGCGAGTTTTGTGTGACTCTGTTAAAATCCTGACGGTTCCAGTACATATTTGTAAGAAAACTCTCTAGTTGTTGTAAAACTCTTAAAATACGTAATTAGAGTTTCCAGAAATGATTAAAAACTTGGAAGAACCCCTTGAAATTAAAGTAAATAGATTCTTCCTACATTTCCTGCTGTTTGTAATCACAGACATTACCAGTGGAAAGCCGTGAAATGACCAGCAAAGTGACAATATTTACAACTCCGGGCACTTTAGGGAGCGTTTTCACTTGAATTTGCTTTCAAATATTAGGAATTCTTGTTTATACAGCTCAAAATTTGTGTAGAAAGCCTGTGAGTGAGGTCTAAACTGTGTATGTTTACAATTGAGGCCCCATTACTCTGGCGAGTTTTGTATGACTCCGTTAAAATCCTGACGGTTCCAGTACATATTTGTAAGAAAACTCTCTAGTTGTGGTAAAACTCTTAAATACGTAATTAGAGTTTCAAGAAATGATTAAAAACTTGGAAGAACCCCTTGAAATTAAAGTAAATCGATTCTTCCTACATTTCCTGCCGTTTGTAATCACAGACATTACCAGTGGAAAGCCGTGAAATGACCAGCAACCTGATAATATTTACAGCTCCGGGCACTTTAGGGAGCGTTTTCACTTGAATTTGCTTTCAAATATTAGTAATTCCTGTTTATACAGCTCAAAATGTGTAGAAAGCCTGTAAGTGAGGACTGTACTGCTTATGTTTACAATTGAGACCGCATTACTCTGGCGAGTTTTGTGTGACTCTGTTAAAATTCTGACGGTTCCAGTACATATTTGTAAGAAAAGTCTCTAGTTTTGGTAAAACTCTTAAAATACGCAATTACAGTTTCCAGAAATGATTAAAAACTTGGAAGAACCCCTTCAAATTAAAGTAAATAGAGTCTTCCTACATTTCCTGCCGTTTGTAATCACAGACATTACCAGTGGAAAGCCGTGAAATGACCAGCAAACTGATAATATTTAAAACTCCGGGCACTTTAGGGAGCGTTTTCACTTGAATTTGCTTTCAAATATTAGGAATTCTTGTTTATACAGCTCAAAATTTGTGTAGAAAGCCTGTGAGTGAGGTCTAAACTGCGTATGTTTACAATTGAGGCCCCCATTACTCTGGCGAGTTTTGTGTGACTCTGTTAAAATCCTGACGGTTCCAGTACATATTTGTAAGAAAACTCTCTAGTTGCGGTAAAACTCTTAAAATACATAATCAGAGTTTCCAGAAATGATTAAAAACTTGGAAGAACCCCTTGAAATTAAAGTAAATAGATTCTTCCTACATTTCCTGCCGTTTGTAATCACAGACATTACCAGTGGAAAGCCGTGAAATGACCAGCAAACTGATAATATTTACAACTCTGGGCACTTTAGGGAGCGTTTTCACTTGAATTTGCTTTCAAATATTAGGAATTCTTGTTTATACAGCTCAAAATTTGTGTAGAAAGCCTGTGAGTGAGGTCTAAACTGCGTATGTTTACAATTGAGGCCCCATTACTCTGGCGACTTTTGTATGACTCTGTTAAAATCCTGACGGTTCCAGTACATATTTGTAAGAAAACTCTCAAGTTGTGGTAAAACTCTTAAATACGTAATTAGAGTTTCCAGAAATGATTAAAAACTTGGAAGAACCCCTTGAAATTAAAGTAAATCAATTCTTCCTACATTTCCTGCCGTTTGTAATCACAGACATTACCAGTGGAAAGCTGTGAAATGACCAGCAAACTGATAATATTTACAACTCCAGGCACTTTAGGGAGCGTTTTCAGTTGAATTTGCTTTCAAATATTAGGAATTCTTGTTTATACAGCTCAAAAGTTGTGTAGAAAGCTTGTGAGTGAGGTCTAAACTGCGTATGTTTACAATTGAGGCCCCATTACTCTGGCGAGTTTTGTGTGACTCTGTTAAAATCCTGACGGTTCCAGTACATAATTGTAAGAAAACTCTCTAGTTGTGGTAAAACTCTTAAAATACGTAATCAGAGTTTCCAGAAATGATTAAAAACTTGGAAGAACCCCTTGAAATTAAAGTAAATAGATTCTTCCTACATTTTCTGCCGTTTGTAATCACAGACATTACCAGTGGAAAGCTGTGAAATGACCAGCAAACTGATAATATTTACAACTCTGGGCACTTTAGGGAGCGTTTTCACTTGAATTTGCTTTCAAATATTAGGAATTCTTGTTTATACAGCTCAAAATTTGTGTAGAAAGCCTGTAAGGGAGGACTGTACTGCTTATGTTTACAATTGAGGCCGCATTACTCTGGTGACTTTTGTATGACTCTTTTAAAATCCTGACGGTTCCAGTACATATTTGTAAGAAAGCTCTCTAGTCGTGGTAAAACTCTTAAAATACGTAATTAGAGTTTCCAGAAATGATTAAAAACTTGGAAGAACCCCTTGAAATTAAAGTAAATTGATTCTTCCTACATTTCCTGCCGTTTGTAATCACAGACATTACCAGTGGAAAGCTGTGAAATGACCAGCAAACTGATAATATTTACAACTCTGGGCACTTTAGGGAGCGTTTTCACTTGAATTTGCTTTCAAATATTTGGAATTCTTGTTTATACAGCTCAAAATTTGTGTAGAAAGCCTGTGAGTGAGGTCTAAACTGCGTATGTTTACAATTGAGGCCCCATTACTCTGGCGAGTTTTGTGTGACTCTGTTAAAATCCTGACGGTTCCAGTACATATTTGTAAGAAAACTCTCTAGTTGTGGTAAAACTCTTAAATACGTAATTAGAGTTTCCAGAAATGATTAAAAACTTGGAAGAACCCCTTGAAATTAAAGTAAATCGATTCTTCCTACATTTCCTGCCGTTTGTAATCACAGACATTACCAGTGGAAAGCCGTGAAATGACCAGCAAAGTGACAATATTTACAACTCCGGGCACTTTAGGGAGCGTTATCAGTTGAATTTGCTTTCAAATATTAGGAATTCTTGTTTATACAGCTCAAAATTTGTGTAGAAAGCCTGTGAGTGAGGTCTAAACTGCGTATGTTTACAATTGAGGCCCCATCACTCTGGCGAGTTTTGTATGACTCTGTTAAAATCCTGACGGTTCCAGTACATATTTGTAAGAAAACTCTCAAGTTGTGGTAAAACTCTTAAATACGTAATTAGAGTTTCCAGAAATGATTAAAAACTTGGAAGAACCCCTTGAAATTAAAGTAAATCGATTCTTCCTACATTTCCTGCCGTTTGTAATCACAGACATTACCAGTGGAAAGCCGTGAAATGACCAGCAAACTGATAATATTGACAACTCTGGGCACTTTAGGGAGCGTTTTCACTTGAATTTGCTTTCAAATATTTGGAATTCTTGTTTATACAGCTCAAAATTTGTACAGAAAGCCTGTAAGTGAGGACTGTACTGCTTATGTTTACAATTGAGGCCGCATTACTCTGGCGACTTTTGTGTGACTCTGTTAAAATCCTGACGGTTCCAGTACATATTTGTAAGAAAACTCTCTAGTTGTGGTAAAACTCTTAAATACGTAATTAGAGTTTCCAGAAATGATTAAAAACTTGGAAGAACCCCTTGAAATTAAAGTAAATCGATTCTTCCTACATTTCCTGCCGTTTGTAATCACAGACATTACCAGTGGAAAGCCGTGAAATGACCAGCAAACTGATAATATTTACAACTCCGGGCACTTTAGGGAGCGTTTTCACTTGAATTTGCTTTCAAATATTAGTAATTCCTGTTTATACAGCTCAAAATGTGTAGAAAGCCTGTAAGTGAGGACTGTACTGCTTATGTTTACAATTGAGACCGCATTACTCTGGCGAGTTTTGTGTGACTCTGTTAAAATCCTGACGGTTCCAGTACATATTTGTAAGAAAACTCTCTAGTTGTTGTAAAACTCTTAAAATACGTAATTAGAGTTTCCAGAAATGATTAAAAACTTGGAAGAACCCCTTGAAATTAAAGTAAATAGATTCTTCCTACATTTCCTGCTGTTTGTAATCACAGACATTACCAGTGGAAAGCCGTGAAATGACCAGCAAAGTGACAATATTTACAACTCCGGGCACTTTAGGGAGCGTTTTCACTTGAATTTGCTTTCAAATATTAGGAATTCTTGTTTATACAGCTCAAAATTTGTGTAGAAAGCCTGTGAGTGAGGTCTAAACTGTGTATGTTTACAATTGAGGCCCCATTACTCTGGCGAGTTTTGTATGACTCCGTTAAAATCCTGACGGTTCCAGTACATATTTGTAAGAAAACTCTCTAGTTGTGGTAAAACTCTTAAATACGTAATTAGAGTTTCAAGAAATGATTAAAAACTTGGAAGAACCCCTTGAAATTAAAGTAAATCGATTCTTCCTACATTTCCTGCCGTTTGTAATCACAGACATTACCAGTGGAAAGCCGTGAAATGACCAGCAACCTGATAATATTTACAGCTCCGGGCACTTTAGGGAGCGTTTTCACTTGAATTTGCTTTCAAATATTAGTAATTCCTGTTTATACAGCTCAAAATGTGTAGAAAGCCTGTAAGTGAGGACTGTACTGCTTATGTTTACAATTGAGGCCCCATTACTCTGGCGAGTTTTGTGTGACTCTGTTAAAATCCTGACGGTTCCAGTACATAATTGTAAGAAAACTCTCTAGTTGTGGTAAAACTCTTAAAATACGTAATCAGAGTTTCCAGAAATGATTAAAAACTTGGAAGAACCCCTTGAAATTAAAGTAAATAGATTCTTCCTACATTTTCTGCCGTTTGTAATCACAGACATTACCAGTGGAAAGCTGTGAAATGACCAGCAAACTGATAATATTTACAACTCTGGGCACTTTAGGGAGCGTTTTCACTTGAATTTGCTTTCAAATATTAGGAATTCTTGTTTATACAGCTCAAAATTTGTGTAGAAAGCCTGTAAGGGAGGACTGTACTGCTTATGTTTACAATTGAGGCCGCATTACTCTGGTGACTTTTGTATGACTCTTTTAAAATCCTGACGGTTCCAGTACATATTTGTAAGAAAGCTCTCTAGTCGTGGTAAAACTCTTAAAATACGTAATTAGAGTTTCCAGAAATGATTAAAAACTTGGAAGAACCCCTTGAAATTAAAGTAAATTGATTCTTCCTACATTTCCTGCCGTTTGTAATCACAGACATTACCAGTGGAAAGCTGTGAAATGACCAGCAAACTGATAATATTTACAACTCTGGGCACTTTAGGGAGCGTTTTCACTTGAATTTGCTTTCAAATATTTGGAATTCTTGTTTATACAGCTCAAAATTTGTGTAGAAAGCCTGTGAGTGAGGTCTAAACTGCGTATGTTTACAATTGAGGCCCCATTACTCTGGCGAGTTTTGTGTGACTCTGTTAAAATCCTGACGGTTCCAGTACATATTTGTAAGAAAACTCTCTAGTTGTGGTAAAACTCTTAAATACGTAATTAGAGTTTCCAGAAATGATTAAAAACTTGGAAGAACCCCTTGAAATTAAAGTAAATCGATTCTTCCTACATTTCCTGCCGTTTGTAATCACAGACATTACCAGTGGAAAGCCGTGAAATGACCAGCAAAGTGACAATATTTACAACTCCGGGCACTTTAGGGAGCGTTATCAGTTGAATTTGCTTTCAAATATTAGGAATTCTTGTTTATACAGCTCAAAATTTGTGTAGAAAGCCTGTGAGTGAGGTCTAAACTGCGTATGTTTACAATTGAGGCCCCATCACTCTGGCGAGTTTTGTATGACTCTGTTAAAATCCTGACGGTTCCAGTACATATTTGTAAGAAAACTCTCAAGTTGTGGTAAAACTCTTAAATACGTAATTAGAGTTTCCAGAAATGATTAAAAACTTGGAAGAACCCCTTGAAATTAAAGTAAATCGATTCTTCCTACATTTCCTGCCGTTTGTAATCACAGACATTACCAGTGGAAAGCCGTGAAATGACCAGCAAACTGATAATATTGACAACTCTGGGCACTTTAGGGAGCGTTTTCACTTGAATTTGCTTTCAAATATTTGGAATTCTTGTTTATACAGCTCAAAATTTGTACAGAAAGCCTGTAAGTGAGGACTGTACTGCTTATGTTTACAATTGAGGCCGCATTACTCTGGCGACTTTTGTGTGACTCTGTTAAAATCCTGACGGTTCCAGTACATATTTGTAAGAAAACTCTCTAGTTGTGGTAAAACTCTTAAATACGTAATTAGAGTTTCCAGAAATGATTAAAAACTTGGAAGAACCCCTTGAAATTAAAGTAAATCGATTCTTCCTACATTTCCTGCCGTTTGTAATCACAGACATTACCAGTGGAAAGCCGTGAAATGACCAGCAAACTGATAATATTTACAACTCCGGGCACTTTAGGGAGCGTTTTCACTTGAATTTGCTTTCAAATATTAGTAATTCCTGTTTATACAGCTCAAAATGTGTAGAAAGCCTGTAAGTGAGGACTGTACTGCTTATGTTTACAATTGAGACCGCATTACTCTGGCGAGTTTTGTGTGACTCTGTTAAAATCCTGACGGTTCCAGTACATATTTGTAAGAAAACTCTCTAGTTGTTGTAAAACTCTTAAAATACGTAATTAGAGTTTCCAGAAATGATTAAAAACTTGGAAGAACCCCTTGAAATTAAAGTAAATAGATTCTTCCTACATTTCCTGCTGTTTGTAATCACAGACATTACCAGTGGAAAGCCGTGAAATGACCAGCAAAGTGACAATATTTACAACTCCGGGCACTTTAGGGAGCGTTTTCACTTGAATTTGCTTTCAAATATTAGGAATTCTTGTTTATACAGCTCAAAATTTGTGTAGAAAGCCTGTGAGTGAGGTCTAAACTGTGTATGTTTACAATTGAGGCCCCATTACTCTGGCGAGTTTTGTATGACTCCGTTAAAATCCTGACGGTTCCAGTACATATTTGTAAGAAAACTCTCTAGTTGTGGTAAAACTCTTAAATACGTAATTAGAGTTTCAAGAAATGATTAAAAACTTGGAAGAACCCCTTGAAATTAAAGTAAATCGATTCTTCCTACATTTCCTGCCGTTTGTAATCACAGACATTACCAGTGGAAAGCCGTGAAATGACCAGCAACCTGATAATATTTACAGCTCCGGGCACTTTAGGGAGCGTTTTCACTTGAATTTGCTTTCAAATATTAGTAATTCCTGTTTATACAGCTCAAAATGTGTAGAAAGCCTGTAAGTGAGGACTGTACTGCTTATGTTTACAATTGAGACCGCATTACTCTGGCGAGTTTTGTGTGACTCTGTTAAAATTCTGACGGTTCCAGTACATATTTGTAAGAAAAGTCTCTAGTTTTGGTAAAACTCTTAAAATACGCAATTACAGTTTCCAGAAATGATTAAAAACTTGGAAGAACCCCTTCAAATTAAAGTAAATAGATTCTTCCTACATTTCCTGCCGTTTGTAATCACAGACATTACCAGTGGAAAGCCGTGAAATGACCAGCAAACTGATAATATTTAAAACTCCGGGCACTTTAGGGAGCGTTTTCACTTGAATTTGCTTTCAAATATTAGGAATTCTTGTTTATACAGCTCAAAATTTGTGTAGAAAGCCTGTGAGTGAGGTCTAAACTGCGTATGTTTACAATTGAGGCCCCCATTACTCTGGCGAGTTTTGTGTGACTCTGTTAAAATCCTGACGGTTCCAGTACATATTTGTAAGAAAACTCTCTAGTTGCGGTAAAACTCTTAAAATACATAATCAGAGTTTCCAGAAATGATTAAAAACTTGGAAGAACCCCTTGAAATTAAAGTAAATAGATTCTTCCTACATTTCCTGCCGTTTGTAATCACAGACATTACCAGTGGAAAGCCGTGAAATGACCAGCAAACTGATAATATTTACAACTCTGGGCACTTTAGGGAGCGTTTTCACTTGAATTTGCTTTCAAATATTAGGAATTCTTGTTTATACAGCTCAAAATTTGTGTAGAAAGCCTGTGAGTGAGGTCTAAACTGCGTATGTTTACAATTGAGGCCCCATTACTCTGGCGACTTTTGTATGACTCTGTTAAAATCCTGACGGTTCCAGTACATATTTGTAAGAAAACTCTCAAGTTGTGGTAAAACTCTTAAATACGTAATTAGAGTTTCCAGAAATGATTAAAAACTTGGAAGAACCCCTTGAAATTAAAGTAAATCAATTCTTCCTACATTTCCTGCCGTTTGTAATCACAGACATTACCAGTGGAAAGCTGTGAAATGACCAGCAAACTGATAATATTTACAACTCCAGGCACTTTAGGGAGCGTTTTCAGTTGAATTTGCTTTCAAATATTAGGAATTCTTGTTTATACAGCTCAAAAGTTGTGTAGAAAGCTTGTGAGTGAGGTCTAAACTGCGTATGTTTACAATTGAGGCCCCATTACTCTGGCGAGTTTTGTGTGACTCTGTTAAAATCCTGACGGTTCCAGTACATAATTGTAAGAAAACTCTCTAGTTGTGGTAAAACTCTTAAAATACGTAATCAGAGTTTCCAGAAATGATTAAAAACTTGGAAGAACCCCTTGAAATTAAAGTAAATAGATTCTTCCTACATTTTCTGCCGTTTGTAATCACAGACATAACCAGTGGAAAGCTGTGAAATGACCAGCAAACTGATAATATTTACAACTCTGGGCACTTTAGGGAGCGTTTTCACTTGAATTTGCTTTCAAATATTAGGAATTCTTGTTTATACAGCTCAAAATTTGTGTAGAAAGCCTGTAAGGGAGGACTGTACTGCTTATGTTTACAATTGAGGCCGCATTACTCTGGTGACTTTTGTATGACTCTTTTAAAATCCTGACGGTTCCAGTACATATTTGTAAGAAAGCTCTCTAGTCGTGGTAAAACTCTTAAAATACGTAATTAGAGTTTCCAGAAATGATTAAAAACTTGGAAGAACCCCTTGAAATTAAAGTAAATTGATTCTTCCTACATTTCCTGCCGTTTGTAATCACAGACATTACCAGTGGAAAGCTGTGAAATGACCAGCAAACTGATAATATTTACAACTCTGGGCACTTTAGGGAGCGTTTTCACTTGAATTTGCTTTCAAATATTTGGAATTCTTGTTTATACAGCTCAAAATTTGTGTAGAAAGCCTGTGAGTGAGGTCTAAACTGCGTATGTTTACAATTGAGGCCCCATTACTCTGGCGAGTTTTGTGTGACTCTGTTAAAATCCTGACGGTTCCAGTACATATTTGTAAGAAAACTCTCTAGTTGTGGTAAAACTCTTAAATACGTAATTAGAGTTTCCAGAAATGATTAAAAACTTGGAAGAACCCCTTGAAATTAAAGTAAATCGATTCTTCCTACATTTCCTGCCGTTTGTAATCACAGACATTACCAGTGGAAAGCCGTGAAATGACCAGCAAAGTGACAATATTTACAACTCCGGGCACTTTAGGGAGCGTTATCAGTTGAATTTGCTTTCAAATATTAGGAATTCTTGTTTATACAGCTCAAAATTTGTGTAGAAAGCCTGTGAGTGAGGTCTAAACTGCGTATGTTTACAATTGAGGCCCCATCACTCTGGCGAGTTTTGTATGACTCTGTTAAAATCCTGACGGTTCCAGTACATATTTGTAAGAAAACTCTCAAGTTGTGGTAAAACTCTTAAATACGTAATTAGAGTTTCCAGAAATGATTAAAAACTTGGAAGAACCCCTTGAAATTAAAGTAAATCGATTCTTCCTACATTTCCTGCCGTTTGTAATCACAGACATTACCAGTGGAAAGCCGTGAAATGACCAGCAAACTGATAATATTGACAACTCTGGGCACTTTAGGGAGCGTTTTCACTTGAATTTGCTTTCAAATATTTGGAATTCTTGTTTATACAGCTCAAAATTTGTACAGAAAGCCTGTAAGTGAGGACTGTACTGCTTATGTTTACAATTGAGGCCGCATTACTCTGGCGACTTTTGTGTGACTCTGTTAAAATCCTGACGGTTCCAGTACATATTTGTAAGAAAACTCTCTAGTTGTGGTAAAACTCTTAAAATACGTAATTAGAGTTTCCAGAAATGATTAAAAACTTGGAAGAACCCCTTGAAATTAAAGTAATTCGATTCTTCCTACATTTCCTGCCGTTTGTAATCACAGACATTACCAGTGGAAAGCCGTGAAATGACCAGCAAAGTGACAATATTTACAACTCCGGGCACTTTAGGGAGCGTTTTCACTTGAATTTGCTTTCAAATATTTGGAATTCTTGTTTATACAGCTCAAAATTTGTATAGAAAGCCTGTAAGTGAGGACTGTACTGCTTATGTTTACAATTGAGGCCGCATTACTCTGGCGACTTTTGTGTGACTCTGTTAAAATCCTGACGGTTCCAGTACATATTTGTAAGAAAACTCTCTATTTGTGGTAAAACTCTTAAATACGTAATTAGAGTTTCCAGAAATGATTAAAAACTTGGAAGAACCCCTTGAAATTAAAGTAAATAGATTCTTCCTACATTTCCTGCCGTTTGTTATCACAGACATCACCAGTGGAAAGCCTTGAAATGACCAGCAAACTGATAATATTTACAACTCCGGGCACTTTAGGGATCGTTATTAGTTGAATTTGCTTTCAAATATTAGGAATTCTTGTTTATACAGCTCAAAATTTGTGTAGAAAGCCTGTGAGTGAGGTCTAAACTGTGTATGTTTACAATTGAGGCCCCATTACTCTGGCGAGTTTTGTATGACTCTGTTAAAATCCTGACGGTTCCAGTACATATTTGTAAGAAAACTCTCAAGTTGTGGTAAAACTCTTAAATACGTAATTAGAGTTTCCAGAAATGATTAAAAACTTGGAAGAACCCCTTGAAATTAAAGTAAATCGATTCTTCCTACATTTCCTGCCGTTTGTAATCACAGACATTACCAGTGGAAAGCTGTGAAATGACCAGCAAACTGATAATATTTACAACTCTGGGCACTTTAGGGAGCGTTTTCACTTGAATTTGCTTTCAAATATTTGGAATTCTTGTTTATACAGCTCAAAATTTGTATAGAAAGCCTGTAAGTGAGGTCTAAACTGCGTATGTTTACAATTGAGGCCCCATTACTCTGGCGAGTTTTGTATGACTTGTTAAAATCCTGACGGTTCCAGTACATATTTGTAAGAAAACTCTCTAGTTGTGGTAAAACTCTTAAATACGTAATTAGAGTTTCCAGAAATGATTAAAAACTTGGAAGAACCCCTTGAAATTAAAGTAAATCGATTCTTCCTACATTTCCTGCAGTTTGTAATCACAGACATTAGCAGTGGAAAGCCGTGAAATGACCAGCAAAGTGACAATATTTACAACTCCGGGCACTTTAGGGAGCGTTTTCACTTGAATTTGCTTTCAAATATTAGTAATTCTTGTTTATACAGCTCAAAATGTGTAGAAAGCCTGTAAGTGAGGACTGTACTGCTCATGTTTACAATTGAGGTCCCATTACTCTGGCGAGTTTTGTGTGACTCTGTTAAAATTCTGACGGTTCCAGTACATATTTTTAAGAAAAGTCTCTAGTTTTGGTAAAACTCTTAAAATACGCAATTACAGTTTCCAGAAATGATTAAAAACTTGGAAGAACCCCTTGAAATTAAAGTAATTCAATTCTTACTACATTTCCTGCCGTTTGTAATCACAGACATTACCAGTGGAAAGCCGTGAAATGACCAGCAAAGTGACAATATTTACAACTCCGGGCACTTTAGGGAGCGTTTTCACTTGAATTTGCTTTCAAATATTAGGAATTCTTGTTTATACAGCTCAAAATTTGTGTAGAAAGCCTGTGAGTGAGGTCTAAACTGTGTATGTTTACAATTGAGGCCCCATTACTCTGGCGAGTTTTGTATGACTCTGTTAAAATCCTGACGGTTCCAGTACATATTTGTAAGAAAACTCTCAAGTTGTGGTAAAACTCTTAAATACGTAATTAGAGTTTCCAGAAATGATTAAAAACTTGGAAGAACCCCTTGAAATTAAAGTAAATCAATTCTTCCTACATTTCCTGCCGTTTGTAATCACAGACATTACCAGTGGAAAGCTGTGAAATGACCAGCAAACTGATAATATTTACAACTCCAGGCACTTTAGGGAGCGTTTTCAGTTGAATTTGCTTTCAAATATTAGGAATTCTTGTTTATACAGCTCAAAAGTTGTGTAGAAAGCTTGTGAGTGAGGTCTAAACTGCGTATGTTTACAATTGAGGCCCCATTACTCTGGCGAGTTTTGTGTGACTCTGTTAAAATCCTGACGGTTCCAGTACATAATTGTAAGAAAACTCTCTAGTTGTGGTAAAACTCTTAAAATACGTAATCAGAGTTTCCAGAAATGATTAAAAACTTGGAAGAACCCCTTGAAATTAAAGTAAATAGATTCTTCCTACATTTTCTGCCGTTTGTAATCACAGACATTACCAGTGGAAAGCTGTGAAATGACCAGCAAACTGATAATATTTACAACTCTGGGCACTTTAGGGAGCGTTTTCACTTGAATTTGCTTTCAAATATTAGGAATTCTTGTTTATACAGCTCAAAATTTGTGTAGAAAGCCTGTAAGGGAGGACTGTACTGCTTATGTTTACAATTGAGGCCGCATTACTCTGGTGACTTTTGTATGACTCTTTTAAAATCCTGACGGTTCCAGTACATATTTGTAAGAAAGCTCTCTAGTCGTGGTAAAACTCTTAAAATACGTAATTAGAGTTTCCAGAAATGATTAAAAACTTGGAAGAACCCCTTGAAATTAAAGTAAATTGATTCTTCCTACATTTCCTGCCGTTTGTAATCACAGACATTACCAGTGGAAAGCTGTGAAATGACCAGCAAACTGATAATATTTACAACTCTGGGCACTTTAGGGAGCGTTTTCACTTGAATTTGCTTTCAAATATTTGGAATTCTTGTTTATACAGCTCAAAATTTGTGTAGAAAGCCTGTGAGTGAGGTCTAAACTGCGTATGTTTACAATTGAGGCCCCATTACTCTGGCGAGTTTTGTGTGACTCTGTTAAAATCCTGACGGTTCCAGTACATATTTGTAAGAAAACTCTCTAGTTGTGGTAAAACTCTTAAATACGTAATTAGAGTTTCCAGAAATGATTAAAAACTTGGAAGAACCCCTTGAAATTAAAGTAAATCGATTCTTCCTACATTTCCTGCCGTTTGTAATCACAGACATTAGCAGTGGAAAGCCGTGAAATGACCAGCAAAGTGACAATATTTACAACTCCGGGCACTTTAGGGAGCGTTATCAGTTGAATTTGCTTTCAAATATTAGGAATTCTTGTTTATACAGCTCAAAATTTGTGTAGAAAGCCTGTGAGTGAGGTCTAAACTGCGTATGTTTACAATTGAGGCCCCATTACTCTGGCGAGTTTTGTGTGACTCTGTTAAAATCCTGACGGTTCCAGTACATATTTGTAAGAAAACTCTCTAGTTGTGGTAAAACTCTTAAATACGTAATTAGAGTTTCCAGAAATGATTAAAAACTTGGAAGAACCCCTTGAAATTAAAGTAAATCGATTCTTCCTACATTTCCTGCCGTTTGTAATCACAGACATTACCAGTGGAAAGCCGTGAAATGACCAGCAAACTGATAATATTGACAACTCTGGGCACTTTAGGGAGCGTTTTCACTTGAATTTGCTTTCAAATATTTGGAATTCTTGTTTATACAGCTCAAAATTTGTACAGAAAGCCTGTAAGTGAGGACTGTACTGCTTATGTTTACAATTGAGGCCGCATTACTCTGGCGACTTTTGTGTGACTCTGTTAAAATCCTGACGGTTCCAGTACATATTTGTAAGAAAACTCTCTAGTTGTGGTAAAACTCTTAAAATACGTAATTAGAGTTTCCAGAAATGATTAAAAACTTGGAAGAACCCCTTGAAATTAAAGTAATTCGATTCTTCCTACATTTCCTGCCGTTTGTAATCACAGACATTACCAGTGGAAAGCCGTGAAATGACCAGCAAAGTGACAATATTTACAACTCCGGGCACTTTAGGGAGCGTTTTCACTTGAATTTGCTTTCAAATATTTGGAATTCTTGTTTATACAGCTCAAAATTTGTATAGAAAGCCTGTAAGTGAGGACTGTACTGCTTATGTTTACAATTGAGGCCGCATTACTCTGGCGACTTTTGTGTGACTCTGTTAAAATCCTGACGGTTCCAGTACATATTTGTAAGAAAACTCTCTATTTGTGGTAAAACTCTTAAATACGTAATTAGAGTTTCCAGAAATGATTAAAAACTTGGAAGAACCCCTTGAAATTAAAGTAAATAGATTCTTCCTACATTTCCTGCCGTTTGTTATCACAGACATCACCAGTGGAAAGCCTTGAAATGACCAGCAAACTGATAATATTTACAACTCCGGGCACTTTAGGGATCGTTATTAGTTGAATTTGCTTTCAAATATTAGGAATTCTTGTTTATACAGCTCAAAATTTGTGTAGAAATCCTGTGAGTGAGGTCTAAACTGTGTATGTTTACAATTGAGGCCCCATTACTCTGGCGAGTTTTGTATGACTCTGTTAAAATCCTGACGGTTCCAGTACATATTTGTAAGAAAACTCTCTAGTTGTGGTAAAACTCTTAAATACGTAATTAGAGTTTCCAGAAATGATTAAGAACTTGGAAGAACCCCTTGAAATTAAAGTAAATCGATTCTTCCTACATTTCCTGCCATTTGTAATCACAGACATTAGCAGTGGAAAGCCGTGAAATGACCAGCAAACTGATAATATTTACAACTCCGGGCACTTTAGGGAGCGTTTTCACTTGAATTTGCTTTCAAATATTAGTAATTCTTGTTTATACAGCTCAAAATGTGTAGAAAGCCTGTAAGTGAGGACTGTACTGCTTATGTTTACAATTGAGGTCCCATTACTCTGGCGACTTTTGTATGACTCTTTTAAAATCCTGACGGTTCCAGTACATATTTGTAAGAAAGCTCTCTAGTCGTGGTAAAACTCTTAAAATACGTAATTAGAGTTTCCAGAAATGATTAAAAACTTGGAAGAACCGCTTGAAATTAAAGTAAATAGATTCTTCCTACATTTCCTGCCGTTTGTTATCACAGACATCACCAGTGGAAAGCCTTGAAATGACCAGCAAACTGATAATATTTACAACTCCGGGCACTTTAGGGGTCGTTATTAGTTGAATTTGCTTTCAAATATTAGGAATTCTTGTTTATACAGCTCAAAATTTGTGTAGAAAGCCTGTGAGTGAGGTCTAAACTCCGTATGTTTACAATTGAGGCCCCATTACTCTGGCGAGTTTTGTATGACTCTGTTAAAATCCTGACGGTTCCAGTACATATTTGTAAGAAAACTCTCAAGTTGTGGTAAAACTCTTAAATACGTAATTAGAGTTTCCAGAAATGATTAAAAACTTGGAAGAACCCCTTGAAATTAAAGTAAATAGATTCTTCCTACATTTCCTGCCGTTTGTAATCACAGACTTTACCAGTGGAAAGCTGTGAAATGACCAGCAAACTGATAATATTTACAACTCTGGGCACTTTAGGGAGCGTTTTCACTTGAATTTGCTTTCAAATATTTGGAATTCTTGTTTATACAGCTCAAAATTTGTATAGAAAGCCTGTAAGTGAGGTCTAAACTGCGTATGTTTACAATTGAGGCCCCATTACTCTGGCGAGTTTTGTATGACTTGTTAAAATCCTGACGGTTCCAGTACATATTTGTAAGAAAACTCTCTAGTTGTGGTAAAACTCTTAAATACGTAATTAGAGTTTCCAGAAATGATTAAAAACTTGGAAGAACCCCTTGAAATTAAAGTAAATCGATTCTTCCTACATTTCCTGCCGTTTGTAATCACAGACATTAGCAGTGGAAAGCCGTGAAATGACCAGCAAAGTGACAATATTTACAACTCCGGGCACTTTAGGGAGCGTTTTCACTTGAATTTGCTTTCAAATATTAGTAATTCTTGTTTATACAGCTCAAAATGTGTAGAAAGCCTGTAAGTGAGGACTGTACTGCTCATGTTTACAATTGAGGTCCCATTACTCTGGCGAGTTTTGTGTGACTCTGTTAAAATTCTGACGGTTCCAGTACATATTTTTAAGAAAAGTCTCTAGTTTTGGTAAAACTCTTAAAATACGCAATTACAGTTTCCAGAAATGATTAAAAACTTGGAAGAACCCCTTGAAATTAAAGTAAATCGATTCTTCCTACATTTCCTGCCGTTTGTAATCACAGACATTACCAGTGGAAAGCCGTGAAATGACCAGCAAAGTGACAATATTTACAACTCCGGGCACTTTAGGGAGCGTTTTCACTTGAATTTGCTTTCAAATATTAGGAATTCTTGTTTATACAGCTCAAAATTTGTGTAGAAAGCCTGTGAGTGAGGTCTAAACTGTGTATGTTTACAATTGAGGCCCCATTACTCTGGCGAGTTTTGTATGACTCTGTTAAAATCCTGACGGTTCCAGTACATATTTGTAAGAAAACTCTCTAGTTGTGGTAAAACTCTTAAAATACGTAATTAGAGTTTCCAGAAATGATTAAAAACTTGGAAGAACCCCTTGAAATTAAAGTAAATAGATTCTTCCTACATTTCCTGCCGTTTGTAATCACAGACATTACCAGTGGAAAGCCTTGAAATGACCAGCAAACTGATAATATTTACAACTCCGGGCACATTAGGGAGCGTTATCAGTTGAATTTGCTTTCAAATGTTAGGAATTCTTGTTTATACAGCTCAAAATTTGTGTAGAAAGCCTGTAAGTGAGCACTGTACTGCTTATGTTTACAATTGAGACCGCATTACTCTGGCGAGTTTTGTGTGACTCTGTTAAAATTCTGACGGTTCCAGTACATATTTTTAAGAAAAGTCTCTAGTTTTGGTAAAACTCTTAAAATACGCAATTACAGTTTCCAGAAATGATTAAAAACTTGGAAGAACCCCTTGAAATTAAAGTAATTCGATTCTTCCTACATTTCCTGCCGTTTGTAATCACAGACATTACCAGTGGAAAGCCGTGAAATGACCAGCAAAGTGACAATATTTACAACTCCGGGCACTTTAGGGAGCGTTTTCACTTGAATTTGCTTTCAAATATTAGGAATTCTTGTTTATACAGCTCAAAATTTGTGCAGAAAGCCTGTAAGTGAGGACTGTACTGTTTATGTTTACAATTGAGGCCGCATTACTCTGGCGACTTTTGTGTGACTCTGTTAAAATCCTGACGGTTCCAGTACATATTTGTAAGAAAACTCTCTAGTTGTGGTAAAACTCTTAAAATACGTAATTAGAGTTTCCAGAAATGATTAAAAACTTGGAAGAACCCCTTGAAATTAAAGTAAATAGATTCTTCCTACATTTCCTGCCGTTTGTAATCACAGACATTACCAGTGGAAAGCCTTGAAATGACCAGCAAACTGATAATATTTACAACTCCGGGCACATTAGGGAGCGTTATCAGTTGAATTTGCTTTCAAATGTTAGGAATTCTTGTTTATACAGCTCAAAATTTGTGTAGAAAGCCTGTGAGTGAGGTCTAAACTGTGTATGTTTACAATTGAGGCCCCATTACTCTGGCGAGTTTTGTATGACTCTGTTAAAATCCTGACGGTTCCAGTACATATTTGTAAGAAAACTCTCTAGTTGTGGTAAAACTCTTAAATACGTAATTAGAGTTTCCAGAAATGATTAAAAACTTGGAAGAACCCCTTGAAATTAAAGTAAATAGATTCTTCCTACATTTCCTGCCGTTTGTAATCACAGACATTACCAGTGGAAAGCCGTGAAATGACCAGCAAACTGATAATATTTACAACTCCGGGCACTTTAGGGAGCGTTTTCAGTTGAATTTGCTTTCAAATATTAGGAATTCTTGTTTATACAGCTCAAAATTTGTGTAGAAAGCCTGTGAGTGAGGTCTAAACTGCGTATGTTTACAATTGAGGCCCCATTACTCTGGCGAGTTTTGTGTGACTCTGTTAAAATCCTGACGGTTCCAGTACATATTTGTAAGAAAACTCTCTAGTTGTGGTAAAACTCTTAAAATACATAATCAGAGTTTCCAGAAATGATTAAAAACTTGGAAGAACCCCTTGAAATTAAAGTAAATAGATTATTCCTACATTTCCTGCCGTTTGTAATCACAGACATTACCAGTGGAAAGCCGTGAAATGACCAGCAAACTGATAATATTTACAACTCTGGGCACTTTAGGGAGCGTTTTCACTTGAATTTGCTTTCAAATATTAGGAATTCTTGTTTATACAGCTCAAAATTTGTGTAGAAAGCCTGTAAGGGAGGACTGTACTGCTTATGTTTACAATTGAGGCCGCATTACTCTGGCGACTTTTGTATGACTCTTTTAAAATCCTGACGGTTCCAGTACATATTTGTAAGAAAGCTCTCTAGTCGTGGTAAAACTCTTAAAATACGTAATTAGAGTTTCCAGAAATGATTAAAAACTTGGAAGAACCCCTTGAAATTAAAGTAAATTGATTCTTGCTACATTTCCTGCCGTTTGTAATCACAGACATTACCAGTGGAAAGCTGTGAAATGACCAGCAAACTGATAATATTTACAACTCTGGGCACTTTAGGGAGCGTTTTCACTTGAATTTGCTTTCAAATATTTGGAATTCTTGTTTATACAGCTCAAAATTTGTGTAGAAAGCCTGTGAGTGAGGTCTAAACTGCGTATGTTTACAATTGAGGCCCCATTACTCTAGCGAGTTTTGTGTGACTCTGTTAAAATCCTGACGGTTCCAGTACATATTTGTAAGAAAACTCTCTAGTTGTGGTAAAACTCTTAAATACGTAATTAGAGTTTCCAGAAATGATTAAAAACTTGGAAGAACCCCTTGAAATTAAAGTAAATCGATTCTTCCTACATTTCCTGCCGTTTGTAATCACCGACATTACCAGTGGAAAGCCGTGAAATGACCAGCAAAGTGACAATATTTACAACTCCGGGCACTTTAGGGAGCGTTATCAGTTGAATTTGCTTTCAAATATTAGGAATTCTTGTTTATACAGCTCAAAATTTGTGTAGAAAGCCTGTGAGTGAGGTCTAAACTGCGTATGTTTACAATTGAGGCCCCATTACTCTGGCGAGTTTTGTATGACTCTGTTAAAATCCTGACGGTTCCAGTACATATTTGTAAGAAAACTCTCAAGTTGTGGTAAAACTCTTAAATACGTAATTAGAGTTTCCAGAAATGATTAAAAACTTGGAAGAACCCCTTGAAATTAAAGTAAATCGATTCTTCCTACATTTCCTGCCGTTTGTAATCACAGACATTACCAGTGTAAAGCTGTGAAATGACCAGCAAACTGATAATATTTACAACTCTGGGCACTTTAGGGAGCGTTTTCACTTGAATTTGCTTTCAAATATTTGGAATTCTTGTTTATACAGCTCAAAATTTGTATAGAAAGCCTGTAAGTGAGGTCTAAACTGCGTATGTTTACAATTGAGGCCCAATTACTCTGGCGAGTTTTGTATGACTTGTTAAAATCCTGACGGTTCCAGTACATATTTGTAAGAAAACTCTCTAGTTGTGGTAAAACTCTTAAATACGTAATTAGAGTTTCCAGAAATGATTAAAAACTTGGAAGAACCCCTTGAAATTAAAGTAAATCGATTCTTCCTACATTTCCTGCCGTTTGTAATCACAGACATTACCAGTGGAAAGCCGTGAAATGACCAGCAAACTGATAATATTTACAACTCCAGGCACTTTAGGGAGCGTTTTCACTTGAATTTGCTTTCAAATATTAGGAATTCTTGTTTATACAGCTCAAAATTTGTGCAGAAAGCCTGTAAGTGAGCACTGTACTGCTTATGTTTACAATTGAGACCGCATTACTCTGGCGAGTTTTGTGTGACTCTGTTAAAATTCTGACGGTTCCAGTACATATTTTTAAGAAAAGTCTCTAGTTTTGGTAAAACTCTTAAAATACGCAATTACAGTTTCCAGAAATGATTAAAAACTTGGAAGAACCCCTTGAAATTAAAGTAATTCGATTCTTCCTACATTTCCTGCCGTTTGTAATCACAGACATTACCAGTGGAAAGCCGTGAAATGACCAGCAAAGTGACAATATTTACAACTCCGGGCACTTTAGGGAGCGTTTTCACTTGAATTTGCTTTCAAATATTAGGAATTCTTGTTTATACAGCTCAAAATTTGTGCAGAAAGCCTGTAAGTGAGGACTGTACTGTTTATGTTTACAATTGAGGCCGCATTACTCTGGCGACTTTTGTGTGACTCTGTTAAAATCCTGACGGTTCCAGTACATATTTGTAAGAAAACTCTCTAGTTGTGGTAAAACTCTTAAAATACGTAATTAGAGTTTCCAGAAATGATTAAAAACTTGGAAGAACCCCTTGAAATTAAAGTAAATAGATTCTTCCTACATTTCCTGCCGTTTGTAATCACAGACATTACCAGTGGAAAGCCTTGAAATGACCAGCAAACTGATAATATTTACAACTCCGGGCACATTAGGGAGCGTTATCAGTTGAATTTGCTTTCAAATGTTAGGAATTCTTGTTTATACAGCTCAAAATTTGTGTAGAAAGCCTGTAAGTGAGCACTGTACTGCTTATGTTTACAATTGAGACCGCATTACTCTGGCGAGTTTTGTGTGACTCTGTTAAAATTCTGACGGTTCCAGTACATATTTTTAAGAAAAGTCTCTAGTTTTGGTAAAACTCTTAAAATACGCAATTACAGTTTCCAGAAATGATTAAAAACTTGGAAGAACCCCTTGAAATTAAAGTAATTCGATTCTTCCTACATTTCCTGCCGTTTGTAATCACAGACATTACCAGTGGAAAGCCGTGAAATGACCAGCAAAGTGACAATATTTACAACTCCGGGCACTTTAGGGAGCGTTTTCACTTGAATTTGCTTTCAAATATTAGGAATTCTTGTTTATACAGCTCAAAATTTGTGCAGAAAGCCTGTAAGTGAGGACTGTACTGTTTATGTTTACAATTGAGGCCGCATTACTCTGGCGACTTTTGTGTGACTCTGTTAAAATCCTGACGGTTCCAGTACATATTTGTAAGAAAACTCTCTAGTTGTGGTAAAACTCTTAAAATACGTAATTAGAGTTTCCAGAAATGATTAAAAACTTGGAAGAACCCCTTGAAATTAAAGTAAATAGATTCTTCCTACATTTCCTGCCGTTTGTAATCACAGACATTACCAGTGGAAAGCCTTGAAATGACCAGCAAACTGATAATATTTACAACTCCGGGCACATTAGGGAGCGTTATCAGTTGAATTTGCTTTCAAATGTTAGGAATTCTTGTTTATACAGCTCAAAATTTGTGTAGAAAGCCTGTGAGTGAGGTCTAAACTGTGTATGTTTACAATTGAGGCCCCATTACTCTGGCGAGTTTTGTATGACTCTGTTAAAATCCTGACGGTTCCAGTACATATTTGTAAGAAAACTCTCTAGTTGTGGTAAAACTCTTAAATACGTAATTAGAGTTTCCAGAAATGATTAAAAACTTGGAAGAACCCCTTGAAATTAAAGTAAATAGATTCTTCCTACATTTCCTGCCGTTTGTAATCACAGACATTACCAGTGGAAAGCCGTGAAATGACCAGCAAACTGATAATATTTACAACTCCGGGCACTTTAGGGAGCGTTTTCAGTTGAATTTGCTTTCAAATATTAGGAATTCTTGTTTATACAGCTCAAAATTTGTGTAGAAAGCCTGTGAGTGAGGTCTAAACTGCGTATGTTTACAATTGAGGCCCCATTACTCTGGCGAGTTTTGTGTGACTCTGTTAAAATCCTGACGGTTCCAGTACATATTTGTAAGAAAACTCTCTAGTTGTGGTAAAACTCTTAAAATACATAATCAGAGTTTCCAGAAATGATTAAAAACTTGGAAGAACCCCTTGAAATTAAAGTAAATAGATTATTCCTACATTTCCTGCCGTTTGTAATCACAGACATTACCAGTGGAAAGCCGTGAAATGACCAGCAAACTGATAATATTTACAACTCTGGGCACTTTAGGGAGCGTTTTCACTTGAATTTGCTTTCAAATATTAGGAATTCTTGTTTATACAGCTCAAAATTTGTGTAGAAAGCCTGTAAGGGAGGACTGTACTGCTTATGTTTACAATTGAGGCCGCATTACTCTTGCGACTTTTGTACGACTCTTTTAAAATCCTGACGGTTCCAGTACATATTTGTAAGAAAGCTCTCTAGTCGTGGTAAAACTCTTAAAATACGTAATTAGAGTTTCCAGAAATGATTAAAAACTTGGAAGAACCCCTTGAAATTAAAGTAAATTGATTCTTCCTACATTTCCTGCCGTTTGTAATCACAGACATTACCAGTGGAAAGCTGTGAAATGACCAGCAAACTGATAATATTTACAACTCTGGGCACTTTAGGGAGCGTTTTCACTTGAATTTGCTTTCAAATATTTGGAATTCTTGTTTATACAGCTCAAAATTTGTGTAGAAAGCCTGTGAGTGAGGTCTAAACTGCGTATGTTTACAATTGAGGCCCCATTACTCTGGCGAGTTTTGTGTGACTCTGTTAAAATCCTGACGGTTCCAGTACATATTTGTAAGAAAACTCTCTAGTTGTGGTAAAACTCTTAAATACGTAATTAGAGTTTCCAGAAATGATTAAAAACTTGGAAGAACCCCTTGAAATTAAAGTAAATCGATTCTTCCTACATTTCCTGCCGTTTGTAATCACAGACATTACCAGTGGAAAGCCGTGAAATGACCAGCAAAGTGACAATATTTACAACTCCGGGCACTTTAGGGAGCGTTATCAGTTGAATTTGCTTTCAAATATTAGGAATTCTTGTTTATACAGCTCAAAATTTGTGTAGAAAGCCTGTGAGTGAGGTCTAAACTGCGTATGTTTACAATTGAGGCCCCATTACTCTGGCGAGTTTTGTATGACTCTGTTAAAATCCTGACGGTTCCAGTACATATTTGTAAGAAAACTCTCAAGTTGTGGTAAAACTCTTAAATACGTAATTAGAGTTTCCAGAAATGATTAAAAACTTGGAAGAACCCCTTGAAATTAAAGTAAATCGATTCTTCCTACATTTCCTGCCGTTTGTAATCACAGACATTACCAGTGTAAAGCTGTGAAATGACCAGCAAACTGATAATATTTACAACTCTGGGCACTTTAGGGAGCGTTTTCACTTGAATTTGCTTTCAAATATTTGGAATTCTTGTTTATACAGCTCAAAATTTGTATAGAAAGCCTGTAAGTGAGGTCTAAACTGCGTATGTTTACAATTGAGGCCCAATTACTCTGGCGAGTTTTGTATGACTTGTTAAAATCCTGACGGTTCCAGTACATATTTGTAAGAAAACTCTCTAGTTGTGGTAAAACTCTTAAATACGTAATTAGAGTTTCCAGAAATGATTAAAAACTTGGAAGAACCCCTTGAAATTAAAGTAAATCGATTCTTCCTACATTTCCTGCCGTTTGTAATCACAGACATTAGCAGTGGAAAGCCGTGAAATGACCAGCAAAGAGACAATATTTACAACTCCGGGCACTTTAGGGAGCGTTTTCACTTGAATTTGCTTTCAAATATTAGTAATTCTTGTTTATACAGCTCAAAATGTGTAGAAAGCCTGTAAGTGAGGACTGTCCTGCTCATGTTTACAATTGAGGTCCCATTACTCTGGCGAATTTTTTATGACTCTTTTAAAATCCTGACGGTTCCAGTACATATTTGTAAGAAAACTCTCAAGTTGTGGTAAAACTCTTAAATACGTAATTAGAGTTTCCAGAAATGATTAAAAACTTGGAAGAACCCCTTGAAATTAAAGTAAATCGATTCTTCCTACATTTCCTGCCGTTTGTAATCACAGACATTACCAGTGGAAAGCTGTGAAATGACCAGCAAACTGATAATATTTACAACTCTGGGCACTTTAGGGAGCGTTTTCACTTGAATTTGCTTTCAAATATTTGGAATTCTTGTTTATACAGCTCAAAATTTGTATAGAAAGCCTGTAAGTGAGGTCTAAACTGCGTATGTTTACAATTGAGGCCCAATTACTCTGGCGAGTTTTGTATGACTTGTTAAAATCCTGACGGTTCCAGTACATATTTGTAAGAAAACTCTCTAGTTGTGGTAAAACTCTTAAATACGTAATTAGAGTTTCCAGAAATGATTAAAAACTTGGAAGAACCCCTTGAAATTAAAGTAAATCGATTCTTCCTACATTTCCTGCCGTTTGTAATCACAGACATTAGCAGTGGAAAGCCGTGAAATGACCAGCAAAGAGACAATATTTACAACTCCGGGCACTTTAGGGAGCGTTTTCACTTGAATTTGCTTTCAAATATTAGTAATTCTTGTTTATACAGCTCAAAATTTGTAGAAAGCCTGTAAGTGAGGACTGTCCTGCTCATGTTTACAATTGAGGTCCCATTACTCTGGCGAATTTTTTATGACTCTTTTAAAATCCTGACGGTTCCAGTACATATTTGTAAGAAAACTCTCTAGTTGTGGTAAAACTCTTAAAGTACGTAATTAGAGTTTCCAGAAATGATTAAAAACTTGGAAGAACCCCTTGAAATTAAAGTAAATCGATTCTTCCTACATTTCCTGCCGTTTGTAATCACAGACATTACCAGTGGAAAGCCGTGAAATGACCAGCAAACTGATAATATTTACAACTCCAGGCACTTTAGGGAGCGTTTTCACTTGAATTTGCTTTCAAATATTAGGAATTCTTGTTTATACAGCTCAAAATTTGTGCAGAAAGCCTGTAAGTGAGCACTGTACTGCTTATGTTTACAATTGAGACCGCATTACTCTGGCGAGTTTTGTGTGACTCTGTTAAAATTCTGACGGTTCCAGTACATATTTTTAAGAAAAGTCTCTAGTTTTGGTAAAACTCTTAAAATACGCAATTACAGTTTCCAGAAATGATTAAAAACTTGGAAGAACCCCTTGAAATTAAAGTAATTCGATTCTTCCTACATTTCCTGCCGTTTGTAATCACAGACATTACCAGTGGAAAGCCGTGAAATGACCAGCAAAGTGACAATATTTACAACTCCGGGCACTTTAGGGAGCGTTTTCACTTGAATTTGCTTTCAAATATTAGGAATTCTTGTTTATACAGCTCAAAATTTGTGCAGAAAGCCTGTAAGTGAGGACTGTACTGTTTATGTTTACAATTGAGGCCGCATTACTCTGGCGACTTTTGTGTGACTCTTTTAAAATCCTGACGGTTCCAGTACATATTTGTAAGAAAACTCTCTAGTTGTGGTAAAACTCTTAAAATACGTAATTAGAGTTTCCAGAAATGATTAAAAACTTGGAAGAACCCCTTGAAATTAAAGTAAATAGATTCTTCCTACATTTCCTGCCGTTTGTAATCACAGACATTACCAGTGGAAAGCCTTGAAATGACCAGCAAACTGATAATATTTACAACTCCGGGCACATTAGGGAGCGTTATCAGTTGAATTTGCTTTCAAATGTTAGGAATTCTTGTTTATACAGCTCAAAATTTGTGTAGAAAGCCTGTGAGTGAGGTCTAAACTGTGTATGTTTACAATTGAGGCCCCATTACTCTGGCGAGTTTTGTATGACTCTGTTAAAATCCTGACGGTTCCAGTACATATTTGTAAGAAAACTCTCTAGTTGTGGTAAAACTCTTAAATACGTAATTAGAGTTTCCAGAAATGATTAAAAACTTGGAAGAACCCCTTGAAATTAAAGTAAATCGATTCTTCCTACATTTCCTGCCGTTTGTAATCACAGACATTACCAGTGGAAAGCCGTGAAATGACCAGCAAACTGATAATATTTACAACTCCGGGCACTTTAGGGAGCGTTTTCAGTTGAATTTGCTTTCAAATATTAGGAATTCTTGTTTATACAGCTCAAAATTTGTGTAGAAAGCCTGTGAGTGAGGTCTAAACTGCGTATGTTTACAATTGAGGCCCCATTACTCTGGCGAGTTTTGTGTGACTCTGTTAAAATCCTGACGGTTCCAGTACATATTTGTAAGAAAACTCTCTAGTTGTGGTAAAACTCTTAAAATACATAATCAGAGTTTCCAGAAATGATTAAAAACTTGGAAGAACCCCTTGAAATTAAAGTAAATAGATTATTCCTACATTTCCTGCCGTTTGTAATCACAGACATTACCAGTGGAAAGCCGTGAAATGACCAGCAAACTGATAATATTTACAACTCCGGGCACTTTAGGGAGCATTTTCAGTTGAATTTGCTTTCAAATATTAGGAATTCTTGTTTATACAGCTCAAAATTTGTGCAGAAAGCCTGTAAGTGAGCACTGTACTGCTTATGTTTACAATTGAGACCGCATTACTCTGGCGAGTTTTGTGTGACTCTGTTAAAATTCTGACGGTTCCAGTACATATTTTTAAGAAAAGTCTCTAGTTTTGGTAAAACTCTTAAAATACGCAATTACAGTTTCCAGAAATGATTAAAAACTTGGAAGAACCCCTTGAAATTAAAGTAATTCGATTCTTCCTACATTTCCTGCCGTTTGTAATCACAGACATTACCAGTGGAAAGCCGTGAAATGACCAGCAAAGTGACAATATTTACAACTCCGGGCACTTTAGGGAGCGTTTTCACTTGAATTTGCTTTCAAATATTAGGAATTCTTGTTTATACAGCTCAAAATTTGTGCAGAAAGCCTGTAAGTGAGGACTGTACTGTTTATGTTTACAATTGAGGCCGCATTACTCTGGCGACTTTTGTGTGACTCTTTTAAAATCCTGACGGTTCCAGTACATATTTGTAAGAAAACTCTCTAGTTGTGGTAAAACTCTTAAAATACGTAATTAGAGTTTCCAGAAATGATTAAAAACTTGGAAGAACCCCTTGAAATTAAAGTAATTCGATTCTTCCTACATTTCCTGCCGTTTGTAATCACAGACATTACCAGTGGAAAGCCGTGAAATGACCAGCAAAGTGACAATATTTACAACTCCGGGCACTTTAGGGAGCGTTTTCACTTGAATTTGCTTTCAAATATTAGGAATTCTTGTTTATACAGCTCAAAATTTGTGCAGAAAGCCTGTAAGTGAGGACTGTACTGCTTATGTTTACAATTGAGGCCGCATTACTCTGGCGACTTTTGTATGACTCTGTTAAAATCCTGACGGTTCCAGTACATCTTTGTAAGAAAACACTCTAGTTGTGGTAAAACTCTTCAAATAGGCAATTAGAGTTCCCAGAAATGATTAAAAACTTGGGAGAACCCCTTGAAATTAAAGTAAATAGATTCTTCTTACATTTCCTGCCGTTTGTAATCACATACATTACCAGTGGAAAGCCGTGAAATGACCAGCAAACTGATAACATTTACAACTCCGGGCACTTTAGGGAGCGTTTTCACTTGAATTTGCTTTCAAATATTAGGAATTCTTGTTTATACAGCTCAAAATTTGTGTAGAAAGCCTGTAAGTGAGGACTGTACTGCTTATGTTTACAATTGAGGCCGCATTACTCTGGCGACTTTTGTATGACTCTGTTAAAATCCTGACGGTTCCAGTACATCTTTGTAAGAAAACACTCTAGTTGTGGTAAAACTCTTCAAATAGGCAATTAGAGTTCCCAGAAATGATTAAAAACTTGGGAGAACCCCTTGAAATTAAAGTAAATAGATTCTTCTTACATTTCCTGCCGTTTGTAATCACATACATTACCAGTGGAAAGCCGTGAAATGACCAGCAAACTGATAACATTTACAACTCCGGGCACTTTAGGGAGCGTTTTCACTTGAATTTGCTTTCAAATATTAGGAATTCTTGTTTATACAGCTCAAAATTTGTGTAGAAAGCCTGTAAGTGAGGACTGTACTGCTTATGTTTACAATTGAGGCCGTATTACTCTGGCGACTTTTGTATGACTCTGTTAAAATCCTGACGGTTCCAGTACATTTTTGTAAGAAAACTCTCTAGTTGTGGTAAAACTCTTAAAATACGTAATTAGAGTTTCCAGAAATGATTAAAAACTTGGAAGAACCCCTTGAAATTAAAGTAAATATATTCTTCCTACATTTCCTGCCGTTTGTAATCACAGACATTACCAGTGGAAAGCCGTGAAATGACCAGCAAACTGATAACATTTACAACTCCGGGCACATTAGCGAGCGTTTTCACTTGAATTTGCTTTCAAATATTAGGAATTCTTGTTTATATAGCTCAAAATTTGTGTAGAAAGCTGTAAGTGAGGACTGTACTGCTTATGTTTACAATTGAGGCCGCATTACTCTGGCGACTTTTGTATGACTCTGTTAAAATCCTGACGGTTCCAGTACATATTTGTAAGAAAACTCTCTAGTTGTGGTAAAACTCTTAAAATACGCAATTAGAGTTTCCAGAAATGATTAAAAAGTTGGTAGAAGCCCTTGAAATTAAAGTAAATTGATTCTTCCTACATTTCCTGCCGTTTGTAATCACAGACATTACCAGAGGAAAGCCGTGAAATGACCAGCAAACTGATAACATTTACAACTCCGGGCACTTTAGCGAGCGTTTTCACTTGAATTTGCTTTCAAATATTAGGAATTCTTGTTTATACAGCTCAAAATTTGTGTAGAAAGCCTGTTAGTGAGGACTGTACTGCTTATGTTTACAATTGAGGCCGCATTACTCTGGCGACTTTTGTATGACTCTGTTAAAATCCTGACGGTTCTGTACAGCTCAAAATTTCTGTAGAAAGCCTGTTAGTGAGGACTGTACTGCTTATGTTTACAATTGAGGCCGCATTACTATGGCGACTTTTGTATGACTCTCTTAAAATCCTGACGGTTCCAGTACATATTAGTAAGAAAACTCTCTAGTTGTGGTAAAACTCTTAAAATACGCAATTAGAGTTTCCAGAAATGATTAAAAAGTTGGTAGAAGCCCTTGAAATTAAAGTAAATTGATTCTTCCTACATTTCCTGCCGTTTGTAATCACAGACATTACCAGTGGAAAGCCGTGAAATGACCAGCAAACTGATAACATTTACAACTCCGGGCACTTTAGCGAGCGTTTTCACTTGAATTTGCTTTCAAATATTAGGAATTCTTGTTTATACAGCTCAAAATTTGTGTAGAAAGCCTGTAAGTGAGGACTGTACTGCTTATGTTTACAATTGAGGCCGTATTACTCTGGCGACTTTTGTATGACTCTGTTAAAATCCTGACGGTTCAAGTACATTTTTGTAAGAAAACTCTCTAGTTGTGGTAAAACTCTTAAAATACGTAATTAGATTTTCCAGAAATGATTAAAAACTTGGAAGAACCCCTTGAAATTAAAGTAAATATATTCTTCCTACATTTCCTGCCGTTTGTAATCACAGACATTACCAGTGGAAAGCCGTGAAATGACCAGCAAACTGATAACATTTACAACTCCGGGCACTTTAGTGAGCGTTTTCACTTGAATTTGCTTTCAAATATTAGGAATTCTTGTTTATACAGCTCAAAATTTGTGTAGAAAGCCTGTAAGTGAGGACTGTACTGCTTATGTTTACAATTGAGGCCGCATTACTCTGGCGACTTTTGTATGACTCTGTTAAAATCCTGACGGTTCCAGTACATATTTGTAAGAAAACTCTCAAGTTGTGGTAAAACTCTTAAATACGTAATTAGAGTTTCCAGAAATGATTAAAAACTTGGAAGAACCCCTTGAAATTAAAGTAAATCAATTCTTCCTACATTTCCTGCCGTTTGTAATCACAGACATTACCAGTGGAAAGCTGTGAAATGACCAGCAAACTGATAATATTTACAACTCCAGGCACTTTAGGGAGCGTTTTCAGTTGAATTTGCTTTCAAATATTAGGAATTCTTGTTTATACAGCTCAAAAGTTGTGTAGAAAGCTTGTGAGTGAGGTCTAAACTGCGTATGTTTACAATTGAGGCCCCATTACTCTGGCGAGTTTTGTGTGACTCTGTTAAAATCCTGACGGTTCCAGTACATAATTGTAAGAAAACTCTCTAGTTGTGGTAAAACTCTTAAAATACGTAATCAGAGTTTCCAGAAATGATTAAAAACTTGGAAGAACCCCTTGAAATTAAAGTAAATAGATTCTTCCTACATTTTCTGCCGTTTGTAATCACAGACATTACCAGTGGAAAGCTGTGAAATGACCAGCAAACTGATAATATTTACAACTCTGGGCACTTTAGGGAGCGTTTTCACTTGAATTTGCTTTCAAATATTAGGAATTCTTGTTTATACAGCTCAAAATTTGTGTAGAAAGCCTGTAAGGGAGGACTGTACTGCTTATGTTTACAATTGAGGCCGCATTACTCTGGTGACTTTTGTATGACTCTTTTAAAATCCTGACGGTTCCAGTACATATTTGTAAGAAAGCTCTCTAGTCGTGGTAAAACTCTTAAAATACGTAATTAGAGTTTCCAGAAATGATTAAAAACTTGGAAGAACCCCTTGAAATTAAAGTAAATTGATTCTTCCTACATTTCCTGCCGTTTGTAATCACAGACATTACCAGTGGAAAGCTGTGAAATGACCAGCAAACTGATAATATTTACAACTCTGGGCACTTTAGGGAGCGTTTTCACTTGAATTTGCTTTCAAATATTTGGAATTCTTGTTTATACAGCTCAAAATTTGTGTAGAAAGCCTGTGAGTGAGGTCTAAACTGCGTATGTTTACAATTGAGGCCCCATTACTCTGGCGAGTTTTGTGTGACTCTGTTAAAATCCTGACGGTTCCAGTACATATTTGTAAGAAAACTCTCTAGTTGTGGTAAAACTCTTAAATACGTAATTAGAGTTTCCAGAAATGATTAAAAACTTGGAAGAACCCCTTGAAATTAAAGTAAATCGATTCTTCCTACATTTCCTGCCGTTTGTAATCACAGACATTAGCAGTGGAAAGCCGTGAAATGACCAGCAAAGTGACAATATTTACAACTCCGGGCACTTTAGGGAGCGTTATCAGTTGAATTTGCTTTCAAATATTAGGAATTCTTGTTTATACAGCTCAAAATTTGTGTAGAAAGCCTGTGAGTGAGGTCTAAACTGCGTATGTTTACAATTGAGGCCCCATTACTCTGGCGAGTTTTGTATGACTCTGTTAAAATCCTGACGGTTCCAGTACATATTTGTAAGAAAACTCTCAAGTTGTGGTAAAACTCTTAAATACGTAATTAGAGTTTCCAGAAATGATTAAAAACTTGGAAGAACCCCTTGAAATTAAAGTAAATCGATTCTTCCTACATTTCCTGCCGTTTGTAATCACAGACATTACCAGTGGAAAGCCGTGAAATGACCAGCAAACTGATAATATTGACAACTCTGGGCACTTTAGGGAGCGTTTTCACTTGAATTTGCTTTCAAATATTTGGAATTCTTGTTTATACAGCTCAAAATTTGTACAGAAAGCCTGTAAGTGAGGACTGTACTGCTTATGTTTACAATTGAGGCCGCATTACTCTGGCGACTTTTGTGTGACTCTGTTAAAATCCTGACGGTTCCAGTACATATTTGTAAGAAAACTCTCTAGTTGTGGTAAAACTCTTAAAATACGTAATTAGAGTTTCCAGAAATGATTAAAAACTTGGAAGAACCCCTTGAAATTAAAGTAATTCGATTCTTCCTACATTTCCTGCCGTTTGTAATCACAGACATTACCAGTGGAAAGCCGTGAAATGACCAGCAAAGTGACAATATTTACAACTCCGGGCACTTTAGGGAGCGTTTTCACTTGAATTTGCTTTCAAATTTTTGGAATTCTTGTTTATACAGCTCAAAATTTGTATAGAAAGCCTGTAAGTGAGGACTGTACTGCTTATGTTTACAATTGAGGCCGCATTACTCTGGCGACTTTTGTGTGACTCTGTTAAAATCCTGACGGTTCCAGTACATATTTGTAAGAAAACTCTCTATTTGTGGTAAAACTCTTAAATACGTAATTAGAGTTTCCAGAAATGATTAAAAACTTGGAAGAACCCCTTGAAATTAAAGTAAATAGATTCTTCCTACATTTCCTGCCGTTTGTTATCACAGACATCACCAGTGGAAAGCCTTGAAATGACCAGCAAACTGATAATATTTACAACTCCGGGCACTTTAGGGATCGTTATTAGTTGAATTTGCTTTCAAATATTAGGAATTCTTGTTTATACAGCTCAAAATTTGTGTAGAAAGCCTGTGAGTGAGGTCTAAACTGTGTATGTTTACAATTGAGGCCCCATTACTCTGGCGAGTTTTGTATGACTCTGTTAAAATCCTGACGGTTCCAGTACATATTTGTAAGAAAACTCTCTAGTTGTGGTAAAACTCTTAAATACGTAATTAGAGTTTCCAGAAATGATTAAGAACTTGGAAGAACCCCTTGAAATTAAAGTAAATCGATTCTTCCTACATTTCCTGCCATTTGTAATCACAGACATTAGCAGTGGAAAGCCGTGAAATGACCAGCAAACTGATAATATTTACAACTCCGGGCACTTTAGGGAGCGTTTTCACTTGAATTTGCTTTCAAATATTAGTAATTCTTGTTTATACAGCTCAAAATGTGTAGAAAGCCTGTAAGTGAGGACTGTACTGCTTATGTTTACAATTGAGGTCCCATTACTCTGGCGACTTTTGTATGACTCTTTTAAAATCCTGACGGTTCCAGTACATATTTGTAAGAAAGCTCTCTAGTCGTGGTAAAACTCTTAAAATACGTAATTAGAGTTTCCAGAAATGATTAAAAACTTGGAAGAACCGCTTGAAATTAAAGTAAATAGATTCTTCCTACATTTCCTGCCGTTTGTTATCACAGACATCACCAGTGGAAAGCCTTGAAATGACCAGCAAACTGATAATATTTACAACTCCGGGCACTTTAGGGATCGTTATTAGTTGAATTTGCTTTCAAATATTAGGAATTCTTGTTTATACAGCTCAAAATTTGTGTAGAAAGCCTGTGAGTGAGGTCTAAACTCCGTATGTTTACAATTGAGGCCCCATTACTCTGGCGAGTTTTGTATGACTCTGTTAAAATCCTGACGGTTCCAGTACATATTTGTAAGAAAACTCTCAAGTTGTGGTAAAACTCTTAAATACGTAATTAGAGTTTCCAGAAATGATTAAAAACTTGGAAGAACCCCTTGAAATTAAAGTAAATAGATTCTTCCTACATTTCCTGCCGTTTGTAATCACAGACATTACCAGTGGAAAGCTGTGAAATGACCAGCAAACTGATAATATTTACAACTCTGGGCACTTTAGGGAGCGTTTTCACTTGAATTTGCTTTCAAATATTTGGAATTCTTGTTTATACAGCTCAAAATTTGTATAGAAAGCCTGTAAGTGAGGTCTAAACTGCGTATGTTTACAATTGAGGCCCCATTACTCTGGCGAGTTTTGTATGACTTGTTAAAATCCTGACGGTTCCAGTACATATTTGTAAGAAAACTCTCTAGTTGTGGTAAAACTCTTAAATACGTAATTAGAGTTTCCAGAAATGATTAAAAACTTGGAAGAACCCCTTGAAATTAAAGTAAATCGATTCTTCCTACATTTCCTGCCGTTTGTAATCACAGACATTAGCAGTGGAAAGCCGTGAAATGACCAGCAAAGTGACAATATTTACAACTCCGGGCACTTTAGGGAGCGTTTTCACTTGAATTTGCTTTCAAATATTAGTAATTCTTGTTTATACAGCTCAAAATGTGTAGAAAGCCTGTAAGTGAGGACTGTACTGCTCATGTTTACAATTGAGGTCCCATTACTCTGGCGAGTTTTGTGTGACTCTGTTAAAATTCTGATGGTTCCAGTACATATTTTTAAGAAAAGTCTCTAGTTTTGGTAAAACTCTTAAAATACGCAATTACAGTTTCCAGAAATGATTAAAAACTTGGAAGAACCCCTTGAAATTAAAGTAAATCGATTCTTCCTACATTTCCTGCCGTTTGTAATCACAGACATTACCAGTGGAAAGCCGTGAAATGACCAGCAAAGTGACAATATTTACAACTCCGGGCACTTTAGGGAGCGTTTTCACTTGAATTTGCTTTCAAATATTAGGAATTCTTGTTTATACAGCTCAAAATTTGTGTAGAAAGCCTGTGAGTGAGGTCTAAACTGTGTATGTTTACAATTGAGGCCCCATTACTCTGGCGAGTTTTGTATGACTCTGTTTAAATCCTGACGGTTCCAGTACATATTTGTAAGAAAACTCTCTAGTTGTGGTAAAACTCTTAAATACGTAATTAGAGTTTCAAGAAATGATTAAAAACTTGGAAGAACCCCTTGAAATTAAAGTAAATCGATTCTTCCTACATTTCCTGCCGTTTGTAATCACAGACATTACCAGTGGAAAGCCGTGAAATGACCAGCAAACTGATAATATTTACAACTCCGGGCACTTTAGGGAGCGTTTTCACTTGAATTTGCTTTCAAATATTAGTAATTCCTGTTTATACAGCTCAAAATGTGTAGAAAGCCTGTAAGTGAGGACTGTACTGCTTATGTTTACAATTGAGACCGCATTACTCTGGCGAGTTTTGTGTGAATCTGTTAAAATTCTGACGGTTCCAGTACATATTTGTAAGAAAAGTCTCTAGTTTTGGTAAAACTCTTAAAATACGCAATTACAGTTTCCAGAAATGATTAAAAACTTGGAAGAACCCCTTCAAATTAAAGTAAATAGATTCTTCCTACATTTCCTGCCGTTTGTAATCACAGACATTACCAGTGGAAAGCCGTGAAATGACCAGCAAACTGATAATATTTAAAACTCCGGGCACTTTAGGGAGCGTTTTCACTTGAATTTGCTTTCAAATATTAGGAATTCTTGTTTATACAGCTCAAAATTTGTGTAGAAAGCCTGTGAGTGAGGTCTAAACTGCGTATGTTTACAATTGAGGCCCCATTACTCTGGCGAGTTTTGTGTGACTCTGTTAAAATCCTGACGGTTCCAGTACATATTTGTAAGAAAACTCTCTAGTTGCGGTAAAACTCTTAAAATACATAATCAGAGTTTCCAGAAATGATTAAAAACTTGGAAGAACCCCTTGAAATTAAAGTAAATAGATTCTTCCTACATTTCCTGCCGTTTGTAATCACAGACATTACCAGTGGAAAGCCGTGAAATGACCAGCAAACTGATAATATTTACAACTCTGGGCACTTTAGGGAGCGTTTTCACTTGAATTTGCTTTCAAATATTAGGAATTCTTGTTTATACAGCTCAAAATTTGTGTAGAAAGCCTGTGAGTGAGGTCTAAACTGCGTATGTTTACAATTGAGGCCCCATTACTCTGGCGAGTTTTGTATGACTCTGTTAAAATCCTGACGGTTCCAGTACATATTTGTAAGAAAACTCTCTAGTTGTGGTAAAACTCTTAAATACGTAATTAGAGTTTCCAGAAATGATTAAAAACTTGGAAGAACCCCTTGAAATTAAAGTAAATCGATTCTTCCTACATTTCCTGCCGTTTGTAATCACAGACATTAGCAGTGGAAAGCCGTGAAATGACCAGCAAAGAGACAATATTTACAACTCCGGGCACTTTAGGGAGCGTTTTCACTTGAATTTGCTTTCAAATATTAGTAATTCTTGTTTATACAGCTCAAAATGTGTAGAAAGCCTGTAAGTGAGGACTGTCCTGCTCATGTTTACAATTGAGGTCCCATTACTCTGGCGAATTTTTTATGACTCTTTTAAAATCCTGACGGTTCCAGTACATATTTGTAAGAAAACTCTCTAGTTGTGGTAAAACTCTTAAAGTACGTAATTAGAGTTTCCAGAAATGATTAAAAACTTGGAAGAACCCCTTGAAATTAAAGTAAATCGATTCTTCCTACATTTCCTGCCGTTTGTAATCACAGACATTACCAGTGGAAAGCCGTGAAATGACCAGCAAACTGATAATATTTACAACTCCAGGCACTTTAGGGAGCGTTTTCACTTGAATTTGCTTTCAAATATTAGGAATTCCTGTTTATACAGCTCAAAATTTGTGCAGAAAGCCTGTAAGTGAGCACTGTACTGCTTATGTTTACAATTGAGACCGCATTACTCTGGCGAGTTTTGTGTGACTCTGTTAAAATTCTGACGGTTCCAGTACATATTTTTAAGAAAAGTCTCTAGTTTTGGTAAAACTCTTAAAATACGCAATTACAGTTTCCAGAAATGATTAAAAACTTGGAAGAACCCCTTGAAATTAAAGTAATTCGATTCTTCCTACATTTCCTGCCGTTTGTAATCACAGACATTACCAGTGGAAAGCCGTGAAATGACCAGCAAAGTGACAATATTTACAACTCCGGGCACTTTAGGGAGCGTTTTCACTTGAATTTGCTTTCAAATATTAGGAATTCTTGTTTATACAGCTCAAAATTTGTGCAGAAAGCCTGTAAGTGAGGACTGTACTGTTTATGTTTACAATTGAGGCCGCATTACTCTGGCGACTTTTGTGTGACTCTGTTAAAATCCTGACGGTTCCAGTACATATTTGTAAGAAAACTCTCTAGTTGTGGTAAAACTCTTAAAATACGTAATTAGAGTTTCCAGAAATGATTAAAAACTTGGAAGAACCCCTTGAAATTAAAGTAAATAGATTCTTCCTACATTTCCTGCCGTTTGTAATCACAGACATTACCAGTGGAAAGCCTTGAAATGACCAGCAAACTGATAATATTTACAACTCCGGGCACATTAGGGAGCGTTATCAGTTGAATTTGCTTTCAAATGTTAGGAATTCTTGTTTATACAGCTCAAAATTTGTGTAGAAAGCCTGTAAGTGAGCACTGTACTGCTTATGTTTACAATTGAGACCGCATTACTCTGGCGAGTTTTGTGTGACTCTGTTAAAATTCTGACGGTTCCAGTACATATTTTTAAGAAAAGTCTCTAGTTTTGGTAAAACTCTTAAAATACGCAATTACAGTTTCCAGAAATGATTAAAAACTTGGAAGAACCCCTTGAAATTAAAGTAATTCGATTCTTCCTACATTTCCTGCCGTTTGTAATCACAGACATTACCAGTGGAAAGCCGTGAAATGACCAGCAAAGTGACAATATTTACAACTCCGGGCACTTTAGGGAGCGTTTTCACTTGAATTTGCTTTCAAATATTAGGAATTCTTGTTTATACAGCTCAAAATTTGTGCAGAAAGCCTGTAAGTGAGGACTGTACTGTTTATGTTTACAATTGAGGCCGCATTACTCTGGCGACTTTTGTGTGACTCTGTTAAAATCCTGACGGTTCCAGTACATATTTGTAAGAAAACTCTCTAGTTGTGGTAAAACTCTTAAAATACGTAATTAGAGTTTCCAGAAATGATTAAAAACTTGGAAGAACCCCTTGAAATTAAAGTAAATAGATTCTTCCTACATTTCCTGCCGTTTGTAATCACAGACATTACCAGTGGAAAGCCTTGAAATGACCAGCAAACTGATAATATTTACAACTCCGGGCACATTAGGGAGCGTTATCAGTTGAATTTGCTTTCAAATGTTAGGAATTCTTGTTTATACAGCTCAAAATTTGTGTAGAAAGCCTGTGAGTGAGGTCTAAACTGTGTATGTTTACAATTGAGGCCCCATTACTCTGGCGAGTTTTGTATGACTCTGTTAAAATCCTGACGGTTCCAGTACATATTTGTAAGAAAACTCTCTAGTTGTGGTAAAACTCTTAAATACGTAATTAGAGTTTCCAGAAATGATTAAAAACTTGGAAGAACCCCTTGAAATTAAAGTAAATAGATTCTTCCTACATTTCCTGCCGTTTGTAATCACAGACATTACCAGTGGAAAGCCGTGAAATGACCAGCAAACTGATAATATTTACAACTCCGGGCACTTTAGGGAGCGTTTTCAGTTGAATTTGCTTTCAAATATTAGGAATTCTTGTTTATACAGCTCAAAATTTGTGTAGAAAGCCTGTGAGTGAGGTCTAAACTGCGTATGTTTACAATTGAGGCCCCATTACTCTGGCGAGTTTTGTGTGACTCTGTTAAAATCCTGACGGTTCCAGTACATATTTGTAAGAAAACTCTCTAGTTGTGGTAAAACTCTTAAAATACATAATCAGAGTTTCCAGAAATGATTAAAAACTTGGAAGAACCCCTTGAAATTAAAGTAAATAGATTATTCCTACATTTCCTGCCGTTTGTAATCACAGACATTACCAGTGGAAAGCCGTGAAATGACCAGCAAACTGATAATATTTACAACTCTGGGCACTTTAGGGAGCGTTTTCACTTGAATTTGCTTTCAAATATTAGGAATTCTTGTTTATACAGCTCAAAATTTGTGTAGAAAGCCTGTAAGGGAGGACTGTACTGCTTATGTTTACAATTGAGGCCGCATTACTCTGGCGACTTTTGTATGACTCTTTTAAAAACCTGACGGTTCCAGTACATATTTGTAAGAAAGCTCTCTAGTCGTGGTAAAACTCTTAAAATACGTAATTAGAGTTTCCAGAAATGATTAAAAACTTGGAAGAACCCCTTGAAATTAAAGTAAATTGATTCTTCCTACATTTCCTGCCGTTTGTAATCACAGACATTACCAGTGGAAAGCTGTGAAATGACCAGCAAACTGATAATATTTACAACTCTGGGCACTTTAGGGAGCGTTTTCACTTGAATTTGCTTTCAAATATTTGGAATTCTTGTTTATACAGCTCAAAATTTGTGTAGAAAGCCTGTGAGTGAGGTCTAAACTGCGTATGTTTACAATTGAGGCCCCATTACTCTGGCGAGTTTTGTGTGACTCTGTTAAAATCCTGACGGTTCCAGTACATATTTGTAAGAAAACTCTCTAGTTGTGGTAAAACTCTTAAATACGTAATTAGAGTTTCCAGAAATGATTAAAAACTTGGAAGAACCCCTTGAAATTAAAGTAAATCGATTCTTCCTACATTTCCTGCCGTTTGTAATCACAGACATTACCAGTGGAAAGCCGTGAAATGACCAGCAAAGTGACAATATTTACAACTCCGGGCACTTTAGGGAGCGTTATCAGTTGAATTTGCTTTCAAATATTAGGAATTCTTGTTTATACAGCTCAAAATTTGTGTAGAAAGCCTGTGAGTGAGGTCTAAACTGCGTATGTTTACAATTGAGGCCCCATTACTCTGGCGAGTTTTGTATGACTCTGTTAAAATCCTGACGGTTCCAGTACATATTTGTAAGAAAACTCTCAAGTTGTGGTAAAACTCTTAAATACGTAATTAGAGTTTCCAGAAATGATTAAAAACTTGGAAGAACCCCTTGAAATTAAAGTAAATAGATTCTTCCTACATTTCCTGCCGTTTGTAATCACAGACATTACCAGTGGAAAGCTGTGAAATGACCAGCAAACTGATAATATTTTGCAACTCTGGGCACTTTAGGGAGCGTTTTCACTTGAATTTGCTTTCAAATATTTGGAATTCTTGTTTATACAGCTCAAAATTTGTATAGAAAGCCTGTAAGTGAGGTCTAAACTGCGTATGTTTACAATTGAGGCCCAATTACTCTGGCGAGTTTTGTATGACTTGTTAAAATCCTGACGGTTCCAGTACATATTTGTAAGAAAACTCTCTAGTTGTGGTAAAACTCTTAAATACGTAATTAGAGTTTCCAGAAATGATTAAAAACTTGGAAGAACCCCTTGAAATTAAAGTAAATAGATTCTTCTTACATTTCCTGCCGTTTGTAATCACAGACATTAGCAGTGGAAAGCCGTGAAATGACCAGCAAAGAGACAATATTTACAACTCCGGGCACTTTAGGGAGCGTTTTCACTTGAATTTGCTTTCAAATATTAGTAATTCTTGTTTATACAGCTCAAAATGTGTAGAAAGCCTGTAAGTGAGGACTGTCCTGCTCATGTTTACAATTGAGGTCCCATTACTCTGGCGAATTTTTTATGACTCTTTTAAAATCCTGACGGTTCCAGTACATATTTGTAAGAAAACTCTCAAGTTGTGGTAAAACTCTTAAATACGTAATTAGAGTTTCCAGAAATGATTAAAAACTTGGAAGAACCCCTTGAAATTAAAGTAAATCGATTCTTCCTACATTTCCTGCCGTTTGTAATCACAGACATTACCAGTGGAAAGCTGTGAAATGACCAGCAAACTGATAATATTTACAACTCTGGGCACTTTAGGGAGCGTTTTCACTTGAATTTGCTTTCAAATATTTGGAATTCTTGTTTATACAGCTCAAAATTTGTATAGAAAGCCTGTAAGTGAGGTCTAAACTGCGTATGTTTACAATTGAGGCCCAATTACTCTGGCGAGTTTTGTATGACTTGTTAAAATCCTGACGGTTCCAGTACATATTTGTAAGAAAACTCTCTAGTTGTGGTAAAACTCTTAAATACGTAATTAGAGTTTCCAGAAATGATTAAAAACTTGGAAGAACCCCTTGAAATTAAAGTAAATCGATTCTTCCTACATTTCCTGCCGTTTGTAATCACAGACATTACCAGTGGAAAGCCGTGAAATGACCAGCAAAGTGACAATATTTACAACTCCGGGCACTTTAGGGAGCGTTTTCACTTGAATTTGCTTTCAAATATTAGTAATTCTTGTTTATACAGCTCAAAATTTGTAGAAAGCCTGTAAGTGAGGACTGTCCTGCTCATGTTTACAATTGAGGTCCCATTACTCTGGCGAATTTTTTATGACTCTTTTAAAATCCTGACGGTTCCAGTACATATTTGTAAGAAAACTCTCTAGTTGTGGTAAAACTCTTAAAGTACGTAATTAGAGTTTCCAGAAATGATTAAAAACTTGGAAGAACCCCTTGAAATTAAAGTAAATCGATTCTTCCTACATTTCCTGCCGTTTGTAATCACAGACATTACCAGTGGAAAGCCGTGAAATGACCAGCAAACTGATAATATTTACAACTCCGGGCACTTTAGGGAGCGTTTTCAGTTGAATTTGCTTTCAAATATTAGGAATTCTTGTTTATACAGCTCAAAATTTGTGCAGAAAGCCTGTAAGTGAGCACTGTACTGCTTATGTTTACAATTGAGACCGCATTACTCTGGCGAGTTTTGTGTGACTCTGTTAAAATTCTGACGGTTCCAGTACATATTTTTAAGAAAAGTCTCTAGTTTTGGTAAAACTCTTAAAATACGCAATTACAGTTTCCAGAAATGATTAAAAACTTGGAAGAACCCCTTGAAATTAAAGTAATTCGATTCTTCCTACATTTCCTGCCGTTTGTAATCACAGACATTACCAGTGGAAAGCCGTGAAATGACCAGCAAAGTGACAATATTTACAACTCCGGGCACTTTAGGGAGCGTTTTCACTTGAATTTGCTTTCAAATATTAGGAATTCTTGTTTATACAGCTCAAAATTTGTGCAGAAAGCCTGTAAGTGAGGACTGTACTGTTTATGTTTACAATTGAGGCCGCATTACTCTGGCGACTTTTGTGTGACTCTTTTAAAATCCTGACGGTTCCAGTACATATTTGTAAGAAAACTCTCTAGTTGTGGTAAAACTCTTAAAATACGTAATTAGAGTTTCCAGAAATGATTAAAAACTTGGAAGAACCCCTTGAAATTAAAGTAAATATATTCTTCCTACATTTCCTGCCGTTTGTAATCACAGACATTACCAGTGGAAAGCCGTGAAATGACCAGCAAACTGATAACATTTACAACTCCGGGCACTTTAGCGAGCGTTTTCACTTGAATTTGCTTTCAAATATTAGGAATTCTTGTTTATACAGCTCAAAATTTGTGTAGAAAGCCTGTAAGTGAGGACTGTACTGCTTATGTTTACAATTGAGGCCGCATTAGTCTGGCGACTTTTGTATGACTCTGTTGAAATCCTGACGGTTCCAGTACATATTTGTAAGAAAACTCTCTAGTTGTGGTAAAACTCTTAAAATACGCAATTAGAGTTTCCAGAAATGATTAAAAACTTGGAAGAACCCCTTGAAATTAAAGTAAATTGATTCTTCCTACATTTCCTGCCCTTTGTAATCACAGACATTACCAGTGGAAACCCGTGAAATGACCAGCAAACTGATAATATTTACAACTCCGGGCACTTTAGGGAGCGTTTTCACATGAATTTGCTTTCAAATATTAGGAATTCTTGTTTATACAGCTCAAAATTTGTGTAGAAAGCCTGTAAGTGAGGACTGTACTGATTATGTTTACAATTGAGGCCGCATTACTCTGGCGACTTTTGTATGACTCTGTTAAAATCCTGACGGTTCCAGTACATCTTTGTAAGAAAACACTCTAGTTGTGGTAAAACTCTTCAAATAGGCAATTAGAGTTCCCAGAAATGATTAAAAACTTGGGAGAACCCCTTGAAATTAAAGTAAATAGATTCTTCTTACATTTCCTGCCGTTTGTAATCACATACATTACCAGTGGAAAGCCGTGAAATGACCAGCAAACTGATAACATTTACAACTCCGGGCACTTTAGCGAGCGTTTTCACTTGAATTTGCTTTCAAATATTAGGAATTCTTGTTTATACAGCTCAAAATTTGTGTAGAAAGCCTGTAAGTAAGGACTGTACTGCTTATGTTTATAATTGAGGCCGCATTACTCTGGCGACTTTTGCATGACTCTGTGAAAATCCTGACGGTTCCAGTACATATTTGTAAGAAAACTCTCTAGTTGTGGTAAAACTCTTAAAATACGCAATTAGAGTTTCCAGAAATGATTAAAAACTTGGAAGAACCCCTTGAAATTAAAGTAAATAGATTCTTCCTACATTTCCTGCCGTTTGTAATCACAGACATTACCAGTGGAAAGCCGTGAAATGACCAGCAAACTGATAACATTTACAACTCCGGGCACTTTAGGGAGCGTTTTCACTTGAATTTGCTTTCAAATATTAGGAATTCTTGTTTATACAGCTCAAAATTTGTGTAGAAAGCCTGTAAGTGAGGACTGTACTGCTTATGTTTACAATTGAGGCCGTATTACTCTGGCGACTTTTGTATGACTCTGTTAAAATCCTGACGGTTCCAGTACATTTTTGTAAGAAAACTCTCTAGTTGTGGTAAAACTCTTAAAATACGTAATTAGAGTTTCCAGAAATGATTAAAAACTTGGAAGAACCCCTTGAAATTAAAGTAAATATATTCTTCCTACATTTCCTGCCGTTTGTAATCAGAGACATTACCAGTGGAAAGCCGTGAAATGACCAGCAAACTGATAACATTTACAACTCCGGGCACATTAGCGAGCGTTTTCACTTGAATTTGCTTTCAAATATTAGGAATTCTTGTTTATATAGCTCAAAATTTGTGTAGAAAGCTGTAAGTGAGGACTGTACTGCTTATGTTTACAATTGAGGCCGCATTACTCTGGCGACTTTTGTATGACTCTGTTAAAATCCTGACGGTTCCAGTACATATTTGTAAGAAAACTCTCTAGTTGTGGTAAAACTCTTAAAATACGCAATTAGAGTTTCCAGAAATGATTAAAAAGTTGGTAGAAGCCCTTGAAATTAAAGTAAATTGATTCTTCCTACATTTCCTGCCGTTTGTAATCACAGACATTACCAGAGGAAAGCCGTGAAATGACCAGCAAACTGATAACATTTACAACTCCGGGCACTTTAGCGAGCGTTTTCACTTGAATTTGCTTTCAAATATTAGGAATTCTTGTTTATACAGCTCAAAATTTGTGTAGAAAGCCTGTTAGTGAGGACTGTACTGCTTATGTTTACAATTGAGGCCGCATTACTCTGGCGACTTTTGTATGACTCTGTTAAAATCCTGACGGTTCTGTACAGCTCAAAATTTCTGTAGAAAGCCTGTTAGTGAGGACTGTACTGCTTATGTTTACAATTGAGGCCGCATTACTATGGCGACTTTTGTATGACTCTCTTAAAATCCTGACGGTTCCAGTACATATTAGTAAGAAAACTCTCTAGTTGTGGTAAAACTCTTAAAATACGCAATTAGAGTTTCCAGAAATGATTAAAAAGTTGGTAGAAGCCCTTGAAATTAAAGTAAATTGATTCTTCCTACATTTCCTGCCGTTTGTAATCACAGACATTACCAGTGGAAAGCCGTGAAATGACCAGCAAACTGATAACATTTACAACTCCGGGCACTTTAGCGAGCGTTTTCACTTGAATTTGCTTTCAAATATTAGGAATTCTTGTTTATACAGCTCAAAATTTGTGTAGAAAGCCTGTAAGTGAGGACTGTACTGCTTATGTTTACAATTGAGGCCGTATTACTCTGGCGACTTTTGTATGACTCTGTTAAAATCCTGACGGTTCAAGTACATTTTTGTAAGAAAACTCTCTAGTTGTGGTAAAACTCTTAAAATACGTAATTAGATTTTCCAGAAATGATTAAAAACTTGGAAGAACCCCTTGAAATTAAAGTAAATATATTCTTCCTACATTTCCTGCCGTTTGTAATCACAGACATTACCAGTGGAAAGCCGTGAAATGACCAGCAAACTGATAACATTTACAACTCCGGGCACTTTAGTGAGCGTTTTCACTTGAATTTGCTTTCAAATATTAGGAATTCTTGTTTATACAGCTCAAAATTTGTGTAGAAAGCCTGTAAGTGAGGACTGTACTGCTTATGTTTACAATTGAGGCCGCATTAGTCTGGCGACTTTTGTATGACTCTGTTAAAATCCTGACGGTTCCAGTACATATTTGTAAGAAAACTCTCTAGTTGTGGTAAAACTCTTAAAATACGCAATTAGAGTTTCCAGAAATGATTAAAAACTTGGAAGAACCCCTTGAAATTAAAGTAAATTGATTCTTCCTACATTTCCTGCCGTTTGTAATCACAGACATTACCAGTGGAAAGCTGTGAAATGACCAGCAAACTGATAATATTTACAACTCCGGGCACTTTAGGGAGCGTTTTCACATGAATTTGCTTTCAAATATTAGGAATTCTTGTTTATACAGCTCAAAATTTGTGTAGAAAGCCTGTAAGTGAGGACTGTACTGCTTATGTTTACAATTGAGGCCGCATTACTCTGGCGAATTTTGTATGACTCTGTTAAAATCCTGACGGTTCCAGTACATATTTGTAAGAAAACTCTCTAGTTGTGGTAAAACTCTTCAAATACGCAATTACAGTTCCCAGAAATGATTAAAAACTTGGATGAACCCCTTGAAATTAAAGTAAATAGATTCTTCCTACATTTCCTGCCGTTTGTAATCACAGACATTACCAGTGGAAAGCCGTGAAATGACCAGCAAACTGATAACATTTACAACTCCGGGCACTTTAGCGAGCGTTTTCACTTGAATTTGCTTTCAAATATTAGGAACTCTTGTTTATACAGCTCAAAATTTGTGTAGAAAGCCTGTGAGTGAGGTCTAAACTGCGTATGTTTACAATTGAGGCCCCATTACTCTGGCGAGTTTTGTGTGACTCTGTTAAAATCCTGACGGTTCCAGTACATATTTGTAAGAAAACTCTCTAGTTGTGGTAAAACTCTTAAAATACATAATCAGAGTTTCCAGAAATGATTAAAAACTTGGAAGAACCCCTTGAAATTAAAGTAAATAGATTATTCCTACATTTCCTGCCGTTTGTAATCACAGACATTACCAGTGGAAAGCCGTGAAATGACCAGCAAACTGATAATATTTACAACTCCGGGCACTTTAGGGAGCGTTTTCAGTTGAATTTGCTTTCAAATATTAGGAATTCTTGTTTATACAGCTCAAAATTTGTGCAGAAAGCCTGTAAGTGAGCACTGTACTGCTTATGTTTACAATTGAGACCGCATTACTCTGGCGAGTTTTGTGTGACTCTGTTAAAATTCTGACGGTTCCAGTACATATTTTTAAGAAAAGTCTCTAGTTTTGGTAAAACTCTTAAAATACGCAATTACAGTTTCCAGAAATGATTAAAAACTTGGAAGAACCCCTTGAAATTAAAGTAATTCGATTCTTCCTACATTTCCTGCCGTTTGTAATCACAGACATTACCAGTGGAAAGCCGTGAAATGACCAGCAAAGTGACAATATTTACAACTCCGGGCACTTTAGGGAGCGTTTTCACTTGAATTTGCTTTCAAATATTAGGAATTCTTGTTTATACAGCTCAAAATTTGTGCAGAAAGCCTGTAAGTGAGGACTGTACTGCTTATGTTTACAATTGAGGCCGCATTAGTCTGGCGACTTTTGTATGACTCTGTTAAAATCCTGACGGTTCCAGTACATATTTGTAAGAAAACTCTCTAGTTGTGGTAAAACTCTTAAAATACGCAATTAGAGTTTCCAGAAATGATTAAAAACATGGAAGAACCCCTTGAAATTAAAGTAAATTGATTCTTCCTACATTTCCTGCCGTTTGTAATCACAGACATTACCAGTGGAAAGCTGTGAAATGACCAGCATACTGATAATATTTACAACTCCGGGCACTTTAGGGAGCGTTTTCACATGAATTTGCTTTCAAATATTAGGAATTCTTGTTTATACAGCTCAAAATTTGTGTAGAAAGCCTGTAAGTGAGGACTGTACTGCTTATGTTTACAATTGAGGCCGCATTACTCTGGCGAATTTTGTATGACTCTGTTAAAATCCTGACGGTTCCAGTACATATTTGTAAGAAAACTCTCTAGTTGTGGTAAAACTCTTCAAATACGCAATTACAGTTCCCAGAAATGATTAAAAACTTGGATGAACCCCTTGAAATTAAAGTAAATAGATTCTTCCTACATTTCCTGCCGTTTGTAATCACAGACATTACCAGTGGAAAGCCGTGAAATGACCAGCAAACTGATAACATTTACAACTCCGGGCACTTTAGCGAGCGTTTTCACTTGAATTTGCTTTCAAATATTAGGAACTCTTGTTTATACAGCTCAAAATTTGTGTAGAAAGCCTGTGAGTGAGGTCTAAACTGCGTATGTTTACAATTGAGGCCCCATTACTCTGGCGAGTTTTGTGTGACTCTGTTAAAATCCTGACGGTTCCAGTACATATTTGTAAGAAAACTCTCTAGTTGTGGTAAAACTCTTAAAATACATAATCAGAGTTTCCAGAAATGATTAAAAACTTGGAAGAACCCCTTGAAATTAAAGTAAATAGATTATTCCTACATTTCCTGCCGTTTGTAATCACAGACATTACCAGTGGAAAGCCGTGAAATGACCAGCAAACTGATAATATTTACAACTCCGGGCACTTTAGGGAGCGTTTTCAGTTGAATTTGCTTTCAAATATTAGGAATTCTTGTTTATACAGCTCAAAATTTGTGCAGAAAGCCTGTAAGTGAGCACTGTACTGCTTATGTTTACAATTGAGACCGCATTACTCTGGCGAGTTTTGTGTGACTCTGTTAAAATTCTGACGGTTCCAGTACATATTTTTAAGAAAAGTCTCTAGTTTTGGTAAAACTCTTAAAATACGCAATTACAGTTTCCAGAAATGATTAAAAACTTGGAAGAACCCCTTGAAATTAAAGTAATTCGATTCTTCCTACATTTCCTGCCGTTTGTAATCACAGACATTACCAGTGGAAAGCCGTGAAATGACCAGCAAAGTGACAATATTTACAACTCCGGGCACTTTAGGGAGCGTTTTCACTTGAATTTGCTTTCAAATATTAGGAATTCTTGTTTATACAGCTCAAAATTTGTGCAGAAAGCCTGTAAGTGAGGACTGTACTGTTTATGTTTACAATTGAGGCCGCATTACTCTGGCGACTTTTGTGTGACTCTTTTAAAATCCTGACGGTTCCAGTACATATTTGTAAGAAAACTCTCTAGTTGTGGTAAAACTCTTAAAATACGTAATTAGAGTTTCCAGAAATGATTAAAAACTTGGAAGAACCCCTTGAAATTAAAGTAAATAGATTCTTCCTACATTTCCTGCCGTTTGTAATCACAGACATTACCAGTGGAAAGCCTTGAAATGACCAGCAAACTGATAATATTTACAACTCCGGGCACATTAGGGAGCGTTATCAGTTGAATTTGCTTTCAAATGTTAGGAATTCTTGTTTATACAGCTCAAAATTTGTGTAGAAAACCTGTGAGTGAGGTCTAAACTGTGTATGTTTACAATTGAGGCCCCATTACTCTGGCGAGTTTTGTATGACTCTGTTAAAATCCTGACGGTTCCAGTACATATTTGTAAGAAAACTCTCTAGTTGTGGTAAAACTCTTAAATACGTAATTAGAGTTTCCAGAAATGATTAAAAACTTGGAAGAACCCCTTGAAATTAAAGTAAATAGATTATTCCTACATTTCCTGCCGTTTGTAATCACAGACATTACCAGTGGAAAGCCGTGAAATGACCAGCAAACTGATAATATTTACAACTCTGGGCACTTTAGGGAGCGTTTTCACTTGAATTTGCTTTCAAATATTAGGAATTCTTGTTTATACAGCTCAAAATTTGTGTAGAAAGCCTGTAAGGGAGGACTGTACTGCTTATGTTTACAATTGAGGCCGCATTACTCTGGCGACTTTTGTATGACTCTTTTAAAATCCTGACGGTTCCAGTACATATTTGTAAGAAAGCTCTCTAGTCGTGGTAAAACTCTTAAAATACGTAATTAGAGTTTCCAGAAATGATTAAAAACTTGGAAGAACCCCTTGAAATTAAAGTAAATTGATTCTTCCTACATTTCCTGCCGTTTGTAATCACAGACATTACCAGTGGAAAGCTGTGAAATGACCAGCAAACTGATAATATTTACAACTCTGGGCACTTTAGGGAGCGTTTTCACTTGAATTTGCTTTCAAATATTTGGAATTCTTGTTTATACAGCTCAAAATTTGTGTAGAAAGCCTGTGAGTGAGGTCTAAACTGCGTATGTTTACAATTGAGGCCCCATTACTCTGGCGAGTTTTGTGTGACTCTGTTAAAATCCTGACGGTTCCAGTACATATTTGTAAGAAAACTCTCTAGTTGTGGTAAAACTCTTAAATACGTAATTAGAGTTTCCAGAAATGATTAAAAACTTGGAAGAACCCCTTGAAATTAAAGTAAATCGATTCTTCCTACATTTCCTGCCGTTTGTAATCACAGACATTACCAGTGGAAAGCCGTGAAATGACCAGCAAAGTGACAATATTTACAACTCCGGGCACTTTAGGGAGCGTTATCAGTTGAATTTGCTTTCAAATATTAGGAATTCTTGTTTATACAGCTCAAAATTTGTGTAGAAAGCCTGTGAGTGAGGTCTAAACTGCGTATGTTTACAATTGAGGCCCCATTACTCTGGCGAGTTTTGTATGACTCTGTTAAAATCCTGACGGTTCCAGTACATATTTGTAAGAAAACTCTCAAGTTGTGGTAAAACTCTTAAATACGTAATTAGAGTTTCCAGAAATGATTAAAAACATGGAAGAACCCCTTGAAATTAAAGTAAATCGATTCTTCCTACATTTCCTGCCGTTTGTAATCACAGACATTACCAGAGGAAAGCCGTGAAATGACCAGCAAACTGATAACATTTACAACTCCGGGCACTTTAGCGAGCGTTTTCACTTGAATTTGCTTTCAAATATTAGGAATTCTTGTTTATACAGCTCAAAATTTGTGTAGAAAGCCTGTTAGTGAGGACTGTACTGCTTATGTTTACAATTGAGGCCGCATTACTCTGGCGACTTTTGTATGACTCTGTTAAAATCCTGACGGTTCTGTACAGCTCAAAATTTCTGTAGAAAGCCTGTTAGTGAGGACTGTACTGCTTATGTTTACAATTGAGGCCGCATTACTATGGCGACTTTTGTATGACTCTCTTAAAATCCTGACGGTTCCAGTACATATTAGTAAGAAAACTCTCTAGTTGTGGTAAAACTCTTAAAATACGCAATTAGAGTTTCCAGAAATGATTAAAAAGTTGGTAGAAGCCCTTGAAATTAAAGTAAATTGATTCTTCCTACATTTCCTGCCGTTTGTAATCACAGACATTACCAGTGGAAAGCCGTGAAATGACCAGCAAACTGATAACATTTACAACTCCGGGCACTTTAGCGAGCGTTTTCACTTGAATTTGCTTTCAAATATTAGGAATTCTTGTTTATACAGCTCAAAATTTGTGTAGAAAGCCTGTAAGTGAGGACTGTACTGCTTATGTTTACAATTGAGGCCGTATTACTCTGGCGACTTTTGTATGACTCTGTTAAAATCCTGACGGTTCAAGTACATTTTTGTAAGAAAACTCTCTAGTTGTGGTAAAACTCTTAAAATACGTAATTAGATTTTCCAGAAATGATTAAAAACTTGGAAGAACCCCTTGAAATTAAAGTAAATATATTCTTCCTACATTTCCTGCCGTTTGTAATCACAGACATTACCAGTGGAAAGCCGTGAAATGACCAGCAAACTGATAACATTTACAACTCCGGGCACTTTAGTGAGCGTTTTCACTTGAATTTGCTTTCAAATATTAGGAATTCTTGTTTATACAGCTCAAAATTTGTGTAGAAAGCCTGTAAGTGAGGACTGTACTGCTTATGTTTACAATTGAGGCCGCATTAGTCTGGCGACTTTTGTATGACTCTGTTAAAATCCTGACGGTTCCAGTACATATTTGTAAGAAAACTCTCTAGTTGTGGTAAAACTCTTAAAATACGCAATTAGAGTTTCCAGAAATGATTAAAAACTTGGAAGAACCCCTTGAAATTAAAGTAAATTGATTCTTCCTACATTTCCTGCCGTTTGTAATCACAGACATTACCAGTGGAAAGCTGTGAAATGACCAGCAAACTGATAATATTTACAACTCCGGGCACTTTAGGGAGCGTTTTCACATGAATTTGCTTTCAAATATTAGGAATTCTTGTTTATACAGCTCAAAATTTGTGTAGAAAGCCTGTAAGTGAGGACTGTACTGCTTATGTTTACAATTGAGGCCGCATTACTCTGGCGAATTTTGTATGACTCTGTTAAAATCCTGACGGTTCCAGTACATATTTGTAAGAAAACTCTCTAGTTGTGGTAAAACTCTTCAAATACGCAATTACAGTTCCCAGAAATGATTAAAAACTTGGATGAACCCCTTGAAATTAAAGTAAATAGATTCTTCCTACATTTCCTGCCGTTTGTAATCACAGACATTACCAGTGGAAAGCCGTGAAATGACCAGCAAACTGATAACATTTACAACTCCGGGCACTTTAGCGAGCGTTTTCACTTGAATTTGCTTTCAAATATTAGGAACTCTTGTTTATACAGCTCAAAATTTGTGTAGAAAGCCTGTGAGTGAGGTCTAAACTGCGTATGTTTACAATTGAGGCCCCATTACTCTGGCGAGTTTTGTGTGACTCTGTTAAAATCCTGACGGTTCCAGTACATATTTGTAAGAAAACTCTCTAGTTGTGGTAAAACTCTTAAAATACATAATCAGAGTTTCCAGAAATGATTAAAAACTTGGAAGAACCCCTTGAAATTAAAGTAAATAGATTATTCCTACATTTCCTGCCGTTTGTAATCACAGACATTACCAGTGGAAAGCCGTGAAATGACCAGCAAACTGATAATATTTACAACTCCGGGCACTTTAGGGAGCGTTTTCAGTTGAATTTGCTTTCAAATATTAGGAATTCTTGTTTATACAGCTCAAAATTTGTGCAGAAAGCCTGTAAGTGAGCACTGTACTGCTTATGTTTACAATTGAGACCGCATTACTCTGGCGAGTTTTGTGTGACTCTGTTAAAATTCTGACGGTTCCAGTACATATTTTTAAGAAAAGTCTCTAGTTTTGGTAAAACTCTTAAAATACGCAATTACAGTTTCCAGAAATGATTAAAAACTTGGAAGAACCCCTTGAAATTAAAGTAATTCGATTCTTCCTACATTTCCTGCCGTTTGTAATCACAGACATTACCAGTGGAAAGCCGTGAAATGACCAGCAAAGTGACAATATTTACAACTCCGGGCACTTTAGGGAGCGTTTTCACTTGAATTTGCTTTCAAATATTAGGAATTCTTGTTTATACAGCTCAAAATTTGTGCAGAAAGCCTGTAAGTGAGGACTGTACTGCTTATGTTTACAATTGAGGCCGCATTAGTCTGGCGACTTTTGTATGACTCTGTTAAAATCCTGACGGTTCCAGTACATATTTGTAAGAAAACTCTCTAGTTGTGGTAAAACTCTTAAAATACGCAATTAGAGTTTCCAGAAATGATTAAAAACTTGGAAGAACCCCTTGAAATTAAAGTAAATTGATTCTTCCTACATTTCCTGCCGTTTGTAATCACAGACATTACCAGTGGAAAGCTGTGAAATGACCAGCAAACTGATAATATTTACAACTCCGGGCACTTTAGGGAGCGTTTTCACATGAATTTGCTTTCAAATATTAGGAATTCTTGTTTATACAGCTCAAAATTTGTGTAGAAAGCCTGTAAGTGAGGACTGTACTGCTTATGTTTACAATTGAGGCCGCATTACTCTGGCGAATTTTGTATGACTCTGTTAAAATCCTGACGGTTCCAGTACATATTTGTAAGAAAACTCTCTAGTTGTGGTAAAACTCTTCAAATACGCAATTACAGTTCCCAGAAATGATTAAAAACTTGGATGAACCCCTTGAAATTAAAGTAAATAGATTCTTCCTACATTTCCTGCCGTTTGTAATCACAGACATTACCAGTGGAAAGCCGTGAAATGACCAGCAAACTGATAACATTTACAACTCCGGGCACTTTAGCGAGCGTTTTCACTTGAATTTGCTTTCAAATATTAGGAACTCTTGTTTATACAGCTCAAAATTTGTGTAGAAAGCCTGTGAGTGAGGTCTAAACTGCGTATGTTTACAATTGAGGCCCCATTACTCTGGCGAGTTTTGTGTGACTCTGTTAAAATCCTGACGGTTCCAGTACATATTTGTAAGAAAACTCTCTAGTTGTGGTAAAACTCTTAAAATACATAATCAGAGTTTCCAGAAATGATTAAAAACTTGGAAGAACCCCTTGAAATTAAAGTAAATAGATTATTCCTACATTTCCTGCCGTTTGTAATCACAGACATTACCAGTGGAAAGCCGTGAAATGACCAGCAAACTGATAATATTTACAACTCCGGGCACTTTAGGGAGCGTTTTCAGTTGAATTTGCTTTCAAATATTAGGAATTCTTGTTTATACAGCTCAAAATTTGTGCAGAAAGCCTGTAAGTGAGCACTGTACTGCTTATGTTTACAATTGAGACCGCATTACTCTGGCGAGTTTTGTGTGACTCTGTTAAAATTCTGACGGTTCCAGTACATATTTTTAAGAAAAGTCTCTAGTTTTGGTAAAACTCTTAAAATACGCAATTACAGTTTCCAGAAATGATTAAAAACTTGGAAGAACCCCTTGAAATTAAAGTAATTCGATTCTTCCTACATTTCCTGCCGTTTGTAATCACAGACATTACCAGTGGAAAGCCGTGAAATGACCAGCAAAGTGACAATATTTACAACTCCGGGCACTTTAGGGAGCGTTTTCACTTGAATTTGCTTTCAAATATTAGGAATTCTTGTTTATACAGCTCAAAATTTGTGCAGAAAGCCTGTAAGTGAGGACTGTACTGTTTATGTTTACAATTGAGGCCGCATTACTCTGGCGACTTTTGTGTGACTCTTTTAAAATCCTGACGGTTCCAGTACATATTTGTAAGAAAACTCTCTAGTTGTGGTAAAACTCTTAAAATACGTAATTAGAGTTTCCAGAAATGATTAAAAACTTGGAAGAACCCCTTGAAATTAAAGTAAATAGATTCTTCCTACATTTCCTGCCGTTTGTAATCACAGACATTACCAGTGGAAAGCCTTGAAATGACCAGCAAACTGATAATATTTACAACTCCGGGCACATTAGGGAGCGTTATCAGTTGAATTTGCTTTCAAATGTTAGGAATTCTTGTTTATACAGCTCAAAATTTGTGTAGAAAACCTGTGAGTGAGGTCTAAACTGTGTATGTTTACAATTGAGGCCCCATTACTCTGGCGAGTTTTGTATGACTCTGTTAAAATCCTGACGGTTCCAGTACATATTTGTAAGAAAACTCTCTAGTTGTGGTAAAACTCTTAAATACGTAATTAGAGTTTCCAGAAATGATTAAAAACTTGGAAGAACCCCTTGAAATTAAAGTAAATAGATTATTCCTACATTTCCTGCCGTTTGTAATCACAGACATTACCAGTGGAAAGCCGTGAAATGACCAGCAAACTGATAATATTTACAACTCTGGGCACTTTAGGGAGCGTTTTCACTTGAATTTGCTTTCAAATATTAGGAATTCTTGTTTATACAGCTCAAAATTTGTGTAGAAAGCCTGTAAGGGAGGACTGTACTGCTTATGTTTACAATTGAGGCCGCATTACTCTGGCGACTTTTGTATGACTCTTTTAAAATCCTGACGGTTCCAGTACATATTTGTAAGAAAGCTCTCTAGTCGTGGTAAAACTCTTAAAATACGTAATTAGAGTTTCCAGAAATGATTAAAAACTTGGAAGAACCCCTTGAAATTAAAGTAAATTGATTCTTCCTACATTTCCTGCCGTTTGTAATCACAGACATTACCAGTGGAAAGCTGTGAAATGACCAGCAAACTGATAATATTTACAACTCTGGGCACTTTAGGGAGCGTTTTCACTTGAATTTGCTTTCAAATATTTGGAATTCTTGTTTATACAGCTCAAAATTTGTGTAGAAAGCCTGTGAGTGAGGTCTAAACTGCGTATGTTTACAATTGAGGCCCCATTACTCTGGCGAGTTTTGTGTGACTCTGTTAAAATCCTGACGGTTCCAGTACATATTTGTAAGAAAACTCTCTAGTTGTGGTAAAACTCTTAAATACGTAATTAGAGTTTCCAGAAATGATTAAAAACTTGGAAGAACCCCTTGAAATTAAAGTAAATCGATTCTTCCTACATTTCCTGCCGTTTGTAATCACAGACATTACCAGTGGAAAGCCGTGAAATGACCAGCAAAGTGACAATATTTACAACTCCGGGCACTTTAGGGAGCGTTATCAGTTGAATTTGCTTTCAAATATTAGGAATTCTTGTTTATACAGCTCAAAATTTGTGTAGAAAGCCTGTGAGTGAGGTCTAAACTGCGTATGTTTACAATTGAGGCCCCATTACTCTGGCGAGTTTTGTATGACTCTGTTAAAATCCTGACGGTTCCAGTACATATTTGTAAGAAAACTCTCAAGTTGTGGTAAAACTCTTAAATACGTAATTAGAGTTTCCAGAAATGATTAAAAACATGGAAGAACCCCTTGAAATTAAAGTAAATCGATTCTTCCTACATTTCCTGCCGTTTGTAATCACAGACATTACCAGTGGAAAGCTGTGAAATGACCAGCAAACTGATAATATTTACAACTCTGGGCACTTTAGGGAGCGTTTTCACTTGAATTTGCTTTCAAATATTTGGAATTCTTGTTTATACAGCTCAAAATTTGTATAGAAAGCCTGTAAGTGAGGTCTAAACTGCGTATGTTTACAATTGAGGCCCAATTACTCTGGCGAGTTTTGTATGACTTGTTAAAATCCTGACGGTTCCAGTACATATTTGTAAGAAAACTCTCTAGTTGTGGTAAAACTCTTAAATACGTAATTAGAGTTTCCAGAAATGATTAAAAACTTGGAAGAACCCCTTGAAATTAAAGTAAATCGATTCTTCCTACATTTCCTGCCGTTTGTAATCACAGACATTAGCAGTGGAAAGCCGTGAAATGACCAGCAAAGAGACAATATTTACAACTCCGGGCACTTTAGGGAGCGTTTTCACTTGAATTTGCTTTCAAATATTAGTAATTCTTGTTTATACAGCTCAAAATGTGTAGAAAGCCTGTAAGTGAGGACTGTCCTGCTCATGTTTACAATTGAGGTCCCATTACTCTGGCGAATTTTTTATGACTCTTTTAAAATCCTGACGGTTCCAGTACATATTTGTAAGAAAACTCTCTAGTTGTGGTAAAACTCTTAAAGTACGTAATTAGAGTTTCCAGAAATGATTAAAAACTTGGAAGAACCCCTTGAAATTAAAGTAAATCGATTCTTCCTACATTTCCTGCCGTTTGTAATCACAGACATTACCAGTGGAAAGCCGTGAAATGACCAGCAAACTGATAATATTTACAACTCCAGGCACTTTAGGGAGCGTTTTCACTTGAATTTGCTTTCAAATATTAGGAATTCTTGTTTATACAGCTCAAAATTTGTGCAGAAAGCCTGTATGTGAGCACTGTACTGCTTATGTTTACAATTGAGACCGCATTACTCTGGCGAGTTTTGTGTGACTCTGTTAAAATTCTGACGGTTCCAGTACATATTTTTAAGAAAAGTCTCTAGTTTTGGTAAAACTCTTAAAATACGCAATTACAGTTTCCAGAAATGATTAAAAACTTGGAAGAACCCCTTGAAATTAAAGTAATTCGATTCTTCCTACATTTCCTGCCGTTTGTAATCACAGACATTACCAGTGGAAAGCCGTGAAATGACCAGCAAAGTGACAATATTTACAACTCCGGGCACTTTAGGGAGCGTTTTCACTTGAATTTGCTTTCAAATATTAGGAATTCTTGTTTATACAGCTCAAAATTTGTGCAGAAAGCCTGTAAGTGAGGACTGTACTGTTTATGTTTACAATTGAGGCCGCATTACTCTGGCGACTTTTGTGTGACTCTGTTAAAATCCTGACGGTTCCAGTACATATTTGTAAGAAAACTCTCTAGTTGTGGTAAAACTCTTAAAATACATAATCAGAGTTTCCAGAAATGATTAAAAACTTGGAAGAACCCCTTGAAATTAAAGTAAATAGATTATTCCTACATTTCCTGCCGTTTGTAATCACAGACATTACCAGTGGAAAGCCGTGAAATGACCAGCAAACTGATAATATTTACAACTCTGGGCACTTTAGGGAGCGTTTTCACTTGAATTTGCTTTCAAATATTAGGAATTCTTGTTTATACAGCTCAAAATTTGTGTAGAAAGCCTGTAAGGGAGGACTGTACTGCTTATGTTTACAATTGAGGCCGCATTACTCTGGCGACTTTTGTATGACTCTTTTAAAATCCTGACGGTTCCAGTACATATTTGTAAGAAAGCTCTCTAGTCGTGGTAAAACTCTTAAAATACGTAATTAGAGTTTCCAGAAATGATTAAAAACTTGGAAGAACCCCTTGAAATTAAAGTAAATTGATTCTTCCTACATTTCCTGCCGTTTGTAATCACAGACATTACCAGTGGAAAGCTGTGAAATGACCAGCAAACTGATAATATTTACAACTCTGGGCACTTTAGGGAGCGTTTTCACTTGAATTTGCTTTCAAATATTAGGAATTCTTGTTTATACAGCTCAAAATTTGTGTAGAAAGCCTGTGAGTGAGGTCTAAACTGCGTATGTTTACAATTGAGGCCCCATTACTCTGGCGAGTTTTGTGTGACTCTGTTAAAATCCTGACGGTTCCAGTACATATTTGTAAGAAAACTCTCTAGTTGTGGTAAAACTCTTAAAATACATAATCAGAGTTTCCAGAAATGATTAAAAACTTGGAAGAACCCCTTGAAATTAAAGTAAATAGATTATTCCTACATTTCCTGCCGTTTGTAATCACAGACATTACCAGTGGAAAGCCGTGAAATGACCAGCAAACTGATAATATTTACAACTCCGGGCACTTTAGGGAGCGTTATCAGTTGAATTTGCTTTCAAATATTAGGAATTCTTGTTTATACAGCTCAAAATTTGTGTAGAAAGCCTGTGAGTGAGGTCTAAACTGCGTATGTTTACAATTGAGGCCCCATTACTCTGGCGACTTTTGTATGACTCTGTTAAAATCCTGACGGTTCCAGTACATATTTGTAAGAAAACTCTCAAGTTGTGGTAAAACTCTTAAATACGTAATTAGAGTTTCCAGAAATGATTAAAAACTTGGAAGAACCCCTTGAAATTAAAGTAAATCGATTCTTCCTACATTTCCTGCCGTTTGTAATCACAGACATTACCAGTGGAAAGCTGTGAAATGACCAGCAAACTGATAATATTTACAACTCTGGGCACTTTAGGGAGCGTTTTCACTTGAATTTGCTTTCAAATATTTGGAATTCTTGTTTATACAGCTCAAAATTTGTATAGAAAGCCTGTAAGTGAGGTCTAAACTGCGTATGTTTACAATTGAGGCCCAATTACTCTGGCGAGTTTTGTATGACTTGTTAAAATCCTGACGGTTCCAGTACATATTTGTAAGAAAACTCTCTAGTTGTGGTAAAACTCTTAAATACGTAATTAGAGTTTCCAGAAATGATTAAAAACTTGGAAGAACCCCTTGAAATTAAAGTAAATCGATTCTTCCTACATTTCCTGCCGTTTGTAATCACAGACATTACCAGTGGAAAGCCGTGAAATGACCAGCAAAGAGACAATATTTACAACTCCGGGCACTTTAGGGAGCGTTTTCACTTGAATTTGCTTTCAAATATTAGTAATTCTTGTTTATACAGCTCAAAATGTGTAGAAAGCCTGTAAGTGAGGACTGTCCTGCTCATGTTTACAATTGAGGTCCCATTACTCTGGCGAATTTTTTATGACTCTTTTAAAATCCTGACGGTTCCAGTACATATTTGTAAGAAAACTCTCTAGTTGTGGTAAAACTCTTAAAGTACGTAATTAGAGTTTCCAGAAATGATTAAAAACTTGGAAGAACCCCTTGAAATTAAAGTAAATCGATTCTTCCTACATTTCCTGCCGTTTGTAATCACAGACATTACCAGTGGAAAGCCGTGAAATGACCAGCAAACTGATAATATTTACAACTCCAGGCACTTTAGGGAGCGTTTTCACTTGAATTTGCTTTCAAATATTAGGAATTCTTGTTTATACAGCTCAAAATTTGTGCAGAAAGCCTGTAAGTGAGCACTGTACTGCTTATGTTTACAATTGAGACCGCATTACTCTGGCGAGTTTTGTGTGACTCTGTTAAAATTCTGACGGTTCCAGTACATATTTGTAAGAAAAGTCTCTAGTTTTGGTAAAACTCTTAAAATACGCAATTACAGTTTCCAGAAATGATTGAAAACTTGGAAGAACCCCTTGAAATTAAAGTAATTCGATTCTTCCTACATTTCCTGCCGTTTGTAATCACAGACATTACCAGTGGAAAGCCGTGAAATGACCAGCAAAGTGACAATATTTACAACTCCGGGCACTTTAGGGAGCGTTTTCACTTGAATTTGCTTTCAAATATTAGGAATTCTTGTTTATACAGCTCAAAATTTGTGCAGAAAGCCTGTAAGTGAGGACTGTACTGTTTATGTTTACAATTGAGGCCGCATTACTCTGGCGACTTTTGTGTGACTCTGTTAAAATCCTGACGGTTCCAGTACATATTTGTAAGAAAACTCTCTAGTTGTGGTAAAACTCTTAAAATACGTAATTAGAGTTTCCAGAAATGATTAAAAACTTGGAAGAACCCCTTGAAATTAAAGTAAATAGATTCTTCCTACATTTCCTGCCGTTTGTAATCACAGACATTACCAGTGGAAAGCCGTGAAATGACCAGCAAACTGATAATATTTACAACTCCGGGCACTTTAGGGAGCGTTTTCAGTTGAATTTGCTTTCAAATATTAGGAATTCTTGTTTATACAGCTCAAAATTTGTGTAGAAAGCCTGTGAGTGAGGTCTAAACTGCGTATGTTTACAATTGAGGCCCCATTACTCTGGCGAGTTTTGTGTGACTCTGTTAAAATCCTGACGGTTCCAGTACATATTTGTAAGAAAACTCTCTAGTTTTGGTAAAACTCTTAAATACGTAATTAGAGTTTCCAGAAATGATTAAAAACTTGGAAGAACCCCTTGAAATTAAAGTAAATCGATTCTTCCTACATTTCCTGCCGTTTGTAATCACAGACATTACCAGTGGAAAGCCGTGAAATGACCAGCAAAGTGACAATATTTACAACTCCGGGCACTTTAGGGAGCGTTATCAGTTGAATTTGCTTTCAAATATTAGGAATTCTTGTTTATACAGCTCAAAATTTGTGTAGAAAGCCTGTGAGTGAGGTCTAAACTGCGTATGTTTACAATTGAGGCCCCATTACTCTGGCGAGTTTTGTATGACTCTGTTAAAATCCTGACGGTTCCAGTACATATTTGTAAGAAAACTCTCAAGTTGTGGTAAAACTCTTAAATACGTAATTAGAGTTTCCAGAAATGATTAAAAACTTGGAAGAACCCCTTGAAATTAAAGTAAATCGATTCTTCCTACATTTCCTGCCGTTTGTAATCACAGACATTACCAGTGGAAAGCTGTGAAATGACCAGCAAACTGATAATATTTACAACTCTGGGCACTTTAGGGAGCGTTTTCACTTGAATTTGCTTTCAAATATTTGGAATTCTTGTTTATACAGCTCAAAATTTGTATAGAAAGCCTGTAAGTGAGGTCTAAACTGCGTATGTTTACAATTGAGGCCCAATTACTCTGGCGAGTTTTGTATGACTTGTTAAAATCCTGACGGTTCCAGTACATATTTGTAAGAAAACTCTCTAGTTGTGGTAAAACTCTTAAATACGTAATTAGAGTTTCCAGAAATGATTAAAAACTTGGAAGAACCCCTTGAAATTAAAGTAAATCGATTCTTCCTACATTTCCTGCCGTTTGTAATCACAGACATTAGCAGTGGAAAGCCGTGAAATGACCAGCAAAGAGACAATATTTACAACTCCGGGCACTTTAGGGAGCGTTTTCACTTGAATTTGCTTTCAAATATTAGTAATTCTTGTTTATACAGCTCAAAATGTGTAGAAAGCCTGTAAGTGAGGACTGTCCTGCTCATGTTTACAATTGAGGTCCCATTACTCTGGCGAATTTTTTATGACTCTTTTAAAATCCTGACGGTTCCAGTACATATTTGTAAGAAAACTCTCTAGTTGTGGTAAAACTCTTAAAGTACGTAATTAGAGTTTCCAGAAATGATTAAAAACTTGGAAGAACCCCTTGAAATTAAAGTAAATCGATTCTTCCTACATTTCCTGCCGTTTGTAATCACAGACATTACCAGTGGAAAGCCGTGAAATGACCAGCAAACTGATAATATTTACAACTCCAGGCACTTTAGGGAGCGTTTTCACTTGAATTTGCTTTCAAATATTAGGAATTCTTGTTTATACAGCTCAAAATTTGTGCAGAAAGCCTGTAAGTGAGCACTGTACTGCTTATGTTTACAATTGAGACCGCATTACTCTGGCGAGTTTTGTGTGACTCTGTTAAAATTCTGACGGTTCCAGTACATATTTGTAAGAAAAGTCTCTAGTTTTGGTAAAACTCTTAAAATACGCAATTACAGTTTCCAGAAATGATTGAAAACTTGGAAGAACCCCCTGAAATTAAAGTAATTCGATTCTTCCTACATTTCCTGCCGTTTGTAATCACAGACATTACCAGTGGAAAGCCGTGAAATGACCAGCAAAGTGACAATATTTACAACTCCGGGCACTTTAGGGAGCGTTTTCACTTGAATTTGCTTTCAAATATTAGGAATTCTTGTTTATACAGCTCAAAATTTGTGCAGAAAGCCTGTAAGTGAGGACTGTACTGTTTATGTTTACAATTGAGGCCGCATTACTCTGGCGACTTTTGTGTGACTCTGTTAAAATCCTGACGGTTCCAGTACATATTTGTAAGAAAACTCTCTAGTTGTGGTAAAACTCTTAAAATACGTAATTAGAGTTTCCAGAAATGATTAAAAACTTGGAAGAACCCCTTGAAATTAAAGTAAATAGATTCTTCCTACATTTCCTGCCGTTTGTAATCACAGACATTACCAGTGGAAAGCCTTGAAATGACCAGCAAACTGATAATATTTACAACTCCGGGCACATTAGGGAGCGTTATCAGTTGAATTTGCTTTCAAATGTTAGGAATTCTTGTTTATACAGCTCAAAATTTGTGTAGAAAGCCTGTGAGTGAGGTCTAAACTGTGTATGTTTACAATTGAGGCCCCATTACTCTGGCGAGTTTTGTATGACTCTGTTAAAATCCTGACGGTTCCAGTACATATTTGTAAGAAAACTCTCTAGTTGTGGTAAAACTCTTAAATACGTAATTAGAGTTTCCAGAAATGATTAAAAACTTGGAAGAACCCCTTGAAATTAAAGTAAATCGATTCTTCCTACATTTCCTGCCGTTTGTAATCACAGACATTACCAGTGGAAAGCCGTGAAATGACCAGCAAACTGATAATATTTACAACTCCGGGCACTTTAGGGAGCGTTTTCAGTTGAATTTGCTTTCAAATATTAGGAATTCTTGTTTATACAGCTCAAAATTTGTGTAGAAAGCCTGTGAGTGAGGTCTAAACTGCGTATGTTTACAATTGAGGCAACATTACTCTGGCGAGTTTTGTGTGACTCTGTTAAAATCCTGACGGTTCCAGTACATATTTGTAAGAAAACTCTCTAGTTTTGGTAAAACTCTTAAAATACGCAATTACAGTTTCCAGAAATGATTAAAAACTTGGAAGAACCCCTTGAAATTAAAGTAATTCGATTCTTCCTACATTTCCTGCCGTTTGTAATCACAGACATTACCAGTGGAAAGCCGTGAAATGACCAGCAAAGTGACAATATTTACAACTCCGGGCACTTTAGGGAGCGTTTTCACTTGAATTTGCTTTCAAATATTAGGAATTCTTGTTTATACAGCTCAAAATTTGTGCAGAAAGCCTGTAAGTGAGGACTGTACTGTTTATGTTTACAATTGAGGCCGCATTACTCTGGCGACTTTTGTGTGACTCTGTTAAAATCCTGACGGTTCCAGTACATATTTGTAAGAAAACTCTCTAGTTGTGGTAAAACTCTTAAAATACGTAATTAGAGTTTCCAGAAATGATTAAAAACTTGGAAGAACCCCTTGAAATTAAAGTAAATCGATTCTTCCTACATTTCCTGCCGTTTGTAATCACAGACATTACCAGTGGAAAGCCGTGAAATGACCAGCAAACTGATAATATTTACAACTCCGGGCACTTTAGGGAGCGTTTTCAGTTGAATTTGCTTTCAAATATTAGGAATTCTTGTTTATACAGCTCAAAATTTGTGTAGAAAGCCTGTGAGTGAGGTCTAAACTGCGTATGTTTACAATTGAGGCAACATTACTCTGGCGAGTTTTGTGTGACTCTGTTAAAATCCTGACGGTTCCAGTACATATTTGTAAGAAAACTCTCTAGTTGTGGTAAAACTCTTAAAATACATAATCAGAGTTTCCAGAAATGATTAAAAACTTGGAAGAACCCCTTGAAATTAAAGTAAATAGATTATTCCTACATTTCCTGCCGTTTGTAATCACAGACATTACCAGTGGAAAGCCGTGAAATGACCAGCAAACTGATAATATTTACAACTCCGGGCACTTTAGGGAGCGTTTTCAGTTGAATTTGCTTTCAAATATTAGGAATTCTTGTTTATACAGCTCAAAATTTGTGCAGAAAGCCTGTAAGTGAGCACTGTACTGCTTATGTTTACAATTGAGACCGCATTACTCTGGCGAGTTTTGTGTGACTCTGTTAAAATTCTGACGGTTCCAGTACATATTTTTAAGAAAAGTCTCTAGTTTTGGTAAAACTTTTAAAATACGCAATTACAGTTTCCAGAAATGATTAAAAACTTGGAAGAACCCCCTGAAATTAAAGTAATTCGATTCTTCCTACATTTCCTGCCGTTTGTAATCACAGACATTACCAGTGGAAAGCCGTGAAATGACCAGCAAAGTGACAATATTTACAACTCCGGGCACTTTAGGGAGCGTTTTCACTTGAATTTGCTTTCAAATATTAGGAATTCTTGTTTATACAGCTCAAAATTTGTGCAGAAAGCCTGTAAGTGAGGACTGTACTGTTTATGTTTACAATTGAGGCCGCATTACTCTGGCGACTTTTGTGTGACTCTGTTAAAATCCTGACGGTTCCAGTACATATTTGTAAGAAAACTCTCTAGTTGTGGTAAAACTCTTAAAATACGTAATTAGAGTTTCCAGAAATGATTAAAAACTTGGAAGAACCCCTTGAAATTAAAGTAAATCGATTCTTCCTACATTTCCTGCCGTTTGTAATCACAGACATTACCAGTGGAAAGCCGTGAAATGACCAGCAAACTGATAATATTTACAACTCCGGGCACTTTAGGGAGCGTTTTCAGTTGAATTTGCTTTCAAATATTAGGAATTCTTGTTTATACAGCTCAATATTTGTGCAGAAAGCCTGTAAGTGAGCACTGTACTGCTTATGTTTACAATTGAGACCGCATTACTCTGGCGAGTTTTGTGTGACTCTGTTAAAATTCTGACGGTTCCAGTACATATTTTTAAGAAAAGTCTCTAGTTTTGGTAAAACTCTTAAAATACGCAATTACAGTTTCCAGAAATGATTAAAAACTTGGAAGAACCCCTTGAAATTAAAGTAATTCGATTCTTCCTACATTTCCTGCCGTTTGTAATCACAGACATTACCAGTGGAAAGCCGTGAAATGACCAGCAAAGTGACAATATTTACAACTCCGGGCACTTTAGGGAGCGTTTTCACTTGAATTTGCTTTCAAATATTAGGAATTCTTGTTTATACAGCTCAAAATTTGTGCAGAAAGCCTGTAAGTGAGGACTGTACTGTTTATGTTTACAATTGAGGCCGCATTACTCTGGCGACTTTTGTGTGACTCTGTTAAAATCCTGACGGTTCCAGTACATATTTGTAAGAAAACTCTCTAGTTGTGGTAAAACTCTTAAAATACGTAATTAGAGTTTCCAGAAATGATTAAAAACTTGGAAGAACCCCTTGAAATTAAAGTAAATCGATTCTTCCTACATTTCCTGCCGTTTGTAATCACAGACATTACCAGTGGAAAGCCGTGAAATGACCAGCAAACTGATAATATTTACAACTCCGGGCACTTTAGGGAGCGTTTTCAGTTGAATTTGCTTTCAAATATTAGGAATTCTTGTTTATACAGCTCAAAATTTGTGTAGAAAGCCTGTGAGTGAGGTCTAAACTGCGTATGTTTACAATTGAGGCCCCATTACTCTGGCGAGTTTTGTGTGACTCTGTTAAAATCCTGACGGTTCCAGTACATATTTGTAAGAAAACTCTCTAGTTGTGGTAAAACTCTTAAAATACATAATCAGAGTTTCCAGAAATGATTAAAAACTTGGAAGAACCCCTTGAAATTAAAGTAAATAGATTATTCCTACATTTCCTGCCGTTTGTAATCACAGACATTACCAGTGGAAAGCCGTGAAATGACCAGCAAACTGATAATATTTACAACTCTGGGCACTTTAGGGAGCGTTTTCACTTGAATTTGCTTTCAAATATTAGGAATTCTTGTTTATACAGCTCAAAATTTGTGTAGAAAGCCTGTAAGGGAGGACTGTACTGCTTATGTTTACAATTGAGGCCGCATTACTCTGGCGACTTTTGTATGACTCTTTTAAAATCCTGACGGTTCCAGTACATATTTGTAAGAAAGCTCTCTAGTCGTGGTAAAACTCTTAAAATACGTAATTAGAGTTTCCAGAAATGATTAAAAACTTGGAAGAACCCCTTGAAATTAAAGTAAATCGATTCTTCCTACATTTCCTGCCGTTTGTAATCACAGACATTACCAGTGGAAAGCCGTGAAATGACCAGCAAACTGATAATATTTACAACTCCGGGCACTTTAGGGAGCGTTTTCAGTTGAATTTGCTTTCAAATATTAGGAATTCTTGTTTATACAGCTCAAAATTTGTGTAGAAAGCCTGTGAGTGAGGTCTAAACTGCGTATGTTTACAATTGAGGCAACATTACTCTGGCGAGTTTTGTGTGACTCTGTTAAAATCCTGACGGTTCCAGTACATATTTGTAAGAAAACTCTGTAGTTGTGGTAAAACTCTTAAAATACATAATCAGAGTTTCCAGAAATGATTAAAAACTTGGAAGAACCCCTTGAAATTAAAGTAAATCGATTATTCCTACATTTCCTGCCGTTTGTAATCACAGACATTACCAGTGGAAAGCCGTGAAATGACCAGCAAACTGATAATATTTACAACTCCGGGCACTTTAGGGAGCGTTTTCAGTTGAATTTGCTTTCAAATATTAGGAATTCTTGTTTATACAGCTCAAAATTTGTGCAGAAAGCCTGTAAGTGAGCACTGTACTGCTTATGTTTACAATTGAGACCGCATTACTCTGGCGAGTTTTGTGTGACTCTGTTAAAATTCTGACGGTTCCAGTACATATTTTTAAGAAAAGTCTCTAGTTTTGGTAAAACTCTTAAAATACGCAATTACAGTTTCCAGAAATGATTAAAAACTTGGAAGAACCCCTTGAAATTAAAGTAATTCGATTCTTCCTACATTTCCTGCCGTTTGTAATCACAGACATTACCAGTGGAAAGCCGTGAAATGACCAGCAAAGTGACAATATTTACAACTCCGGGCACTTTAGGGAGCGTTTTCACTTGAATTTGCTTTCAAATATTAGGAATTCTTGTTTATACAGCTCAAAATTTGTGCAGAAAGCCTGTAAGTGAGGACTGTACTGTTTATGTTTACAATTGAGGCCGCATTACTCTGGCGACTTTTGTGTGACTCTGTTAAAATCCTGACGGTTCCAGTACATATTTGTAAGAAAACTCTCTAGTTGTGGTAAAACTCTTAAAATACGTAATTAGAGTTTCCAGAAATGATTAAAAACTTGGAAGAACCCCTTGAAATTAAAGTAAATAGATTCTTCCTACATTTCCTGCCGTTTGTAATCACAGACATTACCAGTGGAAAGCCGTGAAATGACCAGCAAACTGATAATATTTACAACTCCGGGCACTTTAGGGAGCGTTTTCAGTTGAATTTGCTTTCAAATATTAGGAATTCTTGTTTATACAGCTCAAAATTTGTGTAGAAAGCCTGTGAGTGAGGTCTAAACTGCGTATGTTTACAATTGAGGCAACATTACTCTGGCGAGTTTTGTGTGACTCTGTTAAAATCCTGACGGTTCCAGTACATATTTGTAAGAAAACTCTCTAGTTGTGGTAAAACTCTTAAAATACATAATCAGAGTTTCCAGAAATGATTAAAAACTTGGAAGAACCCCTTGAAATTAAAGTAAATAGATTATTCCTACATTTCCTGCCGTTTGTAATCACAGACATTACCAGTGGAAAGCCGTGAAATGACCACCAAACTGATAATATTTACAACTCCGGGCACTTTAGGGAGCGTTTTCAGTTGAATTTGCTTTCAAATATTAGGAATTCTTGTTTATACAGCTCAAAATTTGTGCAGAAAGCCTGTAAGTGAGCACTGTACTGCTTATGTTTACAATTGAGACCGCATTACTCTGGCGAGTTTTGTGTGACTCTGTTAAAATTCTGACGGTTCCAGTACATATTTTTAAGAAAAGTCTCTAGTTTTGGTAAAACTCTTAAAATACGCAATTACAGTTTCCAGAAATGATTAAAAACTTGGAAGAACCCCTTGAAATTAAAGTAATTCGATTCTTCCTACATTTCCTGCCGTTTGTAATCACAGACATTACCAGTGGAAAGCCGTGAAATGACCAGCAAAGTGACAATATTTACAACTCCGGGCACTTTAGGGAGCGTTTTCACTTGAATTTGCTTTCAAATATTAGGAATTCTTGTTTATACAGCTCAAAATTTGTGCAGAAAGCCTGTAAGTGAGCACTGTACTGCTTATGTTTACAATTGAGACCGCATTACTCTGGCGAGTTTTGTGTGACTCTGTTAAAATTCTGACGGTTCCAGTACATATTTTTAAGAAAAGTCTCTAGTTTTGGTAAAACTCTTAAAATACGCAATTACAGTTTCCAGAAATGATTAAAAACTTGGAAGAACCCCTTGAAATTAAAGTAATTCGATTCTTCCTACATTTCCTGCCGTTTGTAATCACAGACATTACCAGTGGAAAGCCGTGAAATGACCAGCAAAGTGACAATATTTACAACTCCGGGCACTTTAGGGAGCGTTTTCACTTGAATTTGCTTTCAAATATTAGGAATTCTTGTTTATACAGCTCAAAATTTGTGCAGAAAGCCTGTAAGTGAGGACTGTACTGTTTATGTTTACAATTGAGGCCGCATTACTCTGGCGACTTTTGTGTGACTCTGTTAAAATCCTGACGGTTCCAGTACATATTTGTAAGAAAGCTCTCTAGTCGTGGTAAAACTCTTAAAATACGTAATTAGAGTTTCCAGAAATGATTAAAAACTTGGAAGAACCCCTTGAAATTAAAGTAAATCGATTCTTCCTACATTTCCTGCCGTTTGTAATCACAGACATTACCAGTGGAAAGCCGTGAAATGACCAGCAAACTGATAATATTTACAACTCCGGGCACTTTAGGGAGCGTTTTCAGTTGAATTTGCTTTCAAATATTAGGAATTCTTGTTTATACAGCTCAAAATTTGTGTAGAAAGCCTGTGAGTGAGGTCTAAACTGCGTATGTTTACAATTGAGGCAACATTACTCTGGCGAGTTTTGTGTGACTCTGTTAAAATCCTGACGGTTCCAGTACATATTTGTAAGAAAACTCTCTAGTTGTGGTAAAACTCTTAAAATACATAATCAGAGTTTCCAGAAATGATTAAAAACTTGGAAGAACCCCTTGAAATTAAAGTAAATAGATTATTCCTACATTTCCTGCCGTTTGTAATCACAGACATTACCAGTGGAAAGCCGTGAAATGACCAGCAAACTGATAATATTTACAACTCCAGGCACTTTAGGGACCGTTTTCACTTGAATTTGCTTTCAAATATTAGGAATTCTTGTTTATACAGCTCAAAATTTGTGCAGAAAGCCTGTAAGTGAGCACTGTACTGCTTATGTTTACAATTGAGACCGCATTACTCTGGCGAGTTTTGTGTGACTCTGTTAAAATTCTGACGGTTCCAGTACATATTTTTAAGAAAAGTCTCTAGTTTTGGTAAAACTCTTAAAATACGCAATTACAGTTTCCAGAAATGATTAAAAACTTGGAAGAACCCCTTGAAATTAAAGTAATTCGATTCTTCCTACATTTCCTGCCGTTTGTAATCACAGACATTACCAGTGGAAAGCCGTGAAATGACCAGCAAAGTGACAATATTTACAACTCCGGGCACTTTAGGGAGCGTTTTCACTTGAATTTGCTTTCAAATATTAGGAATTCTTGTTTATACAGCTCAAAATTTGTGCAGAAAGCCTGTAAGTGAGGACTGTACTGTTTATGTTTACAATTGAGGCCGCATTACTCTGGCGACTTTTGTGTGACTCTGTTAAAATCCTGACGGTTCCAGTACATATTTGTAAGAAAACTCTCTAGTTGTGGTAAAACTCTTAAAATACGTAATTAGAGTTTCCAGAAATGATTAAAAACTTGGAAGAACCCCTTGAAATTAAAGTAAATCGATTCTTCCTACATTTCCTGCCGTTTGTAATCACAGACATTACCAGTGGAAAGCCGTGAAATGACCAGCAAACTGATAATATTTACAACTCCGGGCACTTTAGGGAGCGTTTTCAGTTGAATTTGCTTTCAAATATTAGGAATTCTTGTTTATACAGCTCAAAATTTGTGTAGAAAGCCTGTGAGTGAGGTCTAAACTGCGTATGTTTACAATTGAGGCCCCATTACTCTGGCGAGTTTTGTGTGACTCTGTTAAAATCCTGACGGTTCCAGTACATATTTGTAAGAAAACTCTCTAGTTGTGGTAAAACTCTTAAAATACATAATCAGAGTTTCCAGAAATGATTAAAAACTTGGAAGAACCCCTTGAAATTAAAGTAAATAGATTATTCCTACATTTCCTGCCGTTTGTAATCACAGACATTACCAGTGGAAAGCCGTGAAATGACCAGCAAACTGATAATATTTACAACTCTGGGCACTTTAGGGAGCGTTTTCACTTGAATTTGCTTTCAAATATTAGGAATTCTTGTTTATACAGCTCAAAATTTGTGTAGAAAGCCTGTAAGGGAGGACTGTACTGCTTATGTTTACAATTGAGGCCGCATTACTCTGGCGACTTTTGTATGACTCTTTTAAAATCCTGACGGTTCCAGTACATATTTGTAAGAAAGCTCTCTAGTCGTGGTAAAACTCTTAAAATACGTAATTAGAGTTTCCAGAAATGATTAAAAACTTGGAAGAACCCCTTGAAATTAAAGTAAATCGATTCTTCCTACATTTCCTGCCGTTTGTAATCACAGACATTACCAGTGGAAAGCCGTGAAATGACCAGCAAACTGATAATATTTACAACTCCGGGCACTTTAGGGAGCGTTTTCAGTTGAATTTGCTTTCAAATATTAGGAATTCTTGTTTATACAGCTCAAAATTTGTGTAGAAAGCCTGTGAGTGAGGTCTAAACTGCGTATGTTTACAATTGAGGCAACATTACTCTGGCGAGTTTTGTGTGACTCTGTTAAAATCCTGACGGTTCCAGTACATATTTGTAAGAAAACTCTCTAGTTGTGGTAAAACTCTTAAAATACATAATCAGAGTTTCCAGAAATGATTAAAAACTTGGAAGAACCCCTTGAAATTAAAGTAAATAGATTATTCCTACATTTCCTGCCGTTTGTAATCACAGACATTACCAGTGGAAGGCCGTGAAATGACCAGCAAACTGATAATATTTACAACTCCGGGCACTTTAGGGAGCGTTTTCAGTTGAATTTGCTTTCAAATATTAGGAATTCTTGTTTATACAGCTCAAAATTTGTGCAGAAAGCCTGTAAGTGAGCACTGTACTGCTTATGTTTACAATTGAGACCGCATTACTCTGGCGAGTTTTGTGTGACTCTGTTAAAATTCTGACGGTTCCAGTACATATTTTTAAGAAAAGTCTCTAGTTTTGGTAAAACTCTTAAAATACGCAATTACAGTTTCCAGAAATGATTAAAAACTTGGAAGAACCCCTTGAAATTAAAGTAATTCGATTCTTCCTACATTTCCTGCCGTTTGTAATCACAGACATTACCAGTGGAAAGCCGTGAAATGACCAGCAAAGTGACAATATTTACAACTCCGGGCACTTTAGGGAGCGTTTTCACTTGAATTTGCTTTCAAATATTAGGAATTCTTGTTTATACAGCTCAAAATTTGTGCAGAAAGCCTGTAAGTGAGGACTGTACTGTTTATGTTTACAATTGAGGCCGCATTACTCTGGCGACTTTTGTGTGACTCTGTTAAAATCCTGACGGTTCCAGTACATATTTGTAAGAAAACTCTCTAGTTGTGGTAAAACTCTTAAAATACGTAATTAGAGTTTCCAGAAATGATTAAAAACTTGGAAGAACCCCTTGAAATTAAAGTAAATAGATTCTTCCTACATTTCCTGCCGTTTGTAATCACAGACATTACCAGTGGAAAGCCGTGAAATGACCAGCAAACTGATAATATTTACAACTCCGGGCACTTTAGGGAGCGTTTTCAGTTGAATTTGCTTTCAAATATTAGGAATTCTTGTTTATACAGCTCAAAATTTGTGTAGAAAGCCTGTGAGTGAGGTCTAAACTGCGTATGTTTACAATTGAGGCAACATTACTCTGGCGAGTTTTGTGTGACTCTGTTAAAATCCTGACGGTTCCAGTACATATTTGTAAGAAAACTCTCTAGTTGTGGTAAAACTCTTAAAATACATAATCAGAGTTTCCAGAAATGATTAAAAACTTGGAAGAACCCCTTGAAATTAAAGTAAATAGATTATTCCTACATTTCCTGCCGTTTGTAATCACAGACATTACCAGTGGAAAGCCGTGAAATGACCAGCAAACTGATAATATTTACAACTCTGGGCACTTTAGGGAGCGTTTTCAGTTGAATTTGCTTTCAAATATTAGGAATTCTTGTTTATACAGCTCAAAATTTGTGCAGAAAGCCTGTAAGTGAGCACTGTACTGCTTATGTTTACAATTGAGACCGCATTACTCTGGCGAGTTTTGTGTGACTCTGTTAAAATTCTGACGGTTCCAGTACATATTTTTAAGAAAAGTCTCTAGTTTTGGTAAAACTCTTAAAATACGCAATTACAGTTTCCAGAAATGATTAAAAACTTGGAAGAACCCCTTGAAATTAAAGTAATTCGATTCTTCCTACATTTCCTGCCGTTTGTAATCACAGACATTACCAGTGGAAAGCCGTGAAATGACCAGCAAAGTGACAATATTTACAACTCCGGGCACTTTAGGGAGCGTTTTCACTTGAATTTGCTTTCAAATATTAGGAATTCTTGTTTATACAGCTCAAAATTTGTGCAGAAAGCCTGTAAGTGAGCACTGTACTGCTTATGTTTACAATTGAGACCGCATTACTCTGGCGAGTTTTGTGTGACTCTGTTAAAATTCTGACGGTTCCAGTACATATTTTTAAGAAAAGTCTCTAGTTTTGGTAAAACTCTTAAAATACGCAATTACAGTTTCCAGAAATGATTAAAAACTTGGAAGAACCCCTTGAAATTAAAGTAATTCGATTCTTCCTACATTTCCTGCCGTTTGTAATCACAGACATTACCAGTGGAAAGCCGTGAAATGACCAGCAAAGTGACAATATTTACAACTCCGGGCACTTTAGGGAGCGTTTTCACTTGAATTTGCTTTCAAATATTAGGAATTCTTGTTTATACAGCTCAAAATTTGTGCAGAAAGCCTGTAAGTGAGGACTGTACTGTTTATGTTTACAATTGAGGCCGCATTACTCTGGCGACTTTTGTGTGACTCTGTTAAAATCCTGACGGTTCCAGTACATATTTGTAAGAAAGCTCTCTAGTCGTGGTAAAACTCTTAAAATACGTAATTAGAGTTTCCAGAAATGATTAAAAACTTGGAAGAACCCCTTGAAATTAAAGTAAATTGATTCTTCCTACATTTCCTGCCGTTTGTAATCACAGACATTACCAGTGGAAAGCTGTGAAATGACCAGCAAACTGATAATATTTACAACTCTGGGCACTTTAGGGAGCGTTTTCACTTGAATTTGCTTTCAAATATTTGGAATTCTTGTTTATACAGCTCAAAATTTGTGTAGAAAGCCTGTGAGTGAGGTCTAAACTGCGTATGTTTACAATTGAGGCCCCATTACTCTGGCGAGTTTTGTGTGACTCTGTTAAAATCCTGACGGTTCCAGTACATATTTGTAAGAAAACTCTCTAGTTGTGGTAAAACTCTTAAATACGTAATTAGAGTTTCCAGAAATGATTAAAAACTTGGAAGAACCCCTTGAAATTAAAGTAAATCGATTCTTCCTACATTTCCTGCCGTTTGTAATCACAGACATTACCAGTGGAAAGCCGTGAAATGACCAGCAAAGTGACAATATTTACAACTCCGGGCACTTTAGGGAGCGTTATCAGTTGAATTTGCTTTCATATATTAGTAATTCTTGTTTATACAGCTCAAAATGTGTAGAAAGCCTGTAAGTGAGGACTGTCCTGCTCATGTTTACAATTGAGGTCCCATTACTCTGGCGAATTTTTTATGACTCTTTTAAAATCCTGACGGTTCCAGTACATATTTGTAAGAAAACTCTCTAGTTGTGGTAAAACTCTTAAAGTACGTAATTAGAGTTTCCAGAAATGATTAAAAACTTGGAAGAACCCCTTGAAATTAAAGTAAATCGATTCTTCCTACATTTCCTGCCGTTTGTAATCACAGACATTACCAGTGGAAAGCCGTGAAATGACCAGCAAACTGATAATATTTACAACTCCAGGCACTTTAGGGAGCGTTTTCAGTTGAATTTGCTTTCAAATATTAGGAATTCTTGTTTATACAGCTCAAAATTTGTGCAGAAAGCCTGTAAGTGAGCACTGTACTGCTTATGTTTACAATTGAGACCGCATTACTCTGGCGAGTTTTGTGTGACTCTGTTAAAATTCTGACGGTTCCAGTACATATTTTTAAGAAAAGTCTCTAGTTTTGGTAAAACTCTTAAAATACGCAATTACAGTTTCCAGAAATGATTAAAAACTTGGAAGAACCCCTTGAAATTAAAGTAATTCGATTCTTCCTACATTTCCTGCCGTTTGTAATCACAGACATTACCAGTGGAAAGCCGTGAAATGACCAGCAAAGTGACAATATTTACAACTCCGGGCACTTTAGGGAGCGTTTTCACTTGAATTTGCTTTCAAATATTAGGAATTCTTGTTTATACAGCTCAAAATTTGTGCAGAAAGCCTGTAAGTGAGGACTGTACTGTTTATGTTTACAATTGAGGCCGCATTACTCTGGCGACTTTTGTGTGACTCTGTTAAAATCCTGACGGTTCCAGTACATATTTGTAAGAAAGCTCTCTAGTCGTGGTAAAACTCTTAAAATACGTAATTAGAGTTTCCAGAAATGATTAAAAACTTGGAAGAACCCCTTGAAATTAAAGTAAATTGATTCTTCCTACATTTCCTGCCGTTTGTAATCACAGACATTACCAGTGGAAAGCTGTGAAATGACCAGCAAACTGATAATATTTACAACTCTGGGCACTTTAGGGAGCGTTTTCACTTGAATTTGCTTTCAAATATTTGGAATTCTTGTTTATACAGCTCAAAATTTGTGTAGAAAGCCTGTGAGTGAGGTCTAAACTGCGTATGTTTACAATTGAGGCCCCATTACTCTGGCGAGTTTTGTGTGACTCTGTTAAAATCCTGACGGTTCCAGTACATATTTGTAAGAAAACTCTCTAGTTGTGGTAAAACTCTTAAATACGTAATTAGAGTTTCCAGAAATGATTAAAAACTTGGAAGAACCCCTTGAAATTAAAGTAAATCGATTCTTCCTACATTTCCTGCCGTTTGTAATCACAGACATTACCAGTGGAAAGCCGTGAAATGACCAGCAAAGTGACAATATTTACAACTCCGGGCACTTTAGGGAGCGTTATCAGTTGAATTTGCTTTCATATATTAGTAATTCTTGTTTATACAGCTCAAAATGTGTAGAAAGCCTGTAAGTGAGGACTGTCCTGCTCATGTTTACAATTGAGGTCCCATTACTCTGGCGAATTTTTTATGACTCTTTTAAAATCCTGACGGTTCCAGTACATATTTGTAAGAAAACTCTCTAGTTGTGGTAAAACTCTTAAAGTACGTAATTAGAGTTTCCAGAAATGATTAAAAACTTGGAAGAACCCCTTGAAATTAAAGTAAATCGATTCTTCCTACATTTCCTGCCGTTTGTAATCACAGACATTACCAGTGGAAAGCCGTGAAATGACCAGCAAACTGATAATATTTACAACTCCAGGCACTTTAGGGAGCGTTTTCAGTTGAATTTGCTTTCAAATATTAGGAATTCTTGTTTATACAGCTCAAAATTTGTGCAGAAAGCCTGTAAGTGAGCACTGTACTGCTTATGTTTACAATTGAGACCGCATTACTCTGGCGAGTTTTGTGTGACTCTGTTAAAATTCTGACGGTTCCAGTACATATTTTTAAGAAAAGTCTCTAGTTTTGGTAAAACTCTTAAAATACACAATTACAGTTTCGAGAAATGATTAAAAACTTGGAAGAACCCCTTGAAATTAAAGTAATTCGATTCTTCCTACATTTCCTGCCGTTTGTAATCACAGACATTACCAGTGGAAAGCCGTGAAATGACCAGCAAAGTGACAATATTTACAACTCCGGGCACTTTAGGGAGCGTTTTCACTTGAATTTGCTTTCAAATATTAGGAATTCTTGTTTATACAGCTCAAAATTTGTGCAGAAAGCCTGTAAGTGAGGACTGTAATGTTTATGTTTACAATTGAGGCCGCATTACTCTGGCGACTTTTGTGTGACTCTGTTAAAATCCTGACGGTTCCAGTACATATTTGTAAGAAAACTCTCTAGTTGTGGTAAAACTCTTAAAATACGTAATTAGAGTTTCCAGAAATGATTAAAAACTTGGAAGAACCCCTTGAAATTAAAGTAAATAGATTCTTCCTACATTTCCTGCCGTTTGTAATCACAGACATTACCAGTGGAAAGCCTTGAAATGACCAGCAAACTGATAATATTTACAACTCCGGGCACATTAGGGAGCGTTATCAGTTGAATTTGCTTTCAAATGTTAGGAATTCTTGTTTATACAGCTCAAAATTTGTGTAGAAAGCCTGTGAGTGAGGTCTAAACTGTGTATGTTTACAATTGAGGCCCCATTACTCTGGCGAGTTTTGTATGACTCTGTTAAAATCCTGACGGTTCCAGTACATATTTGTAAGAAAACTCTCTAGTTGTGGTAAAACTCTTAAATACGTAATTAGAGTTTCCAGAAATGATTAAAAACTTGGAAGAACCCCTTGAAATTAAAGTAAATCGATTCTTCCTACATTTCCTGCCGTTTGTAATCACAGACATTACCAGTGGAAAGCCGTGAAATGACCAGCAAACTGATAATATTTACAACTCCGGGCACTTTAGGGAGCGTTTTCAGTTGAATTTGCTTTCAAATATTAGGAATTCTTGTTTATACAGCTCAAAATTTGTGTAGAAAGCCTGTGAGTGAGGTCTAAACTGCGTATGTTTACAATTGAGGCAACATTACTCTGGCGAGTTTTGTGTGACTCTGTTAAAATCCTGACGGTTCCAGTACATATTTGTAAGAAAACTCTCTAGTTGTGGTAAAACTCTTAAAATACATAATCAGAGTTTCCAGAAATGATTAAAAACTTGGAAGAACCCCTTGAAATTAAAGTAAATAGATTATTCCTACATTTCCTGCCGTTTGTAATCACAGACATTACCAGTGGAAAGCCGTGAAATGACCAGCAAACTGATAATATTTACAACTCCGGGCACTTTAGGGAGCGTTTTCAGTTGAATTTGCTTTCAAATATTAGGAATTCTTGTTTATACAGCTCAAAATTTGTGCAGAAAGCCTGTAAGTGAGCACTGTACTGCTTATGTTTACAATTGAGACCGCATTACTCTGGCGAGTTTTGTGTGACTCTGTTAAAATTCTGACGGTTCCAGTACATATTTTTAAGAAAAGTCTCTAGTTTTGGTAAAACTCTTAAAATACGCAATTACAGTTTCCAGAAATGATTAAAAACTTGGAAGAACCCCTTGAAATTAAAGTAATTCGATTCTTCCTACATTTCCTGCCGTTTGTAATCACAGACATTACCAGTGGAAAGCCGTGAAATGACCAGCAAAGTGACAATATTTACAACTCCGGGCACTTTAGGGAGCGTTTTCACTTGAATTTGCTTTCAAATATTAGGAATTCTTGTTTATACAGCTCAAAATTTGTGTAGAAAGCCTGTGAGTGAGGTCTAAACTGCGTATGTTTACAATTGAGGCAACATTACTCTGGCGAGTTTTGTGTGACTCTGTTAAAATCCTGACGGTTCCAGTACATATTTGTAAGAAAACTCTCTAGTTGTGGTAAAACTCTTAAAATACATAATCAGAGTTTCCAGAAATGATTAAAAACTTGGAAGAACCCCTTGAAATTAAAGTAGATTATTCCTACATTTCCTGCCGTTTGTAATCACAGACATTACCAGTGGAAAGCCGTGAAATGACCAGCAAACTGATAATATTTACAACTCCGGGCACTTTAGGGAGCGTTTTCAGTTGAATTTGCTTTCAAATATTAGGAATTCTTGTTTATACAGCTCAAAATTTGTGCAGAAAGCCTGTAAGTGAGCACTGTACTGCTTATGTTTACAATTGAGACCGCATTACTCTGGCGAGTTTTGTGTGACTCTGTTAAAATTCTGACGGTTCCAGTACATATTTTTAAGAAAAGTCTCTAGTTTTGGTAAAACTCTTAAAATACGCAATTACAGTTTCCAGAAATGATTAAAAACTTGGAAGAACCCCTTGAAATTAAAGTAATTCGATTCTTCCTACATTTCCTGCCGTTTGTAATCACAGACATTACCAGTGGAAAGCCGTGAAATGACCAGCAAAGTGACAATATTTACAACTCCGGGCACTTTAGGGAGCGTTTTCACTTGAATTTGCTTTCAAATATTAGGAATTCTTGTTTATACAGCTCAAAATTTGTGCAGAAAGCCTGTAAGTGAGGACTGTACTGTTTATGTTTACAATTGAGGCCGCATTACTCTGGCGACTTTTGTGTGACTCTGTTAAAATCCTGACGGTTCCAGTACATATTTGTAAGAAAACTCTCTAGTTGTGGTAAAACTCTTAAAATACGTAATTAGAGTTTCCAGAAATGATTAAAAACTTGGAAGAACCCCTTGAAATTAAAGTAATTCGATTCTTCCTACATTTCCTGCCGTTTGTAATCACAGACATTACCAGTGGAAAGCCTTGAAATGACCAGCAAACTGATAATATTTACAACTCCGGGCACATTAGGGAGCGTTATCAGTTGAATTTGCTTTCAAATGTTAGGAATTCTTGTTTATACAGCTCAAAATTTGTGTAGAAAGCCTGTGAGTGAGGTCTAAACTGTGTATGTTTACAATTGAGGCCCCATTACTCTGGCGAGTTTTGTGTGACTCTGTTAAAATCCTGACGGTTCCAGTACATATTTGTAAGAAAACTCTCTAGTTGTGGTAAAACTCTTAAAATACATAATCAGAGTTTCCAGAAATGATTAAAAACTTGGAAGAACCCCTTGAAATTAAAGTAAATAGATTATTCCTACATTTCCTGCCGTTTGTAATCACAGACATTACCAGTGGAAAGCCGTGAAATGACCAGCAAACTGATAATATTTACAACTCTGGGCACTTTAGGGAGCGTTTTCACTTGAATTTGCTTTCAAATATTAGGAATTCTTGTTTATACAGCTCAAAATTTGTGTAGAAAGCCTGTAAGGGAGGACTGTACTGCTTATGTTTACAATTGAGGCCGCATTACTCTGGCGACTTTTGTATGACTCTTTTAAAATCCTGACGGTTCCAGTACATATTTGTAAGAAAGCTCTCTAGTCGTGGTAAAACTCTTAAAATACGTAATTAGAGTTTCCAGAAATGATTAAAAACTTGGAAGAACCCCTTGAAATTAAAGTAAATCGATTCTTCCTACATTTCCTGCCGTTTGTAATCACAGACATTACCAGTGGAAAGCCGTGAAATGACCAGCAAACTGATAATATTTACAACTCCGGGCACTTTAGGGAGCGTTTTCAGTTGAATTTGCTTTCAAATATTAGGAATTCTTGTTTATACAGCTCAAAATTTGTGTAGAAAGCCTGTGAGTGAGGTCTAAACTGCGTATGTTTACAATTGAGGCAACATTACTCTGGCGAGTTTTGTGTGACTCTGTTAAAATCCTGACGGTTCCAGTACATATTTGTAAGAAAACTCTCTAGTTGTGGTAAAACTCTTAAAATACATAATCAGAGTTTCCAGAAATGATTAAAAACTTGGAAGAACCCCTTGAAATTAAAGTAAATAGATTATTCCTACATTTCCTGCCGTTTGTAATCACAGACATTACCAGTGGAAAGCCGTGAAATGACCAGCAAACTGATAATATTTACAACTCCGGGCACTTTAGGGAGCGTTTTCAGTTGAATTTGCTTTCAAATATTAGGAATTCTTGTTTATACAGCTCAAAATTTGTGCAGAAAGCCTGTAAGTGAGCACTGTACTGCTTATGTTTACAATTGAGACCGCATTACTCTGGCGAGTTTTGTGTGACTCTGTTAAAATTCTGACCGTTCCAGTACATATTTTTAAGAAAAGTCTCTAGTTTTGGTAAAACTCTTAAAATACGCAATTACAGTTTCCAGAAATGATTAAAAACTTGGAAGAACCCCTTGAAATTAAAGTAATTCGATTCTTCCTACATTTCCTGCCGTTTGTAATCACAGACATTACCAGTGGAAAGCCGTGAAATGACCAGCAAAGTGACAATATTTACAACTCCGGGCACTTTAGGGAGCGTTTTCACTTGAATTTGCTTTCAAATATTAGGAATTCTTGTTTATACAGCTCAAAATTTGTGCAGAAAGCCTGTAAGTGAGGACTGTACTGTTTATGTTTACAATTGAGGCCGCATTACTCTGGCGACTTTTGTGTGACTCTGTTAAAATCCTGACGGTTCCAGTACATATTTGTAAGAAAACTCTCTAGTTGTGGTAAAACTCTTAAAATACGTAATTAGAGTTTCCAGAAATGATTAAAAACTTGGAAGAACCCCTTGAAATTAAAGTAAATCGATTCTTCCTACATTTCCTGCCGTTTGTAATCACAGACATTACCAGTGGAAAGCCGTGAAATGACCAGCAAACTGATAATATTTACAACTCCGGGCACTTTAGGGAGCGTTTTCAGTTGAATTTGCTTTCAAATATTAGGAATTCTTGTTTATACAGCTCAAAATTTGTGTAGAAAGCCTGTGAGTGAGGTCTAAACTGCGTATGTTTACAATTGAGGCCCCATTACTCTGGCGAGTTTTGTGTGACTCTGTTAAAATCCTGACGGTTCCAGTACATATTTGTAAGAAAACTCTCTAGTTTTGGTAAAACTCTTAAATACGTAATTAGAGTTTCCAGAAATGATTAAAAACTTGGAAGAACCCCTTGAAATTAAAGTAAATCGATTCTTCCTACATTTCCTGCCGTTTGTAATCACAGACATTACCAGTGGAAAGCCGTGAAATGACCAGCAAAGTGACAATATTTACAACTCCGGGCACTTTAGGGAGCGTTATCAGTTGAATTTGCTTTCAAATATTAGGAATTCTTGTTTATACAGCTCAAAATTTGTGTAGAAAGCCTGTGAGTGAGGTCTAAACTGCGTATGTTTACAATTGAGGCCCCATTACTCTGGCGAGTTTTGTATGACTCTGTTAAAATCCTGACGGTTCCAGTACATATTTGTAAGAAAACTCTCAAGTTGTGGTAAAACTCTTAAATACGTAATTAGAGTTTCCAGAAATGATTAAAAACTTGGAAGAACCCCTTGAAATTAAAGTAAATCGATTCTTCCTACATTTCCTGCCGTTTGTAATCACAGACATTACCAGTGGAAAGCTGTGAAATGACCAGCAAACTGATAATATTTACAACTCTGGGCACTTTAGGGAGCGTTTTCACTTGAATTTGCTTTCAAATATTTGGAATTCTTGTTTATACAGCTCAAAATTTGTATAGAAAGCCTGTAAGTGAGGTCTAAACTGCGTATGTTTACAATTGAGGCCCAATTACTCTGGCGAGTTTTGTATGACTTGTTAAAATCCTGACGGTTCCAGTACATATTTGTAAGAAAACTCTCTAGTTGTGGTAAAACTCTTAAATACGTAATTAGAGTTTCCAGAAATGATTAAAAACTTGGAAGAACCCCTTGAAATTAAAGTAAATCGATTCTTCCTACATTTCCTGCCGTTTGTAATCACAGACATTAGCAGTGGAAAGCCGTGAAATGACCAGCAAAGAGACAATATTTACAACTCCGGGCACTTTAGGGAGCGTTTTCACTTGAATTTGCTTTCAAATATTAGTAATTCTTGTTTATACAGCTCAAAATGTGTAGAAAGCCTGTAAGTGAGGACTGTCCTGCTCATGTTTACAATTGAGGTCCCATTACTCTGGCGAATTTTTTATGACTCTTTTAAAATCCTGACGGTTCCAGTACATATTTGTAAGAAAACTCTCTAGTTGTGGTAAAACTCTTAAAGTACGTAATTAGAGTTTCCAGAAATGATTAAAAACTTGGAAGAACCCCTTGAAATTAAAGTAAATCGATTCTTCCTACATTTCCTGCCGTTTGTAATCACAGACATTACCAGTGGAAAGCCGTGAAATGACCAGCAAACTGATAATATTTACAACTCCAGGCACTTTAGGGAGCGTTTTCACTTGAATTTGCTTTCAAATATTAGGAATTCTTGTTTATACAGCTCAAAATTTGTGCAGAAAGCCTGTAAGTGAGCACTGTACTGCTTATGTTTACAATTGAGACCGCATTACTCTGGCGAGTTTTGTGTGACTCTGTTAAAATTCTGACGGTTCCAGTACATATTTGTAAGAAAAGTCTCTAGTTTTGGTAAAACTCTTAAAATACGCAATTACAGTTTCCAGAAATGATTGAAAACTTGGAAGAACCCCCTGAAATTAAAGTAATTCGATTCTTCCTACATTTCCTGCCGTTTGTAATCACAGACATTACCAGTGGAAAGCCGTGAAATGACCAGCAAAGTGACAATATTTACAACTCCGGGCACTTTAGGGAGCGTTTTCACTTGAATTTGCTTTCAAATATTAGGAATTCTTGTTTATACAGCTCAAAATTTGTGCAGAAAGCCTGTAAGTGAGGACTGTACTGTTTATGTTTACAATTGAGGCCGCATTACTCTGGCGACTTTTGTGTGACTCTGTTAAAATCCTGACGGTTCCAGTACATATTTGTAAGAAAACTCTCTAGTTGTGGTAAAACTCTTAAAATACGTAATTAGAGTTTCCAGAAATGATTAAAAACTTGGAAGAACCCCTTGAAATTAAAGTAAATAGATTCTTCCTACATTTCCTGCCGTTTGTAATCACAGACATTACCAGTGGAAAGCCTTGAAATGACCAGCAAACTGATAATATTTACAACTCCGGGCACATTAGGGAGCGTTATCAGTTGAATTTGCTTTCAAATGTTAGGAATTCTTGTTTATACAGCTCAAAATTTGTGTAGAAAGCCTGTGAGTGAGGTCTAAACTGTGTATGTTTACAATTGAGGCCCCATTACTCTGGCGAGTTTTGTATGACTCTGTTAAAATCCTGACGGTTCCAGTACATATTTGTAAGAAAACTCTCTAGTTGTGGTAAAACTCTTAAATACGTAATTAGAGTTTCCAGAAATGATTAAAAACTTGGAAGAACCCCTTGAAATTAAAGTAAATCGATTCTTCCTACATTTCCTGCCGTTTGTAATCACAGACATTACCAGTGGAAAGCCGTGAAATGACCAGCAAACTGATAATATTTACAACTCCGGGCACTTTAGGGAGCGTTTTCAGTTGAATTTGCTTTCAAATATTAGGAATTCTTGTTTATACAGCTCAAAATTTGTGTAGAAAGCCTGTGAGTGAGGTCTAAACTGCGTATGTTTACAATTGAGGCAACATTACTCTGGCGAGTTTTGTGTGACTCTGTTAAAATCCTGACGGTTCCAGTACATATTTGTAAGAAAACTCTCTAGTTTTGGTAAAACTCTTAAAATACGCAATTACAGTTTCCAGAAATGATTAAAAACTTGGAAGAACCCCTTGAAATTAAAGTAATTCGATTCTTCCTACATTTCCTGCCGTTTGTAATCACAGACATTACCAGTGGAAAGCCGTGAAATGACCAGCAAAGTGACAATATTTACAACTCCGGGCACTTTAGGGAGCGTTTTCACTTGAATTTGCTTTCAAATATTAGGAATTCTTGTTTATACAGCTCAAAATTTGTGCAGAAAGCCTGTAAGTGAGGACTGTACTGTTTATGTTTACAATTGAGGCCGCATTACTCTGGCGACTTTTGTGTGACTCTGTTAAAATCCTGACGGTTCCAGTACATATTTGTAAGAAAACTCTCTAGTTGTGGTAAAACTCTTAAAATACGTAATTAGAGTTTCCAGAAATGATTAAAAACTTGGAAGAACCCCTTGAAATTAAAGTAAATCGATTCTTCCTACATTTCCTGCCGTTTGTAATCACAGACATTACCAGTGGAAAGCCGTGAAATGACCAGCAAACTGATAATATTTACAACTCCGGGCACTTTAGGGAGCGTTTTCAGTTGAATTTGCTTTCAAATATTAGGAATTCTTGTTTATACAGCTCAAAATTTGTGTAGAAAGCCTGTGAGTGAGGTCTAAACTGCGTATGTTTACAATTGAGGCAACATTACTCTGGCGAGTTTTGTGTGACTCTGTTAAAATCCTGACGGTTCCAGTACATATTTGTAAGAAAACTCTCTAGTTGTGGTAAAACTCTTAAAATACATAATCAGAGTTTCCAGAAATGATTAAAAACTTGGAAGAACCCCTTGAAATTAAAGTAAATAGATTATTCCTACATTTCCTGCCGTTTGTAATCACAGACATTACCAGTGGAAAGCCGTGAAATGACCAGCAAACTGATAATATTTACAACTCCGGGCACTTTAGGGAGCGTTTTCAGTTGAATTTGCTTTCAAATATTAGGAATTCTTGTTTATACAGCTCAAAATTTGTGCTGAAAGCCTGTAAGTGAGCACTGTACTGCTTATGTTTACAATTGAGACCGCATTACTCTGGCGAGTTTTGTGTGACTCTGTTAAAATTCTGACGGTTCCAGTACATATTTTTAAGAAAAGTCTCTAGTTTTGGTAAAACTTTTAAAATACGCAATTACAGTTTCCAGAAATGATTAAAAACTTGGAAGAACCCCCTGAAATTAAAGTAATTCGATTCTTCCTACATTTCCTGCCGTTTGTAATCACAGACATTACCAGTGGAAAGCCGTGAAATGACCAGCAAAGTGACAATATTTACAACTCCGGGCACTTTAGGGAGCGTTTTCACTTGAATTTGCTTTCAAATATTAGGAATTCTTGTTTATACAGCTCAAAATTTGTGCAGAAAGCCTGTAAGTGAGGACTGTACTGTTTATGTTTACAATTGAGGCCGCATTACTCTGGCGACTTTTGTGTGACTCTGTTAAAATCCTGACGGTTCCAGTACATATTTGTAAGAAAACTCTCTAGTTGTGGTAAAACTCTTAAAATACGTAATTAGAGTTTCCAGAAATGATTAAAAACTTGGAAGAACCCCTTGAAATTAAAGTAAATCGATTCTTCCTACATTTCCTGCCGTTTGTAATCACAGACATTACCAGTGGAAAGCCGTGAAATGACCAGCAAACTGATAATATTTACAACTCCGGGCACTTTAGGGAGCGTTTTCAGTTGAATTTGCTTTCAAATATTAGGAATTCTTGTTTATACAGCTCAATATTTGTGCAGAAAGCCTGTAAGTGAGCACTGTACTGCTTATGTTTACAATTGAGACCGCATTACTCTGGCGAGTTTTGTGTGACTCTGTTAAAATTCTGACGGTTCCAGTACATATTTTTAAGAAAAGTCTCTAGTTTTGGTAAAACTCTTAAAATACGCAATTACAGTTTCCAGAAATGATTAAAAACTTGGAAGAACCCCTTGAAATTAAAGTAATTCGATTCTTCCTACATTTCCTGCCGTTTGTAATCACAGACATTACCAGTGGAAAGCCGTGAAATGACCAGCAAAGTGACAATATTTACAACTCCGGGCACTTTAGGGAGCGTTTTCACTTGAATTTGCTTTCAAATATTAGGAATTCTTGTTTATACAGCTCAAAATTTGTGCAGAAAGCCTGTAAGTGAGGACTGTACTGTTTATGTTTACAATTGAGGCCGCATTACTCTGGCGACTTTTGTGTGACTCTGTTAAAATCCTGACGGTTCCAGTACATATTTGTAAGAAAACTCTCTAGTTGTGGTAAAACTCTTAAAATACGTAATTAGAGTTTCCAGAAATGATTAAAAACTTGGAAGAACCCCTTGAAATTAAAGTAAATCGATTCTTCCTACATTTCCTGCCGTTTGTAATCACAGACATTACCAGTGGAAAGCCGTGAAATGACCAGCAAACTGATAATATTTACAACTCCGGGCACTTTAGGGAGCGTTTTCAGTTGAATTTGCTTTCAAATATTAGGAATTCTTGTTTATACAGCTCAAAATTTGTGTAGAAAGCCTGTGAGTGAGGTCTAAACTGCGTATGTTTACAATTGAGGCCCCATTACTCTGGCGAGTTTTGTGTGACTCTGTTAAAATCCTGACGGTTCCAGTACATATTTGTAAGAAAACTCTCTAGTTGTGGTAAAACTCTTAAAATACATAATCAGAGTTTCCAGAAATGATTAAAAACTTGGAAGAACCCCTTGAAATTAAAGTAAATAGATTATTCCTACATTTCCTGCCGTTTGTAATTACAGACATTACCAGTGGAAAGCCGTGAAATGACCAGCAAACTGATAATATTTACAACTCTGGGCACTTTAGGGAGCGTTTTCACTTGAATTTGCTTTCAAATATTAGGAATTCTTGTTTATACAGCTCAAAATTTGTGTAGAAAGCCTGTAAGGGAGGACTGTACTGCTTATGTTTACAATTGAGGCCGCATTACTCTGGCGACTTTTGTATGACTCTTTTAAAATCCTGACGGTTCCAGTACATATTTGTAAGAAAGCTCTCTAGTCGTGGTAAAACTCTTAAAATACGTAATTAGAGTTTCCAGAAATGATTAAAAACTTGGAAGAACCCCTTGAAATTAAAGTAAATCGATTCTTCCTACATTTCCTGCCGTTTGTAATCACAGACATTACCAGTGGAAAGCCGTGAAATGACCAGCAAACTGATAATATTTACAACTCCGGGCACTTTAGGGAGCGTTTTCAGTTGAATTTGCTTTCAAATATTAGGAATTCTTGTTTATACAGCTCAAAATTTGTGTAGAAAGCCTGTGAGTGAGGTCTAAACTGCGTATGTTTACAATTGAGGCAACATTACTCTGGCGAGTTTTGTGTGACTCTGTTAAAATCCTGACGGTTCCAGTACATATTTGTAAGAAAACTCTGTAGTTGTGGTAAAACTCTTAAAATACATAATCAGAGTTTCCAGAAATGATTAAAAACTTGGAAGAACCCCTTGAAATTAAAGTAAATCGATTATTCCTACATTTCCTGCCGTTTGTAATCACAGACATTACCAGTGGAAAGCCGTGAAATGACCAGCAAACTGATAATATTTACAACTCCGGGCACTTTAGGGAGCGTTTTCAGTTGAATTTGCTTTCAAATATTAGGAATTCTTGTTTATACAGCTCAAAATTTGTGCAGAAAGCCTGTAAGTGAGCACTGTACTGCTTATGTTTACAATTGAGACCGCATTACTCTGGCGAGTTTTGTGTGACTCTGTTAAAATTCTGACGGTTCCAGTACATATTTTTAAGAAAAGTCTCTAGTTTTGGTAAAACTCTTAAAATACGCAATTACAGTTTCCAGAAATGATTAAAAACTTGGAAGAACCCCTTGAAATTAAAGTAATTCGATTCTTCCTACATTTCCTGCCGTTTGTAATCACAGACATTACCAGTGGAAAGCCGTGAAATGACCAGCAAAGTGACAATATTTACAACTCCGGGCACTTTAGGGAGCGTTTTCACTTGAATTTGCTTTCAAATATTAGGAATTCTTGTTTATACAGCTCAAAATTTGTGCAGAAAGCCTGTAAGTGAGGACTGTACTGTTTATGTTTACAATTGAGGCCGCATTACTCTGGCGACTTTTGTGTGACTCTGTTAAAATCCTGACGGTTCCAGTACATATTTGTAAGAAAACTCTCTAGTTGTGGTAAAACTCTTAAAATACGTAATTAGAGTTTCCAGAAATGATTAAAAACTTGGAAGAACCCCTTGAAATTAAAGTAAATAGATTCTTCCTACATTTCCTGCCGTTTGTAATCACAGACATTACCAGTGGAAAGCCGTGAAATGACCAGCAAACTGATAATATTTACAACTCCGGGCACTTTAGGGAGCGTTTTCAGTTGAATTTGCTTTCAAATATTAGGAATTCTTGTTTATACAGCTCAAAATTTGTGTAGAAAGCCTGTGAGTGAGGTCTAAACTGCGTATGTTTACAATTGAGGCAACATTACTCTGGCGAGTTTTGTGTGACTCTGTTAAAATCCTGACGGTTCCAGTACATATTTGTAAGAAAACTCTCTAGTTGTGGTAAAACTCTTAAAATACATAATCAGAGTTTCCAGAAATGATTAAAAACTTGGAAGAACCCCTTGAAATTAAAGTAAATAGATTATTCCTACATTTCCTGCCGTTTGTAATCACAGACATTACCAGTGGAAAGCCGTGAAATGACCACCAAACTGATAATATTTACAACTCCGGGCACTTTAGGGAGCGTTTTCAGTTGAATTTGCTTTCAAATATTAGGAATTCTTGTTTATACAGCTCAAAATTTGTGCAGAAAGCCTGTAAGTGAGCACTGTACTGCTTATGTTTACAATTGAGACCGCATTACTCTGGCGAGTTTTGTGTGACTCTGTTAAAATTCTGACGGTTCCAGTACATATTTTTAAGAAAAGTCTCTAGTTTTGGTAAAACTCTTAAAATACGCAATTACAGTTTCCAGAAATGATTAAAAACTTGGAAGAACCCCTTGAAATTAAAGTAATTCGATTCTTCCTACATTTCCTGCCGTTTGTAATCACAGACATTACCAGTGGAAAGCCGTGAAATGACCAGCAAAGTGACAATATTTACAACTCCGGGCACTTTAGGGAGCGTTTTCACTTGAATTTGCTTTCAAATATTAGGAATTCTTGTTTATACAGCTCAAAATTTGTGCAGAAAGCCTGTAAGTGAGCACTGTACTGCTTATGTTTACAATTGAGACCGCATTACTCTGGCGAGTTTTGTGTGACTCTGTTAAAATTCTGACGGTTCCAGTACATATTTTTAAGAAAAGTCTCTAGTTTTGGTAAAACTCTTAAAATACGCAATTACAGTTTCCAGAAATGATTAAAAACTTGGAAGAACCCCTTGAAATTAAAGTAAATCGATTCTTCCTACATTTCCTGCCGTTTGTAATCACAGACATTACCAGTGGAAAGCCGTGAAATGACCAGCAAACTGATAATATTTACAACTCCGGGCACTTTAGGGAGCGTTTTCAGTTGAATTTGCTTTCAAATATTAGGAATTCTTGTTTATACAGCTCAAAATTTGTGTAGAAAGCCTGTGAGTGAGGTCTAAACTGCGTATGTTTACAATTGAGGCAACATTACTCTGGCGAGTTTTGTGTGACTCTGTTAAAATCCTGACGGTTCCAGTACATATTTGTAAGAAAACTCTCTAGTTGTGGTAAAACTCTTAAAATACATAATCAGAGTTTCCAGAAATGATTAAAAACTTGGAAGAACCCCTTGAAATTAAAGTAAATAGATTATTCCTACATTTCCTGCCGTTTGTAATCACAGACATTACCAGTGGAAAGCCGTGAAATGACCAGCAAACTGATAATATTTACAACTCCAGGCACTTTAGGGACCGTTTTCACTTGAATTTGCTTTCAAATATTAGGAATTCTTGTTTATACAGCTCAAAATTTGTGCAGAAAGCCTGTAAGTGAGCACTGTACTGCTTATGTTTACAATTGAGACCGCATTACTCTGGCGAGTTTTGTGTGACTCTGTTAAAATTCTGACGGTTCCAGTACATATTTTTAAGAAAAGTCTCTAGTTTTGGTAAAACTCTTAAAATACGCAATTACAGTTTCCAGAAATGATTAAAAACTTGGAAGAACCCCTTGAAATTAAAGTAATTCGATTCTTCCTACATTTCCTGCCGTTTGTAATCACAGACATTACCAGTGGAAAGCCGTGAAATGACCAGCAAAGTGACAATATTTACAACTCCGGGCACTTTAGGGAGCGTTTTCACTTGAATTTGCTTTCAAATATTAGGAATTCTTGTTTATACAGCTCAAAATTTGTGCAGAAAGCCTGTAAGTGAGGACTGTACTGTTTATGTTTACAATTGAGGCCGCATTACTCTGGCGACTTTTGTGTGACTCTGTTAAAATCCTGACGGTTCCAGTACATATTTGTAAGAAAACTCTCTAGTTGTGGTAAAACTCTTAAAATACGTAATTAGAGTTTCCAGAAATGATTAAAAACTTGGAAGAACCCCTTGAAATTAAAGTAAATCGATTCTTCCTACATTTCCTGCCGTTTGTAATCACAGACATTACCAGTGGAAAGCCGTGAAATGACCAGCAAACTGATAATATTTACAACTCCGGGCACTTTAGGGAGCGTTTTCAGTTGAATTTGCTTTCAAATATTAGGAATTCTTGTTTATACAGCTCAAAATTTGTGTAGAAAGCCTGTGAGTGAGGTCTAAACTGCGTATGTTTACAATTGAGGCCCCATTACTCTGGCGAGTTTTGTGTGACTCTGTTAAAATCCTGACGGTTCCAGTACATATTTGTAAGAAAACTCTCTAGTTGTGGTAAAACTCTTAAAATACATAATCAGAGTTTCCAGAAATGATTAAAAACTTGGAAGAACCCCTTGAAATTAAAGTAAATAGATTATTCCTACATTTCCTGCCGTTTGTAATCACAGACATTACCAGTGGAAAGCCGTGAAATGACCAGCAAACTGATAATATTTACAACTCTGGGCACTTTAGGGAGCGTTTTCACTTGAATTTGCTTTCAAATATTAGGAATTCTTGTTTATACAGCTCAAAATTTGTGTAGAAAGCCTGTAAGGGAGGACTGTACTGCTTATGTTTACAATTGAGGCCGCATTACTCTGGCGACTTTTGTATGACTCTTTTAAAATCCTGACGGTTCCAGTACATATTTGTAAGAAAGCTCTCTAGTCGTGGTAAAACTCTTAAAATACGTAATTAGAGTTTCCAGAAATGATTAAAAACTTGGAAGAACCCCTTGAAATTAAAGTAAATCGATTCTTCCTACATTTCCTGCCGTTTGTAATCACAGACATTACCAGTGGAAAGCCGTGAAATGACCAGCAAACTGATAATATTTACAACTCCGGGCACTTTAGGGAGCGTTTTCAGTTGAATTTGCTTTCAAATATTAGGAATTCTTGTTTATACAGCTCAAAATTTGTGTAGAAAGCCTGTGAGTGAGGTCTAAACTGCGTATGTTTACAATTGAGGCAACATTACTCTGGCGAGTTTTGTGTGACTCTGTTAAAATCCTGACGGTTCCAGTACATATTTGTAAGAAAACTCTCTAGTTGTGGTAAAACTCTTAAAATACATAATCAGAGTTTCCAGAAATGATTAAAAACTTGGAAGAACCCCTTGAAATTAAAGTAAATAGATTATTCCTACATTTCCTGCCGTTTGTAATCACAGACATTACCAGTGGAAGGCCGTGAAATGACCAGCAAACTGATAATATTTACAACTCCGGGCACTTTAGGGAGCGTTTTCAGTTGAATTTGCTTTCAAATATTAGGAATTCTTGTTTATACAGCTCAAAATTTGTGCAGAAAGCCTGTAAGTGAGCACTGTACTGCTTATGTTTACAATTGAGACCGCATTACTCTGGCGAGTTTTGTGTGACTCTGTTAAAATTCTGACGGTTCCAGTACATATTTTTAAGAAAAGTCTCTAGTTTTGGTAAAACTCTTAAAATACGCAATTACAGTTTCCAGAAATGATTAAAAACTTGGAAGAACCCCTTGAAATTAAAGTAATTCGATTCTTCCTACATTTCCTGCCATTTGTAATCACAGACATTACCAGTGGAAAGCCGTGAAATGACCAGCAAACTGATAATATTTACAACTCTGGGCACTTTAGGGAGCGTTTTCAGTTGAATTTGCTTTCAAATATTAGGAATTCTTGTTTATACAGCTCAAAATTTGTGCAGAAAGCCTGTAAGTGAGCACTGTACTGCTTATGTTTACAATTGAGACCGCATTACTCTGGCGAGTTTTGTGTGACTCTGTTAAAATTCTGACGGTTCCAGTACATATTTTTAAGAAAAGTCTCTAGTTTTGGTAAAACTCTTAAAATACGCAATTACAGTTTCCAGAAATGATTAAAAACTTGGAAGAACCCCTTGAAATTAAAGTAATTCGATTCTTCCTACATTTCCTGCCGTTTGTAATCACAGACATTACCAGTGGAAAGCCGTGAAATGACCAGCAAAGTGACAATATTTACAACTCCGGGCACTTTAGGGAGCGTTTTCACTTGAATTTGCTTTCAAATATTAGGAATTCTTGTTTATACAGCTCAAAATTTGTGCAGAAAGCCTGTAAGTGAGCACTGTACTGCTTATGTTTACAATTGAGACCGCATTACTCTGGCTAGTTTTGTGTGACTCTGTTAAAATTCTGACGGTTCCAGTACATATTTTTAAGAAAAGTCTCTAGTTTTGGTAAAACTCTTAAAATACGCAATTACAGTTTCCAGAAATGATTAAAAACTTGGAAGAACCCCTTGAAATTAAAGTAATTCGATTCTTCCTACATTTCCTGCCGTTTGTAATCACAGACATTACCAGTGGAAAGCCGTGAAATGACCAGCAAAGTGACAATATTTACAACTCCGGGCACTTTAGGGAGCGTTTTCACTTGAATTTGCTTTCAAATATTAGGAATTCTTGTTTATACAGCTCAAAATTTGTGCAGAAAGCCTGTAAGTGAGGACTGTACTGTTTATGTTTACAATTGAGGCCGCATTACTCTGGCGACTTTTGTGTGACTCTGTTAAAATCCTGACGGTTCCAGTACATATTTGTAAGAAAGCTCTCTAGTCGTGGTAAAACTCTTAAAATACGTAATTAGAGTTTCCAGAAATGATTAAAAACTTGGAAGAACCCCTTGAAATTAAAGTAAATTGATTCTTCCTACATTTCCTGCCGTTTGTAATCACAGACATTACCAGTGGAAAGCTGTGAAATGACCAGCAAACTGATAATATTTACAACTCTGGGCACTTTAGGGAGCGTTTTCACTTGAATTTGCTTTCAAATATTTGGAATTCTTGTTTATACAGCTCAAAATTTGTGTAGAAAGCCTGTGAGTGAGGTCTAAACTGCGTATGTTTACAATTGAGGCCCCATTACTCTGGCGAGTTTTGTGTGACTCTGTTAAAATCCTGACGGTTCCAGTACATATTTGTAAGAAAACTCTCTAGTTGTGGTAAAACTCTTAAATACGTAATTAGAGTTTCCAGAAATGATTAAAAACTTGGAAGAACCCCTTGAAATTAAAGTAAATCGATTCTTCCTACATTTCCTGCCGTTTGTAATCACAGACATTACCAGTGGAAAGCCGTGAAATGACCAGCAAAGTGACAATATTTACAACTCCGGGCACTTTAGGGAGCGTTATCAGTTGAATTTGCTTTCATATATTAGTAATTCTTGTTTATACAGCTCAAAATGTGTAGAAAGCCTGTAAGTGAGGACTGTCCTGCTCATGTTTACAATTGAGGTCCCATTACTCTGGCGAATTTTTTATGACTCTTTTAAAATCCTGACGGTTCCAGTACATATTTGTAAGAAAACTCTCTAGTTGTGGTAAAACTCTTAAAGTACGTAATTAGAGTTTCCAGAAATGATTAAAAACTTGGAAGAACCCCTTGAAATTAAAGTAAATCGATTCTTCCTACATTTCCTGCCGTTTGTAATCACAGACATTACCAGTGGAAAGCCGTGAAATGACCAGCAAACTGATAATATTTACAACTCCAGGCACTTTAGGGAGCGTTTTCAGTTGAATTTGCTTTCAAATATTAGGAATTCTTGTTTATACAGCTCAAAATTTGTGCAGAAAGCCTGTAAGTGAGCACTGTACTGCTTATGTTTACAATTGAGACCGCATTACTCTGGCGAGTTTTGTGTGACTCTGTTAAAATTCTGACGGTTCCAGTACATATTTTTAAGAAAAGTCTCTAGTTTTGGTAAAACTCTTAAAATACACAATTACAGTTTCGAGAAATGATTAAAAACTTGGAAGAACCCCTTGAAATTAAAGTAATTCGATTCTTCCTACATTTCCTGCCGTTTGTAATCACAGACATTACCAGTGGAAAGCCGTGAAATGACCAGCAAAGTGACAATATTTACAACTCCGGGCACTTTAGGGAGCGTTTTCACTTGAATTTGCTTTCAAATATTAGGAATTCTTGTTTATACAGCTCAAAATTTGTGCAGAAAGCCTGTAAGTGAGGACTGTAATGTTTATGTTTACAATTGAGGCCGCATTACTCTGGCGACTTTTGTGTGACTCTGTTAAAATCCTGACGGTTCCAGTACATATTTGTAAGAAAACTCTCTAGTTGTGGTAAAACTCTTAAAATACGTAATTAGAGTTTCCAGAAATGATTAAAAACTTGGAAGAACCCCTTGAAATTAAAGTAAATAGATTCTTCCTACATTTCCTGCCGTTTGTAATCACAGACATTACCAGTGGAAAGCCTTGAAATGACCAGCAAACTGATAATATTTACAACTCCGGGCACATTAGGGAGCGTTATCAGTTGAATTTGCTTTCAAATGTTAGGAATTCTTGTTTATACAGCTCAAAATTTGTGTAGAAAGCCTGTGAGTGAGGTCTAAACTGTGTATGTTTACAATTGAGGCCCCATTACTCTGGCGAGTTTTGTATGACTCTGTTAAAATCCTGACGGTTCCAGTACATATTTGTAAGAAAACTCTCTAGTTGTGGTAAAACTCTTAAATACGTAATTAGAGTTTCCAGAAATGATTAAAAACTTGGAAGAACCCCTTGAAATTAAAGTAAATCGATTCTTCCTACATTTCCTGCCGTTTGTAATCACAGACATTACCAGTGGAAAGCCGTGAAATGACCAGCAAACTGATAATATTTACAACTCCGGGCACTTTAGGGAGCGTTTTCAGTTGAATTTGCTTTCAAATATTAGGAATTCTTGTTTATACAGCTCAAAATTTGTGTAGAAAGCCTGTGAGTGAGGTCTAAACTGCGTATGTTTACAATTGAGGCAACATTACTCTGGCGAGTTTTGTGTGACTCTGTTAAAATCCTGACGGTTCCAGTACATATTTGTAAGAAAACTCTCTAGTTGTGGTAAAACTCTTAAAATACATAATCAGAGTTTCCAGAAATGATTAAAAACTTGGAAGAACCCCTTGAAATTAAAGTAAATAGATTATTCCTACATTTCCTGCCGTTTGTAATCACAGACATTACCAGTGGAAAGCCGTGAAATGACCAGCAAACTGATAATATTTACAACTCCGGGCACTTTAGGGAGCGTTTTCAGTTGAATTTGCTTTCAAATATTAGGAATTCTTGTTTATACAGCTCAAAATTTGTGCAGAAAGCCTGTAAGTGAGCACTGTACTGCTTATGTTTACAATTGAGACCGCATTACTCTGGCGAGTTTTGTGTGACTCTGTTAAAATTCTGACGGTTCCAGTACATATTTTTAAGAAAAGTCTCTAGTTTTGGTAAAACTCTTAAAATACGCAATTACAGTTTCCAGAAATGATTAAAAACTTGGAAGAACCCCTTGAAATTAAAGTAATTCGATTCTTCCTACATTTCCTGCCGTTTGTAATCACAGACATTACCAGTGGAAAGCCGTGAAATGACCAGCAAAGTGACAATATTTACAACTCCGGGCACTTTAGGGAGCGTTTTCACTTGAATTTGCTTTCAAATATTAGGAATTCTTGTTTATACAGCTCAAAATTTGTGTAGAAAGCCTGTGAGTGAGGTCTAAACTGCGTATGTTTACAATTGAGGCAACATTACTCTGGCGAGTTTTGTGTGACTCTGTTAAAATCCTGACGGTTCCAGTACATATTTGTAAGAAAACTCTCTAGTTGTGGTAAAACTCTTAAAATACATAATCAGAGTTTCCAGAAATGATTAAAAACTTGGAAGAACCCCTTGAAATTAAAGTAGATTATTCCTACATTTCCTGCCGTTTGTAATCACAGACATTACCAGTGGAAAGCCGTGAAATGACCAGCAAACTGATAATATTTACAACTCCGGGCACTTTAGGGAGCGTTTTCAGTTGAATTTGCTTTCAAATATTAGGAATTCTTGTTTATACAGCTCAAAATTTGTGCAGAAAGCCTGTAAGTGAGCACTGTACTGCTTATGTTTACAATTGAGACCGCATTACTCTGGCGAGTTTTGTGTGACTCTGTTAAAATTCTGACGGTTCCAGTACATATTTTTAAGAAAAGTCTCTAGTTTTGGTAAAACTCTTAAAATACGCAATTACAGTTTCCAGAAATGATTAAAAACTTGGAAGAACCCCTTGAAATTAAAGTAATTCGATTCTTCCTACATTTCCTGCCGTTTGTAATCACAGACATTACCAGTGGAAAGCCGTGAAATGACCAGCAAAGTGACAATATTTACAACTCCGGGCACTTTAGGGAGCGTTTTCACTTGAATTTGCTTTCAAATATTAGGAATTCTTGTTTATACAGCTCAAAATTTGTGCAGAAAGCCTGTAAGTGAGGACTGTACTGTTTATGTTTACAATTGAGGCCGCATTACTCTGGCGACTTTTGTGTGACTCTGTTAAAATCCTGACGGTTCCAGTACATATTTGTAAGAAAACTCTCTAGTTGTGGTAAAACTCTTAAAATACGTAATTAGAGTTTCCAGAAATGATTAAAAACTTGGAAGAACCCCTTGAAATTAAAGTAATTCGATTCTTCCTACATTTCCTGCCGTTTGTAATCACAGACATTACCAGTGGAAAGCCTTGAAATGACCAGCAAACTGATAATATTTACAACTCCGGGCACATTAGGGAGCGTTATCAGTTGAATTTGCTTTCAAATGTTAGGAATTCTTGTTTATACAGCTCAAAATTTGTGTAGAAAGCCTGTGAGTGAGGTCTAAACTGTGTATGTTTACAATTGAGGCCCCATTACTCTGGCGAGTTTTGTGTGACTCTGTTAAAATCCTGACGGTTCCAGTACATATTTGTAAGAAAACTCTCTAGTTGTGGTAAAACTCTTAAAATACATAATCAGAGTTTCCAGAAATGATTAAAAACTTGGAAGAACCCCTTGAAATTAAAGTAAATAGATTATTCCTACATTTCCTGCCGTTTGTAATCACAGACATTACCAGTGGAAAGCCGTGAAATGACCAGCAAACTGATAATATTTACAACTCTGGGCACTTTAGGGAGCGTTTTCACTTGAATTTGCTTTCAAATATTAGGAATTCTTGTTTATACAGCTCAAAATTTGTGTAGAAAGCCTGTAAGGGAGGACTGTACTGCTTATGTTTACAATTGAGGCCGCATTACTCTGGCGACTTTTGTATGACTCTTTTAAAATCCTGACGGTTCCAGTACATATTTGTAAGAAAGCTCTCTAGTCGTGGTAAAACTCTTAAAATACGTAATTAGAGTTTCCAGAAATGATTAAAAACTTGGAAGAACCCCTTGAAATTAAAGTAAATCGATTCTTCCTACATTTCCTGCCGTTTGTAATCACAGACATTACCAGTGGAAAGCCGTGAAATGACCAGCAAACTGATAATATTTACAACTCCGGGCACTTTAGGGAGCGTTTTCAGTTGAATTTGCTTTCAAATATTAGGAATTCTTGTTTATACAGCTCAAAATTTGTGTAGAAAGCCTGTGAGTGAGGTCTAAACTGCGTATGTTTACAATTGAGGCAACATTACTCTGGCGAGTTTTGTGTGACTCTGTTAAAATCCTGACGGTTCCAGTACATATTTGTAAGAAAACTCTCTAGTTGTGGTAAAACTCTTAAAATACATAATCAGAGTTTCCAGAAATGATTAAAAACTTGGAAGAACCCCTTGAAATTAAAGTAAATAGATTATTCCTACATTTCCTGCCGTTTGTAATCACAGACATTACCAGTGGAAAGCCGTGAAATGACCAGCAAACTGATAATATTTACAACTCCGGGCACTTTAGGGAGCGTTTTCAGTTGAATTTGCTTTCAAATATTAGGAATTCTTGTTTATACAGCTCAAAATTTGTGCAGAAAGCCTGTAAGTGAGCACTGTACTGCTTATGTTTACAATTGAGACCGCATTACTCTGGCGAGTTTTGTGTGACTCTGTTAAAATTCTGACCGTTCCAGTACATATTTTTAAGAAAAGTCTCTAGTTTTGGTAAAACTCTTAAAATACGCAATTACAGTTTCCAGAAATGATTAAAAACTTGGAAGAACCCCTTGAAATTAAAGTAATTCGATTCTTCCTACATTTCCTGCCGTTTGTAATCACAGACATTACCAGTGGAAAGCCGTGAAATGACCAGCAAAGTGACAATATTTACAACTCCGGGCACTTTAGGGAGCGTTTTCACTTGAATTTGCTTTCAAATATTAGGAATTCTTGTTTATACAGCTCAAAATTTGTGCAGAAAGCCTGTAAGTGAGGACTGTACTGTTTATGTTTACAATTGAGGCCGCATTACTCTGGCGACTTTTGTGTGACTCTGTTAAAATCCTGACGGTTCCAGTACATATTTGTAAGAAAACTCTCTAGTTGTGGTAAAACTCTTAAAATACGTAATTAGAGTTTCCAGAAATGATTAAAAACTTGGAAGAACCCCTTGAAATTAAAGTAAATCGATTCTTCCTACATTTCCTGCCGTTTGTAATCACAGACATTACCAGTGGAAAGCCGTGAAATGACCAGCAAACTGATAATATTTACAACTCCGGGCACTTTAGGGAGCGTTTTCAGTTGAATTTGCTTTCAAATATTAGGAATTCTTGTTTATACAGCTCAAAATTTGTGCAGAAAGCCTGTGAGTGAGGTCTAAACTGCGTATGTTTACAATTGAGGCCCCATTACTCTGGCGAGTTTTGTGTGACTCTGTTAAAATCCTGACGGTTCCAGTACATATTTGTAAGAAAACTCTCTAGTTGTGGTAAAATTCTTAAAATACATAATCAGAGTTTCCAGAAATGATTAAAAACTTGGAAGAACCCCTTGAAATTAAAGTAAATAGATTATTCCTACATTTCCTGCCGTTTGTAATCACAGACATTACCAGTGGAAAGCCGTGAAATGACCAGCAAACTGATAATATTTACAACTCTGGGCACTTTAGGGAGCGTTTTCACTTGAATTTGCTTTCAAATATTAGGAATTCTTGTTTATACAGCTCAAAATTTGTGTAGAAAGCCTGTAAGGGAGGACTGTACTGCTTATGTTTACAATTGAGGCCGCATTACTCTGGCGACTTTTGTATGACTCTTTTAAAATCCTGACGGTTCCAGTACATATTTGTAAGAAAGCTCTCTAGTCGTGGTAAAACTCTTAAAATACGTAATTAGAGTTTCCAGAAATGATTAAAAACTTGGAAGAACCCCTTGAAATTAAAGTAAATCGATTCTTCCTACATTTCCTGCCGTTTGTAATCACAGACATTACCAGTGGAAAGCCGTGAAATGACCAGCAAACATAATATTTACAACTCCGGGCACTTTAGGGAGCGTTTTCAGTTGAATTTGCTTTCAAATATTAGGAATTCTTGTTTATACAGCTCAAAATTTGTGTAGAAAGCCTGTGAGTGAGGTCTAAACTGCGTATGTTTACAATTGAGGCAACATTACTCTGGCGAGTTTTGTGTGACTCTGTTAAAATCCTGACGGTTCCAGTACATATTTGTAAGAAAACTCTCTAGTTGTGGTAAAACTCTTAAAATACATAATCAGAGTTTCCAGAAATGATTAAAAACTTGGAAGAACCCCTTGAAATTAAAGTAATTCGATTCTTCCTACATTTCCTGCCGTTTGTAATCACAGACATTACCAGTGGAAAGCCGTGAAATGACCAGCAAAGTGACAATATTTACAACTCCGGGCACTTTAGGGAGCGTTTTCACTTGAATTTGCTTTCAAATATTAGGAATTCTTGTTTATACAGCTCAAAATTTGTGCAGAAAGCCTGTAAGTGAGGACTGTACTGTTTATGTTTACAATTGAGGCCGCATTACTCTGGCGACTTTTGTGTGACTCTGTTAAAATCCTGACGGTTCCAGTACATATTTGTAAGAAAACTCTCTAGTTGTGGTAAAACTCTTAAAATACGTAATTAGAGTTTCCAGAAATGATTAAAAACTTGGAAGAACCCCTTGAAATTAAAGTAAATCGATTCTTCCTACATTTCCTGCCGTTTGTAATCACAGACATTACCAGTGGAAAGCCGTGAAATGACCAGCAAACTGATAATATTTACAACTCCGGGCACATTAGGGAGCGTTATCAGTTGAATTTGCTTTCAAATGTTAGGAATTCTTGTTTATACAGCTCAAAATTTGTGTAGAAAGCCTGTGAGTGAGGTCTAAACTGTGTATGTTTACAATTGAGGCCCCATTACTCTGGCGAGTTTTGTGTGACTCTGTTAAAATCCTGACGGTTCCAGTACATATTTGTAAGAAAACTCTCTAGTTGTGGTAAAACTCTTAAAATACATAATCAGAGTTTCCAGAAATGATTAAAAACTTGGAAGAACCCCTTGAAATTAAAGTAAATAGATTATTCCTACATTTCCTGCCGTTTGTAATCACAGACATTACCAGTGGAAAGCCGTGAAATGACCAGCAAACTGATAATATTTACAACTCTGGGCACTTTAGGGAGCGTTTTCACTTGAATTTGCTTTCAAATATTAGGAATTCTTGTTTATACAGCTCAAAATTTGTGTAGAAAGCCTGTAAGGGAGGACTGTACTGCTTATGTTTACAATTGAGGCCGCATTACTCTGGCGACTTTTGTATGACTCTTTTAAAATCCTGACGGTTCCAGTACATATTTGTAAGAAAGCTCTCTAGTCGTGGTAAAACTCTTAAAATACGTAATTAGAGTTTCCAGAAATGATTAAAAACTTGGAAGAACCCCTTGAAATTAAAGTAAATCGATTCTTCCTACATTTCCTGCCGTTTGTAATCACAGACATTACCAGTGGAAAGCCGTGAAATGACCAGCAAACTGATAATATTTACAACTCCGGGCACTTTAGGGAGCGTTTTCAGTTGAATTTGCTTTCAAATATTAGGAATTCTTGTTTATACAGCTCAAAATTTGTGTAGAAAGCCTGTGAGTGAGGTCTAAACTGCGTATGTTTACAATTGAGGCAACATTACTCTGGCGAGTTTTGTGTGACTCTGTTAAAATCCTGACGGTTCCAGTACATATTTGTAAGAAAACTCTCTAGTTGTGGTAAAACTCTTAAAATACATAATCAGAGTTTCCAGAAATGATTAAAAACTTGGAAGAACCCCTTGAAATTAAAGTAAATAGATTATTCCTACATTTCCTGCCGTTTGTAATCACAGACATTACCAGTGGAAAGCCGTGAAATGACCAGCAAACTGATAATATTTACAACTCCGGGCACTTTAGGGAGCGTTTTCAGTTGAATTTGCTTTCAAATATTAGGAATTCTTGTTTATACAGCTCAAAATTTGTGCAGAAAGCCTGTAAGTGAGCACTGTACTGCTTATGTTTACAATTGAGACCGCATTACTCTGGCGAGTTTTGTGTGACTCTGTTAAAATTCTGACCGTTCCAGTACATATTTTTAAGAAAAGTCTCTAGTTTTGGTAAAACTCTTAAAATACGCAATTACAGTTTCCAGAAATGATTAAAAACTTGGAAGAACCCCTTGAAATTAAAGTAATTCGATTCTTCCTACATTTCCTGCCGTTTGTAATCACAGACATTACCAGTGGAAAGCCGTGAAATGACCAGCAAACTGATAATATTTACAACTCCGGGCACTTTAGGGAGCGTTTTCAGTTGAATTTGCTTTCAAATATTAGGAATTCTTGTTTATACAGCTCAAAATTTGTGCAGAAAGCCTGTAAGTGAGCACTGTACTGCTTATGTTTACAATTGAGACCGCATTACTCTGGCGAGTTTTGTGTGACTCTGTTAAAATTCTGACGGTTCCAGTACATATTTTTAAGAAAAGTCTCTAGTTTTGGTAAAACTCTTAAAATACGCAATTACAGTTTCCAGAAATGATTAAAAACTTGGAAGAACCCCTTGAAATTAAAGTAATTCGATTCTTCCTACATTTCCTGCCGTTTGTAATCACAGACATTACCAGTGGAAAGCCGTGAAATGACCAGCAAAGTGACAATATTTACAACTCCGGGCACTTTAGGGAGCGTTTTCACTTGAATTTGCTTTCAAATATTAGGAATTCTTGTTTATACAGCTCAAAATTTGTGCAGAAAGCCTGTAAGTGAGCACTGTACTGCTTATGTTTACAATTGAGACCGCATTACTCTGGCGAGTTTTGTGTGACTCTGTTAAAATTCTGACGGTTCCAGTACATATTTTTAAGAAAAGTCTCTAGTTTTGGTAAAACTCTTAAAATACGCAATTACAGTTTCCAGAAATGATTAAAAACTTGGAAGAACCCCTTGAAATTAAAGTAATTCGATTCTTCCTACATTTCCTGCCGTTTGTAATCACAGACATTACCAGTGGAAAGCCGTGAAATGACCAGCAAAGTGACAATATTTACAACTCCGGGCACTTTAGGGAGCGTTTTCACTTGAATTTGCTTTCAAATATTAGGAATTCTTGTTTATACAGCTCAAAATTTGTGCAGAAAGCCTGTAAGTGAGGACTGTACTGTTTATGTTTACAATTGAGGCCGCATTACTCTGGCGACTTTTGTGTGACTCTGTTAAAATCCTGACGGTTCCAGTACATATTTGTAAGAAAGCTCTCTAGTCGTGGTAAAACTCTTAAAATACGTAATTAGAGTTTCCAGAAATGATTAAAAACTTGGAAGAACCCCTTGAAATTAAAGTAAATTGATTCTTCCTACATTTCCTGCCGTTTGTAATCACAGACATTACCAGTGGAAAGCTGTGAAATGACCAGCAAACTGATAATATTTACAACTCTGGGCACTTTAGGGAGCGTTTTCACTTGAATTTGCTTTCAAATATTTGGAATTCTTGTTTATACAGCTCAAAATTTGTGTAGAAAGCCTGTGAGTGAGGTCTAAACTGCGTATGTTTACAATTGAGGCCCCATTACTCTGGCGAGTTTTGTGTGACTCTGTTAAAATCCTGACGGTTCCAGTACATATTTGTAAGAAAACTCTCTAGTTGTGGTAAAACTCTTAAATACGTAATTAGAGTTTCCAGAAATGATTAAAAACTTGGAAGAACCCCTTGAAATTAAAGTAAATCGATTCTTCCTACATTTCCTGCCGTTTGTAATCACAGACATTACCAGTGGAAAGCCGTGAAATGACCAGCAAAGTGACAATATTTACAACTCCGGGCACTTTAGGGAGCGTTATCAGTTGAATTTGCTTTCATATATTAGTAATTCTTGTTTATACAGCTCAAAATGTGTAGAAAGCCTGTAAGTGAGGACTGTCCTGCTCATGTTTACAATTGAGGTCCCATTACTCTGGCGAATTTTTTATGACTCTTTTAAAATCCTGACGGTTCCAGTACATATTTGTAAGAAAACTCTCTAGTTGTGGTAAAACTCTTAAAGTACGTAATTAGAGTTTCCAGAAATGATTAAAAACTTGGAAGAACCCCTTGAAATTAAAGTAAATCGATTCTTCCTACATTTCCTGCCGTTTGTAATCACAGACATTACCAGTGGAAAGCCGTGAAATGACCAGCAAACTGATAATATTTACAACTCCAGGCACTTTAGGGAGCGTTTTCAGTTGAATTTGCTTTCAAATATTAGGAATTCTTGTTTATACAGCTCAAAATTTGTGCAGAAAGCCTGTAAGTGAGCACTGTACTGCTTATGTTTACAATTGAGACCGCATTACTCTGGCGAGTTTTGTGTGACTCTGTTAAAATTCTGACGGTTCCAGTACATATTTTTAAGAAAAGTCTCTAGTTTTGGTAAAACTCTTAAAATACGCAATTACAGTTTCCAGAAATGATTAAAAACTTGGAAGAACCCCTTGAAATTAAAGTAATTCGATTCTTCCTACATTTCCTGCCGTTTGTAATCACAGACATTACCAGTGGAAAGCCGTGAAATGACCAGCAAAGTGACAATATTTACAACTCCGGGCACTTTAGGGAGCGTTTTCACTTGAATTTGCTTTCAAATATTAGGAATTCTTGTTTATACAGCTCAAAATTTGTGCAGAAAGCCTGTAAGTGAGGACTGTACTGTTTATGTTTACAATTGAGGCCGCATTACTCTGGCGACTTTTGTGTGACTCTGTTAAAATCCTGACGGTTCCAGTACATATTTGTAAGAAAGCTCTCTAGTCGTGGTAAAACTCTTAAAATACGTAATTAGAGTTTCCAGAAATGATTAAAAACTTGGAAGAACCCCTTGAAATTAAAGTAAATTGATTCTTCCTACATTTCCTGCCGTTTGTAATCACAGACATTACCAGTGGAAAGCTGTGAAATGACCAGCAAACTGATAATATTTACAACTCTGGGCACTTTAGGGAGCGTTTTCACTTGAATTTGCTTTCAAATATTTGGAATTCTTGTTTATACAGCTCAAAATTTGTGTAGAAAGCCTGTGAGTGAGGTCTAAACTGCGTATGTTTACAATTGAGGCCCCATTACTCTGGCGAGTTTTGTGTGACTCTGTTAAAATCCTGACGGTTCCAGTACATATTTGTAAGAAAACTCTCTAGTTGTGGTAAAACTCTTAAATACGTAATTAGAGTTTCCAGAAATGATTAAAAACTTGGAAGAACCCCTTGAAATTAAAGTAAATCGATTCTTCCTACATTTCCTGCCGTTTGTAATCACAGACATTACCAGTGGAAAGCCGTGAAATGACCAGCAAAGTGACAATATTTACAACTCCGGGCACTTTAGGGAGCGTTATCAGTTGAATTTGCTTTCATATATTAGTAATTCTTGTTTATACAGCTCAAAATGTGTAGAAAGCCTGTAAGTGAGGACTGTCCTGCTCATGTTTACAATTGAGGTCCCATTACTCTGGCGAATTTTTTATGACTCTTTTAAAATCCTGACGGTTCCAGTACATATTTGTAAGAAAACTCTCTAGTTGTGGTAAAACTCTTAAAGTACGTAATTAGAGTTTCCAGAAATGATTAAAAACTTGGAAGAACCCCTTGAAATTAAAGTAAATCGATTCTTCCTACATTTCCTGCCGTTTGTAATCACAGACATTACCAGTGGAAAGCCGTGAAATGACCAGCAAACTGATAATATTTACAACTCCAGGCACTTTAGGGAGCGTTTTCAGTTGAATTTGCTTTCAAATATTAGGAATTCTTGTTTATACAGCTCAAAATTTGTGCAGAAAGCCTGTAAGTGAGCACTGTACTGCTTATGTTTACAATTGAGACCGCATTACTCTGGCGAGTTTTGTGTGACTCTGTTAAAATTCTGACGGTTCCAGTACATATTTTTAAGAAAAGTCTCTAGTTTTGGTAAAACTCTTAAAATACACAATTACAGTTTCGAGAAATGATTAAAAACTTGGAAGAACCCCTTGAAATTAAAGTAATTCGATTCTTCCTACATTTCCTGCCGTTTGTAATCACAGACATTACCAGTGGAAAGCCGTGAAATGACCAGCAAAGTGACAATATTTACAACTCCGGGCACTTTAGGGAGCGTTTTCACTTGAATTTGCTTTCAAATATTAGGAATTCTTGTTTATACAGCTCAAAATTTGTGCAGAAAGCCTGTAAGTGAGGACTGTAATGTTTATGTTTACAATTGAGGCCGCATTACTCTGGCGACTTTTGTGTGACTCTGTTAAAATCCTGACGGTTCCAGTACATATTTGTAAGAAAACTCTCTAGTTGTGGTAAAACTCTTAAAATACGTAATTAGAGTTTCCAGAAATGATTAAAAACTTGGAAGAACCCCTTGAAATTAAAGTAAATAGATTCTTCCTACATTTCCTGCCGTTTGTAATCACAGACATTACCAGTGGAAAGCCTTGAAATGACCAGCAAACTGATAATATTTACAACTCCGGGCACATTAGGGAGCGTTATCAGTTGAATTTGCTTTCAAATGTTAGGAATTCTTGTTTATACAGCTCAAAATTTGTGTAGAAAGCCTGTGAGTGAGGTCTAAACTGTGTATGTTTACAATTGAGGCCCCATTACTCTGGCGAGTTTTGTATGACTCTGTTAAAATCCTGACGGTTCCAGTACATATTTGTAAGAAAACTCTCTAGTTGTGGTAAAACTCTTAAATACGTAATTAGAGTTTCCAGAAATGATTAAAAACTTGGAAGAACCCCTTGAAATTAAAGTAAATCGATTCTTCCTACATTTCCTGCCGTTTGTAATCACAGACATTACCAGTGGAAAGCCGTGAAATGACCAGCAAACTGATAATATTTACAACTCCGGGCACTTTAGGGAGCGTTTTCAGTTGAATTTGCTTTCAAATATTAGGAATTCTTGTTTATACAGCTCAAAATTTGTGTAGAAAGCCTGTGAGTGAGGTCTAAACTGCGTATGTTTACAATTGAGGCAACATTACTCTGGCGAGTTTTGTGTGACTCTGTTAAAATCCTGACGGTTCCAGTACATATTTGTAAGAAAACTCTCTAGTTGTGGTAAAACTCTTAAAATACATAATCAGAGTTTCCAGAAATGATTAAAAACTTGGAAGAACCCCTTGAAATTAAAGTAAATAGATTATTCCTACATTTCCTGCCGTTTGTAATCACAGACATTACCAGTGGAAAGCCGTGAAATGACCAGCAAACTGATAATATTTAAAACTCCGGGCACTTTAGGGAGCGTTTTCAGTTGAATTTGCTTTCAAATATTAGGAATTCTTGTTTATACAGCTCAAAATTTGTGCAGAAAGCCTGTAAGTGAGCACTGTACTGCTTATGTTTACAATTGAGACCGCATTACTCTGGCGAGTTTTGTGTGACTCTGTTAAAATTCTGACGGTTCCAGTACATATTTTTAAGAAAAGTCTCTAGTTTTGGTAAAACTCTTAAAATACGCAATTACAGTTTCCAGAAATGATTAAAAACTTGGAAGAACCCCTTGAAATTAAAGTAATTCGATTCTTCCTACATTTCCTGCCGTTTGTAATCACAGACATTACCAGTGGAAAGCCGTGAAATGACCAGCAAAGTGACAATATTTACAACTCCGGGCACTTTAGGGAGCGTTTTCACTTGAATTTGCTTTCAAATATTAGGAATTCTTGTTTATACAGCTCAAAATTTGTGTAGAAAGCCTGTGAGTGAGGTCTAAACTGCGTATGTTTACAATTGAGGCAACATTACTCTGGCGAGTTTTGTGTGACTCTGTTAAAATCCTGACGGTTCCAGTACATATTTGTAAGAAAACTCTCTAGTTGTGGTAAAACTCTTAAAATACATAATCAGAGTTTCCAGAAATGATTAAAAACTTGGAAGAACCCCTTGAAATTAAAGTAAATAGATTATTCCTACATTTCCTGCCGTTTGTAATCACAGACATTACCAGTGGAAAGCCGTGAAATGACCAGCAAACTGATAATATTTACAACTCTGGGCACTTTAGGGAGCGTTTTCACTTGAATTTGCTTTCAAATATTAGGAATTCTTGTTTATACAGCTCAAAATTTGTGTAGAAAGCCTGTAAGGGAGGACTGTACTGCTTATGTTTACAATTGAGGCCGCATTACTCTGGCGACTTTTGTATGACTCTTTTAAAATCCTGACGGTTCCAGTACATATTTGTAAGAAAGCTCTCTAGTCGTGGTAAAACTCTTAAAATACGTAATTAGAGTTTCCAGAAATGATTAAAAACTTGGAAGAACCCCTTGAAATTAAAGTAAATCGATTCTTCCTACATTTCCTGCCGTTTGTAATCACAGACATTACCAGTGGAAAGCCGTGAAATGACCAGCAAACTGATAATATTTACAACTCCGGGCACTTTAGGGAGCGTTTTCAGTTGAATTTGCTTTCAAATATTAGGAATTCTTGTTTATACAGCTCAAAATTTGTGCAGAAAGCCTGTAAGTGAGCACTGTACTGCTTATGTTTACAATTGAGACCGCATTACTCTGGCGAGTTTTGTGTGACTCTGTTAAAATTCTGACCGTTCCAGTACATATTTTTAAGAAAAGTCTCTAGTTTTGGTAAAACTCTTAAAATACGCAATTACAGTTTCCAGAAATGATTAAAAACTTGGAAGAACCCCTTGAAATTAAAGTAATTCGATTCTTCCTACATTTCCTGCCGTTTGTAATCACAGACATTACCAGTGGAAAGCCGTGAAATGACCAGCAAAGTGACAATATTTACAACTCCGGGCACTTTAGGGAGCGTTTTCACTTGAATTTGCTTTCAAATATTAGGAATTCTTGTTTATACAGCTCAAAATTTGTGCAGAAAGCCTGTAAGTGAGGACTGTACTGTTTATGTTTACAATTGAGGCCGCATTACTCTGGCGACTTTTGTGTGACTCTGTTAAAATCCTGACGGTTCCAGTACATATTTGTAAGAAAACTCTCTAGTTGTGGTAAAACTCTTAAAATACGTAATTAGAGTTTCCAGAAATGATTAAAAACTTGGAAGAACCCCTTGAAATTAAAGTAAATCGATTCTTCCTACATTTCCTGCCGTTTGTAATCACAGACATTACCAGTGGAAAGCCGTGAAATGACCAGCAAACTGATAATATTTACAACTCCGGGCACTTTAGGGAGCGTTTTCAGTTGAATTTGCTTTCAAATATTAGGAATTCTTGTTTATACAGCTCAAAATTTGTGTAGAAAGCCTGTGAGTGAGGTCTAAACTGCGTATGTTTACAATTGAGGCCCCATTACTCTGGCGAGTTTTGTGTGACTCTGTTAAAATCCTGACGGTTCCAGTACATATTTGTAAGAAAACTCTCTAGTTTTGGTAAAACTCTTAAATACGTAATTAGAGTTTCCAGAAATGATTAAAAACTTGGAAGAACCCCTTGAAATTAAAGTAAATCGATTCTTCCTACATTTCCTGCCGTTTGTAATCACAGACATTACCAGTGGAAAGCCGTGAAATGACCAGCAAAGTGACAATATTTACAACTCCGGGCACTTTAGGGAGCGTTATCAGTTGAATTTGCTTTCAAATATTAGGAATTCTTGTTTATACAGCTCAAAATTTGTGTAGAAAGCCTGTGAGTGAGGTCTAAACTGCGTATGTTTACAATTGAGGCCCCATTACTCTGGCGAGTTTTGTATGACTCTGTTAAAATCCTGACGGTTCCAGTACATATTTGTAAGAAAACTCTCAAGTTGTGGTAAAACTCTTAAATACGTAATTAGAGTTTCCAGAAATGATTAAAAACTTGGAAGAACCCCTTGAAATTAAAGTAAATCGATTCTTCCTACATTTCCTGCCGTTTGTAATCACAGACATTACCAGTGGAAAGCTGTGAAATGACCAGCAAACTGATAATATTTACAACTCTGGGCACTTTAGGGAGCGTTTTCACTTGAATTTGCTTTCAAATATTTGGAATTCTTGTTTATACAGCTCAAAATTTGTATAGAAAGCCTGTAAGTGAGGTCTAAACTGCGTATGTTTACAATTGAGGCCCAATTACTCTGGCGAGTTTTGTATGACTTGTTAAAATCCTGACGGTTCCAGTACATATTTGTAAGAAAACTCTCTAGTTGTGGTAAAACTCTTAAATACGTAATTAGAGTTTCCAGAAATGATTAAAAACTTGGAAGAACCCCTTGAAATTAAAGTAAATCGATTCTTCCTACATTTCCTGCCGTTTGTAATCACAGACATTAGCAGTGGAAAGCCGTGAAATGACCAGCAAAGAGACAATATTTACAACTCCGGGCACTTTAGGGAGCGTTTTCACTTGAATTTGCTTTCAAATATTAGTAATTCTTGTTTATACAGCTCAAAATGTGTAGAAAGCCTGTAAGTGAGGACTGTCCTGCTCATGTTTACAATTGAGGTCCCATTACTCTGGCGAATTTTTTATGACTCTTTTAAAATCCTGACGGTTCCAGTACATATTTGTAAGAAAACTCTCTAGTTGTGGTAAAACTCTTAAAGTACGTAATTAGAGTTTCCAGAAATGATTAAAAACTTGGAAGAACCCCTTGAAATTAAAGTAAATCGATTCTTCCTACATTTCCTGCCGTTTGTAATCACAGACATTACCAGTGGAAAGCCGTGAAATGACCAGCAAACTGATAATATTTACAACTCCAGGCACTTTAGGGAGCGTTTTCACTTGAATTTGCTTTCAAATATTAGGAATTCTTGTTTATACAGCTCAAAATTTGTGCAGAAAGCCTGTAAGTGAGCACTGTACTGCTTATGTTTACAATTGAGACCGCATTACTCTGGCGAGTTTTGTGTGACTCTGTTAAAATTCTGACGGTTCCAGTACATATTTGTAAGAAAAGTCTCTAGTTTTGGTAAAACTCTTAAAATACGCAATTACAGTTTCCAGAAATGATTGAAAACTTGGAAGAACCCCCTGAAATTAAAGTAATTCGATTCTTCCTACATTTCCTGCCGTTTGTAATCACAGACATTACCAGTGGAAAGCCGTGAAATGACCAGCAAAGTGACAATATTTACAACTCCGGGCACTTTAGGGAGCGTTTTCACTTGAATTTGCTTTCAAATATTAGGAATTCTTGTTTATACAGCTCAAAATTTGTGCAGAAAGCCTGTAAGTGAGGACTGTACTGTTTATGTTTACAATTGAGGCCGCATTACTCTGGCGACTTTTGTGTGACTCTGTTAAAATCCTGACGGTTCCAGTACATATTTGTAAGAAAACTCTCTAGTTGTGGTAAAACTCTTAAAATACGTAATTAGAGTTTCCAGAAATGATTAAAAACTTGGAAGAACCCCTTGAAATTAAAGTAAATAGATTCTTCCTACATTTCCTGCCGTTTGTAATCACAGACATTACCAGTGGAAAGCCTTGAAATGACCAGCAAACTGATAATATTTACAACTCCGGGCACATTAGGGAGCGTTATCAGTTGAATTTGCTTTCAAATGTTAGGAATTCTTGTTTATACAGCTCAAAATTTGTGTAGAAAGCCTGTGAGTGAGGTCTAAACTGTGTATGTTTACAATTGAGGCCCCATTACTCTGGCGAGTTTTGTATGACTCTGTTAAAATCCTGACGGTTCCAGTACATATTTGTAAGAAAACTCTCTAGTTGTGGTAAAACTCTTAAATACGTAATTAGAGTTTCCAGAAATGATTAAAAACTTGGAAGAACCCCTTGAAATTAAAGTAAATCGATTCTTCCTACATTTCCTGCCGTTTGTAATCACAGACATTACCAGTGGAAAGCCGTGAAATGACCAGCAAACTGATAATATTTACAACTCCGGGCACTTTAGGGAGCGTTTTCAGTTGAATTTGCTTTCAAATATTAGGAATTCTTGTTTATACAGCTCAAAATTTGTGTAGAAAGCCTGTGAGTGAGGTCTAAACTGCGTATGTTTACAATTGAGGCAACATTACTCTGGCGAGTTTTGTGTGACTCTGTTAAAATCCTGACGGTTCCAGTACATATTTGTAAGAAAACTCTCTAGTTTTGGTAAAACTCTTAAAATACGCAATTACAGTTTCCAGAAATGATTAAAAACTTGGAAGAACCCCTTGAAATTAAAGTAATTCGATTCTTCCTACATTTCCTGCCGTTTGTAATCACAGACATTACCAGTGGAAAGCCGTGAAATGACCAGCAAAGTGACAATATTTACAACTCCGGGCACTTTAGGGAGCGTTTTCACTTGAATTTGCTTTCAAATATTAGGAATTCTTGTTTATACAGCTCAAAATTTGTGCAGAAAGCCTGTAAGTGAGGACTGTACTGTTTATGTTTACAATTGAGGCCGCATTACTCTGGCGACTTTTGTGTGACTCTGTTAAAATCCTGACGGTTCCAGTACATATTTGTAAGAAAACTCTCTAGTTGTGGTAAAACTCTTAAAATACGTAATTAGAGTTTCCAGAAATGATTAAAAACTTGGAAGAACCCCTTGAAATTAAAGTAAATCGATTCTTCCTACATTTCCTGCCGTTTGTAATCACAGACATTACCAGTGGAAAGCCGTGAAATGACCAGCAAACTGATAATATTTACAACTCCGGGCACTTTAGGGAGCGTTTTCAGTTGAATTTGCTTTCAAATATTAGGAATTCTTGTTTATACAGCTCAAAATTTGTGTAGAAAGCCTGTGAGTGAGGTCTAAACTGCGTATGTTTACAATTGAGGCAACATTACTCTGGCGAGTTTTGTGTGACTCTGTTAAAATCCTGACGGTTCCAGTACATATTTGTAAGAAAACTCTCTAGTTGTGGTAAAACTCTTAAAATACATAATCAGAGTTTCCAGAAATGATTAAAAACTTGGAAGAACCCCTTGAAATTAAAGTAAATAGATTATTCCTACATTTCCTGCCGTTTGTAATCACAGACATTACCAGTGGAAAGCCGTGAAATGACCAGCAAACTGATAATATTTACAACTCCGGGCACTTTAGGGAGCGTTTTCAGTTGAATTTGCTTTCAAATATTAGGAATTCTTGTTTATACAGCTCAAAATTTGTGCAGAAAGCCTGTAAGTGAGCACTGTACTGCTTATGTTTACAATTGAGACCGCATTACTCTGGCGAGTTTTGTGTGACTCTGTTAAAATTCTGACGGTTCCAGTACATATTTTTAAGAAAAGTCTCTAGTTTTGGTAAAACTTTTAAAATACGCAATTACAGTTTCCAGAAATGATTAAAAACTTGGAAGAACCCCCTGAAATTAAAGTAATTCGATTCTTCCTACATTTCCTGCCGTTTGTAATCACAGACATTACCAGTGGAAAGCCGTGAAATGACCAGCAAAGTGACAATATTTACAACTCCGGGCACTTTAGGGAGCGTTTTCACTTGAATTTGCTTTCAAATATTAGGAATTCTTGTTTATACAGCTCAAAATTTGTGCAGAAAGCCTGTAAGTGAGGACTGTACTGTTTATGTTTACAATTGAGGCCGCATTACTCTGGCGACTTTTGTGTGACTCTGTTAAAATCCTGACGGTTCCAGTACATATTTGTAAGAAAACTCTCTAGTTGTGGTAAAACTCTTAAAATACGTAATTAGAGTTTCCAGAAATGATTAAAAACTTGGAAGAACCCCTTGAAATTAAAGTAAATCGATTCTTCCTACATTTCCTGCCGTTTGTAATCACAGACATTACCAGTGGAAAGCCGTGAAATGACCAGCAAACTGATAATATTTACAACTCCGGGCACTTTAGGGAGCGTTTTCAGTTGAATTTGCTTTCAAATATTAGGAATTCTTGTTTATACAGCTCAATATTTGTGCAGAAAGCCTGTAAGTGAGCACTGTACTGCTTATGTTTACAATTGAGACCGCATTACTCTGGCGAGTTTTGTGTGACTCTGTTAAAATTCTGACGGTTCCAGTACATATTTTTAAGAAAAGTCTCTAGTTTTGGTAAAACTCTTAAAATACGCAATTACAGTTTCCAGAAATGATTAAAAACTTGGAAGAACCCCTTGAAATTAAAGTAATTCGATTCTTCCTACATTTCCTGCCGTTTGTAATCACAGACATTACCAGTGGAAAGCCGTGAAATGACCAGCAAAGTGACAATATTTACAACTCCGGGCACTTTAGGGAGCGTTTTCACTTGAATTTGCTTTCAAATATTAGGAATTCTTGTTTATACAGCTCAAAATTTGTGCAGAAAGCCTGTAAGTGAGGACTGTACTGTTTATGTTTAAAATTGAGGCCGCATTACTCTGGCGACTTTTGTGTGACTCTGTTAAAATCCTGACGGTTCCAGTACATATTTGTAAGAAAACTCTCTAGTTGTGGTAAAACTCTTAAAATACGTAATTAGAGTTTCCAGAAATGATTAAAAACTTGGAAGAACCCCTTGAAATTAAAGTAAATCGATTCTTCCTACATTTCCTGCCGTTTGTAATCACAGACATTACCAGTGGAAAGCCGTGAAATGACCAGCAAACTGATAATATTTACAACTCCGGGCACTTTAGGGAGCGTTTTCAGTTGAATTTGCTTTCAAATATTAGGAATTCTTGTTTATACAGCTCAAAATTTGTGTAGAAAGCCTGTGAGTGAGGTCTAAACTGCGTATGTTTACAATTGAGGCCCCATTACTCTGGCGAGTTTTGTGTGACTCTGTTAAAATCCTGACGGTTCCAGTACATATTTGTAAGAAAACTCTCTAGTTGTGGTAAAACTCTTAAAATACATAATCAGAGTTTCCAGAAATGATTAAAAACTTGGAAGAACCCCTTGAAATTAAAGTAAATAGATTATTCCTACATTTCCTGCCGTTTGTAATCACAGACATTACCAGTGGAAAGCCGTGAAATGACCAGCAAACTGATAATATTTACAACTCTGGGCACTTTAGGGAGCGTTTTCACTTGAATTTGCTTTCAAATATTAGGAATTCTTGTTTATACAGCTCAAAATTTGTGTAGAAAGCCTGTAAGGGAGGACTGTACTGCTTATGTTTACAATTGAGGCCGCATTACTCTGGCGACTTTTGTATGACTCTTTTAAAATCCTGACGGTTCCAGTACATATTTGTAAGAAAGCTCTCTAGTCGTGGTAAAACTCTTAAAATACGTAATTAGAGTTTCCAGAAATGATTAAAAACTTGGAAGAACCCCTTGAAATTAAAGTAAATCGATTCTTCCTACATTTCCTGCCGTTTGTAATCACAGACATTACCAGTGGAAAGCCGTGAAATGACCAGCAAACTGATAATATTTACAACTCCGGGCACTTTAGGGAGCGTTTTCAGTTGAATTTGCTTTCAAATATTAGGAATTCTTGTTTATACAGCTCAAAATTTGTGTAGAAAGCCTGTGAGTGAGGTCTAAACTGCGTATGTTTACAATTGAGGCAACATTACTCTGGCGAGTTTTGTGTGACTCTGTTAAAATCCTGACGGTTCCAGTACATATTTGTAAGAAAACTCTGTAGTTGTGGTAAAACTCTTAAAATACATAATCAGAGTTTCCAGAAATGATTAAAAACTTGGAAGAACCCCTTGAAATTAAAGTAAATCGATTATTCCTACATTTCCTGCCGTTTGTAATCACAGACATTACCAGTGGAAAGCCGTGAAATGACCAGCAAACTGATAATATTTACAACTCCGGGCACTTTAGGGAGCGTTTTCAGTTGAATTTGCTTTCAAATATTAGGAATTCTTGTTTATACAGCTCAAAATTTGTGCAGAAAGCCTGTAAGTGAGCACTGTACTGCTTATGTTTACAATTGAGACCGCATTACTCTGGCGAGTTTTGTGTGACTCTGTTAAAATTCTGACGGTTCCAGTACATATTTTTAAGAAAAGTCTCTAGTTTTGGTAAAACTCTTAAAATACGCAATTACAGTTTCCAGAAATGATTAAAAACTTGGAAGAACCCCTTGAAATTAAAGTAATTCGATTCTTCCTACATTTCCTGCCGTTTGTAATCACAGACATTACCAGTGGAAAGCCGTGAAATGACCAGCAAAGTGACAATATTTACAACTCCGGGCACTTTAGGGAGCGTTTTCACTTGAATTTGCTTTCAAATATTAGGAATTCTTGTTTATACAGCTCAAAATTTGTGCAGAAAGCCTGTAAGTGAGGACTGTACTGTTTATGTTTACAATTGAGGCCGCATTACTCTGGCGACTTTTGTGTGACTCTGTTAAAATCCTGACGGTTCCAGTACATATTTGTAAGAAAACTCTCTAGTTGTGGTAAAACTCTTAAAATACGTAATTAGAGTTTCCAGAAATGATTAAAAACTTGGAAGAACCCCTTGAAATTAAAGTAAATAGATTCTTCCTACATTTCCTGCCGTTTGTAATCACAGACATTACCAGTGGAAAGCCGTGAAATGACCAGCAAACTGATAATATTTACAACTCCGGGCACTTTAGGGAGCGTTTTCAGTTGAATTTGCTTTCAAATATTAGGAATTCTTGTTTATACAGCTCAAAATTTGTGTAGAAAGCCTGTGAGTGAGGTCTAAACTGCGTATGTTTACAATTGAGGCAACATTACTCTGGCGAGTTTTGTGTGACTCTGTTAAAATCCTGACGGTTCCAGTACATATTTGTAAGAAAACTCTCTAGTTGTGGTAAAACTCTTAAAATACATAATCAGAGTTTCCAGAAATGATTAAAAACTTGGAAGAACCCCTTGAAATTAAAGTAAATAGATTATTCCTACATTTCCTGCCGTTTGTAATCACAGACATTACCAGTGGAAAGCCGTGAAATGACCACCAAACTGATAATATTTACAACTCCGGGCACTTTAGGGAGCGTTTTCAGTTGAATTTGCTTTCAAATATTAGGAATTCTTGTTTATACAGCTCAAAATTTGTGCAGAAAGCCTGTAAGTGAGCACTGTACTGCTTATGTTTACAATTGAGACCGCATTACTCTGGCGAGTTTTGTGTGACTCTGTTAAAATTCTGACGGTTCCAGTACATATTTTTAAGAAAAGTCTCTAGTTTTGGTAAAACTCTTAAAATACGCAATTACAGTTTCCAGAAATGATTAAAAACTTGGAAGAACCCCTTGAAATTAAAGTAATTCGATTCTTCCTACATTTCCTGCCGTTTGTAATCACAGACATTACCAGTGGAAAGCCGTGAAATGACCAGCAAAGTGACAATATTTACAACTCCGGGCACTTTAGGGAGCGTTTTCACTTGAATTTGCTTTCAAATATTAGGAATTCTTGTTTATACAGCTCAAAATTTGTGCAGAAAGCCTGTAAGTGAGCACTGTACTGCTTATGTTTACAATTGAGACCGCATTACTCTGGCGAGTTTTGTGTGACTCTGTTAAAATTCTGACGGTTCCAGTACATATTTTTAAGAAAAGTCTCTAGTTTTGGTAAAACTCTTAAAATACGCAATTACAGTTTCCAGAAATGATTAAAAACTTGGAAGAACCCCTTGAAATTAAAGTAATTCGATTCTTCCTACATTTCCTGCCGTTTGTAATCACAGACATTACCAGTGGAAAGCCGTGAAATGACCAGCAAAGTGACAATATTTACAACTCCGGGCACTTTAGGGAGCGTTTTCACTTGAATTTGCTTTCAAATATTAGGAATTTTTGTTTATACAGCTCAAAATTTGTGCAGAAAGCCTGTAAGTGAGGACTGTACTGTTTATGTTTACAATTGAGGCCGCATTACTCTGGCGACTTTTGTGTGACTCTGTTAAAATCCTGACGGTTCCAGTACATATTTGTAAGAAAGCTCTCTAGTCGTGGTAAAACTCTTAAAATACGTAATTAGAGTTTCCAGAAATGATTAAAAACTTGGAAGAACCCCTTGAAATTAAAGTAAATCGATTCTTCCTACATTTCCTGCCGTTTGTAATCACAGACATTACCAGTGGAAAGCCGTGAAATGACCAGCAAACTGATAATATTTACAACTCCGGGCACTTTAGGGAGCGTTTTCAGTTGAATTTGCTTTCAAATATTAGGAATTCTTGTTTATACAGCTCAAAATTTGTGTAGAAAGCCTGTGAGTGAGGTCTAAACTGCGTATGTTTACAATTGAGGCAACATTACTCTGGCGAGTTTTGTGTGACTCTGTTAAAATCCTGACGGTTCCAGTACATATTTGTAAGAAAACTCTCTAGTTGTGGTAAAACTCTTAAAATACATAATCAGAGTTTCCAGAAATGATTAAAAACTTGGAAGAACCCCTTGAAATTAAAGTAAATAGATTATTCCTACATTTCCTGCCGTTTGTAATCACAGACATTACCAGTGGAAAGCCGTGAAATGACCAGCAAACTGATAATATTTACAACTCCAGGCACTTTAGGGACCGTTTTCACTTGAATTTGCTTTCAAATATTAGGAATTCTTGTTTATACAGCTCAAAATTTGTGCAGAAAGCCTGTAAGTGAGCACTGTACTGCTTATGTTTACAATTGAGACCGCATTACTCTGGCGAGTTTTGTGTGACTCTGTTAAAATTCTGACGGTTCCAGTACATATTTTTAAGAAAAGTCTCTAGTTTTGGTAAAACTCTTAAAATACGCAATTACAGTTTCCAGAAATGATTAAAAACTTGGAAGAACCCCTTGAAATTAAAGTAATTCGATTCTTCCTACATTTCCTGCCGTTTGTAATCACAGACATTACCAGTGGAAAGCCGTGAAATGACCAGCAAAGTGACAATATTTACAACTCCGGGCACTTTAGGGAGCGTTTTCACTTGAATTTGCTTTCAAATATTAGGAATTCTTGTTTATACAGCTCAAAATTTGTGCAGAAAGCCTGTAAGTGAGGACTGTACTGTTTATGTTTACAATTGAGGCCGCATTACTCTGGCGACTTTTGTGTGACTCTGTTAAAATCCTGACGGTTCCAGTACATATTTGTAAGAAAACTCTCTAGTTGTGGTAAAACTCTTAAAATACGTAATTAGAGTTTCCAGAAATGATTAAAAACTTGGAAGAACCCCTTGAAATTAAAGTAAATCGATTCTTCCTACATTTCCTGCCGTTTGTAATCACAGACATTACCAGTGGAAAGCCGTGAAATGACCAGCAAACTGATAATATTTACAACTCCGGGCACTTTAGGGAGCGTTTTCAGTTGAATTTGCTTTCAAATATTAGGAATTCTTGTTTATACAGCTCAAAATTTGTGTAGAAAGCCTGTGAGTGAGGTCTAAACTGCGTATGTTTACAATTGAGGCCCCATTACTCTGGCGAGTTTTGTGTGACTCTGTTAAAATCCTGACGGTTCCAGTACATATTTGTAAGAAAACTCTCTAGTTGTGGTAAAACTCTTAAAATACATAATCAGAGTTTCCAGAAATGATTAAAAACTTGGAAGAACCCCTTGAAATTAAAGTAAATAGATTATTCCTACATTTCCTGCCGTTTGTAATCACAGACATTACCAGTGGAAAGCCGTGAAATGACCAGCAAACTGATAATATTTACAACTCTGGGCACTTTAGGGAGCGTTTTCACTTGAATTTGCTTTCAAATATTAGGAATTCTTGTTTATACAGCTCAAAATTTGTGTAGAAAGCCTGTAAGGGAGGACTGTACTGCTTATGTTTACAATTGAGGCCGCATTACTCTGGCGACTTTTGTATGACTCTTTTAAAATCCTGACGGTTCCAGTACATATTTGTAAGAAAGCTCTCTAGTCGTGGTAAAACTCTTAAAATACGTAATTAGAGTTTCCAGAAATGATTAAAAACTTGGAAGAACCCCTTGAAATTAAAGTAAATCGATTCTTCCTACATTTCCTGCCGTTTGTAATCACAGACATTACCAGTGGAAAGCCGTGAAATGACCAGCAAACTGATAATATTTACAACTCCGGGCACTTTAGGGAGCGTTTTCAGTTGAATTTGCTTTCAAATATTAGGAATTCTTGTTTATACAGCTCAAAATTTGTGTAGAAAGCCTGTGAGTGAGGTCTAAACTGCGTATGTTTACAATTGAGGCAACATTACTCTGGCGAGTTTTGTGTGACTCTGTTAAAATCCTGACGGTTCCAGTACATATTTGTAAGAAAACTCTCTAGTTGTGGTAAAACTCTTAAAATACATAATCAGAGTTTCCAGAAATGATTAAAAACTTGGAAGAACCCCTTGAAATTAAAGTAAATAGATTATTCCTACATTTCCTGCCGTTTGTAATCACAGACATTACCAGTGGAAGGCCGTGAAATGACCAGCAAACTGATAATATTTACAACTCCGGGCACTTTAGGGAGCGTTTTCAGTTGAATTTGCTTTCAAATATTAGGAATTCTTGTTTATACAGCTCAAAATTTGTGCAGAAAGCCTGTAAGTGAGCACTGTACTGCTTATGTTTACAATTGAGACCGCATTACTCTGGCGAGTTTTGTGTGACTCTGTTAAAATTCTGACGGTTCCAGTACATATTTTTAAGAAAAGTCTCTAGTTTTGGTAAAACTCTTAAAATACGCAATTACAGTTTCCAGAAATGATTAAAAACTTGGAAGAACCCCTTGAAATTAAAGTAATTCGATTCTTCCTACATTTCCTGCCGTTTGTAATCACAGACATTACCAGTGGAAAGCCGTGAAATGACCAGCAAACTGATAATATTTACAACTCTGGGCACTTTAGGGAGCGTTTTCAGTTGAATTTGCTTTCAAATATTAGGAATTCTTGTTTATACAGCTCAAAATTTGTGCAGAAAGCCTGTAAGTGAGCACTGTACTGCTTATGTTTACAATTGAGACCGCATTACTCTGGCGAGTTTTGTGTGACTCTGTTAAAATTCTGACGGTTCCAGTACATATTTTTAAGAAAAGTCTCTAGTTTTGGTAAAACTCTTAAAATACGCAATTACAGTTTCCAGAAATGATTAAAAACTTGGAAGAACCCCTTGAAATTAAAGTAATTCGATTCTTCCTACATTTCCTGCCGTTTGTAATCACAGACATTACCAGTGGAAAGCCGTGAAATGACCAGCAAAGTGACAATATTTACAACTCCGGGCACTTTAGGGAGCGTTTTCACTTGAATTTGCTTTCAAATATTAGGAATTCTTGTTTATACAGCTCAAAATTTGTGCAGAAAGCCTGTAAGTGAGCACTGTACTGCTTATGTTTACAATTGAGACCGCATTACTCTGGCGAGTTTTGTGTGACTCTGTTAAAATTCTGACGGTTCCAGTACATATTTTTAAGAAAAGTCTCTAGTTTTGGTAAAACTCTTAAAATACGCAATTACAGTTTCCAGAAATGATTAAAAACTTGGAAGAACCCCTTGAAATTAAAGTAATTCGATTCTTCCTACATTTCCTGCCGTTTGTAATCACAGACATTACCAGTGGAAAGCCGTGAAATGACCAGCAAAGTGACAATATTTACAACTCCGGGCACTTTAGGGAGCGTTTTCACTTGAATTTGCTTTCAAATATTAGGAATTCTTGTTTATACAGCTCAAAATTTGTGCAGAAAGCCTGTAAGTGAGGACTGTACTGTTTATGTTTACAATTGAGGCCGCATTACTCTGGCGACTTTTGTGTGACTCTGTTAAAATCCTGACGGTTCCAGTACATATTTGTAAGAAAGCTCTCTAGTCGTGGTAAAACTCTTAAAATACGTAATTAGAGTTTCCAGAAATGATTAAAAACTTGGAAGAACCCCTTGAAATTAAAGTAAATTGATTCTTCCTACATTTCCTGCCGTTTGTAATCACAGACATTACCAGTGGAAAGCTGTGAAATGACCAGCAAACTGATAATATTTACAACTCTGGGCACTTTAGGGAGCGTTTTCACTTGAATTTGCTTTCAAATATTTGGAATTCTTGTTTATACAGCTCAAAATTTGTGTAGAAAGCCTGTGAGTGAGGTCTAAACTGCGTATGTTTACAATTGAGGCCCCATTACTCTGGCGAGTTTTGTGTGACTCTGTTAAAATCCTGACGGTTCCAGTACATATTTGTAAGAAAACTCTCTAGTTGTGGTAAAACTCTTAAATACGTAATTAGAGTTTCCAGAAATGATTAAAAACTTGGAAGAACCCCTTGAAATTAAAGTAAATCGATTCTTCCTACATTTCCTGCCGTTTGTAATCACAGACATTACCAGTGGAAAGCCGTGAAATGACCAGCAAAGTGACAATATTTACAACTCCGGGCACTTTAGGGAGCGTTATCAGTTGAATTTGCTTTCATATATTAGTAATTCTTGTTTATACAGCTCAAAATGTGTAGAAAGCCTGTAAGTGAGGACTGTCCTGCTCATGTTTACAATTGAGGTCCCATTACTCTGGCGAATTTTTTATGACTCTTTTAAAATCCTGACGGTTCCAGTACATATTTGTAAGAAAACTCTCTAGTTGTGGTAAAACTCTTAAAGTACGTAATTAGAGTTTCCAGAAATGATTAAAAACTTGGAAGAACCCCTTGAAATTAAAGTAAATCGATTCTTCCTACATTTCCTGCCGTTTGTAATCACAGACATTACCAGTGGAAAGCCGTGAAATGACCAGCAAACTGATAATATTTACAACTCCAGGCACTTTAGGGAGCGTTTTCAGTTGAATTTGCTTTCAAATATTAGGAATTCTTGTTTATACAGCTCAAAATTTGTGCAGAAAGCCTGTAAGTGAGCACTGTACTGCTTATGTTTACAATTGAGACCGCATTACTCTGGCGAGTTTTGTGTGACTCTGTTAAAATTCTGACGGTTCCAGTACATATTTTTAAGAAAAGTCTCTAGTTTTGGTAAAACTCTTAAAATACGCAATTACAGTTTCCAGAAATGATTAAAAACTTGGAAGAACCCCTTGAAATTAAAGTAATTCGATTCTTCCTACATTTCCTGCCGTTTGTAATCACAGACATTACCAGTGGAAAGCCGTGAAATGACCAGCAAAGTGACAATATTTACAACTCCGGGCACTTTAGGGAGCGTTTTCACTTGAATTTGCTTTCAAATATTAGGAATTCTTGTTTATACAGCTCAAAATTTGTGCAGAAAGCCTGTAAGTGAGGACTGTACTGTTTATGTTTACAATTGAGGCCGCATTACTCTGGCGACTTTTGTGTGACTCTGTTAAAATCCTGACGGTTCCAGTACATATTTGTAAGAAAGCTCTCTAGTCGTGGTAAAACTCTTAAAATACGTAATTAGAGTTTCCAGAAATGATTAAAAACTTGGAAGAACCCCTTGAAATTAAAGTAAATTGATTCTTCCTACATTTCCTGCCGTTTGTAATCACAGACATTACCAGTGGAAAGCTGTGAAATGACCAGCAAACTGATAATATTTACAACTCTGGGCACTTTAGGGAGCGTTTTCACTTGAATTTGCTTTCAAATATTTGGAATTCTTGTTTATACAGCTCAAAATTTGTGTAGAAAGCCTGTGAGTGAGGTCTAAACTGCGTATGTTTACAATTGAGGCCCCATTACTCTGGCGAGTTTTGTGTGACTCTGTTAAAATCCTGACGGTTCCAGTACATATTTGTAAGAAAACTCTCTAGTTGTGGTAAAACTCTTAAATACGTAATTAGAGTTTCCAGAAATGATTAAAAACTTGGAAGAACCCCTTGAAATTAAAGTAAATCGATTCTTCCTACATTTCCTGCCGTTTGTAATCACAGACATTACCAGTGGAAAGCCGTGAAATGACCAGCAAAGTGACAATATTTACAACTCCGGGCACTTTAGGGAGCGTTATCAGTTGAATTTGCTTTCATATATTAGTAATTCTTGTTTATACAGCTCAAAATGTGTAGAAAGCCTGTAAGTGAGGACTGTCCTGCTCATGTTTACAATTGAGGTCCCATTACTCTGGCGAATTTTTTATGACTCTTTTAAAATCCTGACGGTTCCAGTACATATTTGTAAGAAAACTCTCTAGTTGTGGTAAAACTCTTAAAGTACGTAATTAGAGTTTCCAGAAATGATTAAAAACTTGGAAGAACCCCTTGAAATTAAAGTAAATCGATTCTTCCTACATTTCCTGCCGTTTGTAATCACAGACATTACCAGTGGAAAGCCGTGAAATGACCAGCAAACTGATAATATTTACAACTCCAGGCACTTTAGGGAGCGTTTTCAGTTGAATTTGCTTTCAAATATTAGGAATTCTTGTTTATACAGCTCAAAATTTGTGCAGAAAGCCTGTAAGTGAGCACTGTACTGCTTATGTTTACAATTGAGACCGCATTACTCTGGCGAGTTTTGTGTGACTCTGTTAAAATTCTGACGGTTCCAGTACATATTTTTAAGAAAAGTCTCTAGTTTTGGTAAAACTCTTAAAATACACAATTACAGTTTCGAGAAATGATTAAAAACTTGGAAGAACCCCTTGAAATTAAAGTAATTCGATTCTTCCTACATTTCCTGCCGTTTGTAATCACAGACATTACCAGTGGAAAGCCGTGAAATGACCAGCAAAGTGACAATATTTACAACTCCGGGCACTTTAGGGAGCGTTTTCACTTGAATTTGCTTTCAAATATTAGGAATTCTTGTTTATACAGCTCAAAATTTGTGCAGAAAGCCTGTAAGTGAGGACTGTAATGTTTATGTTTACAATTGAGGCCGCATTACTCTGGCGACTTTTGTGTGACTCTGTTAAAATCCTGACGGTTCCAGTACATATTTGTAAGAAAACTCTCTAGTTGTGGTAAAACTCTTAAAATACGTAATTAGAGTTTCCAGAAATGATTAAAAACTTGGAAGAACCCCTTGAAATTAAAGTAAATAGATTCTTCCTACATTTCCTGCCGTTTGTAATCACAGACATTACCAGTGGAAAGCCTTGAAATGACCAGCAAACTGATAATATTTACAACTCCGGGCACATTAGGGAGCGTTATCAGTTGAATTTGCTTTCAAATGTTAGGAATTCTTGTTTATACAGCTCAAAATTTGTGTAGAAAGCCTGTGAGTGAGGTCTAAACTGTGTATGTTTACAATTGAGGCCCCATTACTCTGGCGAGTTTTGTATGACTCTGTTAAAATCCTGACGGTTCCAGTACATATTTGTAAGAAAACTCTCTAGTTGTGGTAAAACTCTTAAATACGTAATTAGAGTTTCCAGAAATGATTAAAAACTTGGAAGAACCCCTTGAAATTAAAGTAAATCGATTCTTCCTACATTTCCTGCCGTTTGTAATCACAGACATTACCAGTGGAAAGCCGTGAAATGACCAGCAAACTGATAATATTTACAACTCCGGGCACTTTAGGGAGCGTTTTCAGTTGAATTTGCTTTCAAATATTAGGAATTCTTGTTTATACAGCTCAAAATTTGTGTAGAAAGCCTGTGAGTGAGGTCTAAACTGCGTATGTTTACAATTGAGGCAACATTACTCTGGCGAGTTTTGTGTGACTCTGTTAAAATCCTGACGGTTCCAGTACATATTTGTAAGAAAACTCTCTAGTTGTGGTAAAACTCTTAAAATACATAATCAGAGTTTCCAGAAATGATTAAAAACTTGGAAGAACCCCTTGAAATTAAAGTAAATAGATTATTCCTACATTTCCTGCCGTTTGTAATCACAGACATTACCAGTGGAAAGCCGTGAAATGACCAGCAAACTGATAATATTTACAACTCCGGGCACTTTAGGGAGCGTTTTCAGTTGAATTTGCTTTCAAATATTAGGAATTCTTGTTTATACAGCTCAAAATTTGTGCAGAAAGCCTGTAAGTGAGCACTGTACTGCTTATGTTTACAATTGAGACCGCATTACTCTGGCGAGTTTTGTGTGACTCTGTTAAAATTCTGACGGTTCCAGTACATATTTTTAAGAAAAGTCTCTAGTTTTGGTAAAACTCTTAAAATACGCAATTACAGTTTCCAGAAATGATTAAAAACTTGGAAGAACCCCTTGAAATTAAAGTAATTCGATTCTTCCTACATTTCCTGCCGTTTGTAATCACAGACATTACCAGTGGAAAGCCGTGAAATGACCAGCAAAGTGACAATATTTACAACTCCGGGCACTTTAGGGAGCGTTTTCACTTGAATTTGCTTTCAAATATTAGGAATTCTTGTTTATACAGCTCAAAATTTGTGTAGAAAGCCTGTGAGTGAGGTCTAAACTGCGTATGTTTACAATTGAGGCAACATTACTCTGGCGAGTTTTGTGTGACTCTGTTAAAATCCTGACGGTTCCAGTACATATTTGTAAGAAAACTCTCTAGTTGTGGTAAAACTCTTAAAATACATAATCAGAGTTTCCAGAAATGATTAAAAACTTGGAAGAACCCCTTGAAATTAAAGTAGATTATTCCTACATTTCCTGCCGTTTGTAATCACAGACATTACCAGTGGAAAGCCGTGAAATGACCAGCAAACTGATAATATTTACAACTCCGGGCACTTTAGGGAGCGTTTTCAGTTGAATTTGCTTTCAAATATTAGGAATTCTTGTTTATACAGCTCAAAATTTGTGCAGAAAGCCTGTAAGTGAGCACTGTACTGCTTATGTTTACAATTGAGACCGCATTACTCTGGCGAGTTTTGTGTGACTCTGTTAAAATTCTGACGGTTCCAGTACATATTTTTAAGAAAAGTCTCTAGTTTTGGTAAAACTCTTAAAATACGCAATTACAGTTTCCAGAAATGATTAAAAACTTGGAAGAACCCCTTGAAATTAAAGTAATTCGATTCTTCCTACATTTCCTGCCGTTTGTAATCACAGACATTACCAGTGGAAAGCCGTGAAATGACCAGCAAAGTGACAATATTTACAACTCCGGGCACTTTAGGGAGCGTTTTCACTTGAATTTGCTTTCAAATATTAGGAATTCTTGTTTATACAGCTCAAAATTTGTGCAGAAAGCCTGTAAGTGAGGACTGTACTGTTTATGTTTACAATTGAGGCCGCATTACTCTGGCGACTTTTGTGTGACTCTGTTAAAATCCTGACGGTTCCAGTACATATTTGTAAGAAAACTCTCTAGTTGTGGTAAAACTCTTAAAATACGTAATTAGAGTTTCCAGAAATGATTAAAAACTTGGAAGAACCCCTTGAAATTAAAGTAATTCGATTCTTCCTACATTTCCTGCCGTTTGTAATCACAGACATTACCAGTGGAAAGCCTTGAAATGACCAGCAAACTGATAATATTTACAACTCCGGGCACATTAGGGAGCGTTATCAGTTGAATTTGCTTTCAAATGTTAGGAATTCTTGTTTATACAGCTCAAAATTTGTGTAGAAAGCCTGTGAGTGAGGTCTAAACTGTGTATGTTTACAATTGAGGCCCCATTACTCTGGCGAGTTTTGTGTGACTCTGTTAAAATCCTGACGGTTCCAGTACATATTTGTAAGAAAACTCTCTAGTTGTGGTAAAACTCTTAAAATACATAATCAGAGTTTCCAGAAATGATTAAAAACTTGGAAGAACCCCTTGAAATTAAAGTAAATAGATTATTCCTACATTTCCTGCCGTTTGTAATCACAGACATTACCAGTGGAAAGCCGTGAAATGACCAGCAAACTGATAATATTTACAACTCTGGGCACTTTAGGGAGCGTTTTCACTTGAATTTGCTTTCAAATATTAGGAATTCTTGTTTATACAGCTCAAAATTTGTGTAGAAAGCCTGTAAGGGAGGACTGTACTGCTTATGTTTACAATTGAGGCCGCATTACTCTGGCGACTTTTGTATGACTCTTTTAAAATCCTGACGGTTCCAGTACATATTTGTAAGAAAGCTCTCTAGTCGTGGTAAAACTCTTAAAATACGTAATTAGAGTTTCCAGAAATGATTAAAAACTTGGAAGAACCCCTTGAAATTAAAGTAAATCGATTCTTCCTACATTTCCTGCCGTTTGTAATCACAGACATTACCAGTGGAAAGCCGTGAAATGACCAGCAAACTGATAATATTTACAACTCCGGGCACTTTAGGGAGCGTTTTCAGTTGAATTTGCTTTCAAATATTAGGAATTCTTGTTTATACAGCTCAAAATTTGTGTAGAAAGCCTGTGAGTGAGGTCTAAACTGCGTATGTTTACAATTGAGGCAACATTACTCTGGCGAGTTTTGTGTGACTCTGTTAAAATCCTGACGGTTCCAGTACATATTTGTAAGAAAACTCTCTAGTTGTGGTAAAACTCTTAAAATACATAATCAGAGTTTCCAGAAATGATTAAAAACTTGGAAGAACCCCTTGAAATTAAAGTAAATAGATTATTCCTACATTTCCTGCCGTTTGTAATCACAGACATTACCAGTGGAAAGCCGTGAAATGACCAGCAAACTGATAATATTTACAACTCCGGGCACTTTAGGGAGCGTTTTCAGTTGAATTTGCTTTCAAATATTAGGAATTCTTGTTTATACAGCTCAAAATTTGTGCAGAAAGCCTGTAAGTGAGCACTGTACTGCTTATGTTTACAATTGAGACCGCATTACTCTGGCGAGTTTTGTGTGACTCTGTTAAAATTCTGACCGTTCCAGTACATATTTTTAAGAAAAGTCTCTAGTTTTGGTAAAACTCTTAAAATACGCAATTACAGTTTCCAGAAATGATTAAAAACTTGGAAGAACCCCTTGAAATTAAAGTAATTCGATTCTTCCTACATTTCCTGCCGTTTGTAATCACAGACATTACCAGTGGAAAGCCGTGAAATGACCAGCAAAGTGACAATATTTACAACTCCGGGCACTTTAGGGAGCGTTTTCACTTGAATTTGCTTTCAAATATTAGGAATTCTTGTTTATACAGCTCAAAATTTGTGCAGAAAGCCTGTAAGTGAGGACTGTACTGTTTATGTTTACAATTGAGGCCGCATTACTCTGGCGACTTTTGTGTGACTCTGTTAAAATCCTGACGGTTCCAGTACATATTTGTAAGAAAACTCTCTAGTTGTGGTAAAACTCTTAAAATACGTAATTAGAGTTTCCAGAAATGATTAAAAACTTGGAAGAACCCCTTGAAATTAAAGTAAATCGATTCTTCCTACATTTCCTGCCGTTTGTAATCACAGACATTACCAGTGGAAAGCCGTGAAATGACCAGCAAACTGATAATATTTACAACTCCGGGCACTTTAGGGAGCGTTTTCAGTTGAATTTGCTTTCAAATATTAGGAATTCTTGTTTATACAGCTCAAAATTTGTGCAGAAAGCCTGTGAGTGAGGTCTAAACTGCGTATGTTTACAATTGAGGCCCCATTACTCTGGCGAGTTTTGTGTGACTCTGTTAAAATCCTGACGGTTCCAGTACATATTTGTAAGAAAACTCTCTAGTTGTGGTAAAACTCTTAAAATACATAATCAGAGTTTCCAGAAATGATTAAAAACTTGGAAGAACCCCTTGAAATTAAAGTAAATAGATTATTCCTACATTTCCTGCCGTTTGTAATCACAGACATTACCAGTGGAAAGCCGTGAAATGACCAGCAAACTGATAATATTTACAACTCTGGGCACTTTAGGGAGCGTTTTCACTTGAATTTGCTTTCAAATATTAGGAATTCTTGTTTATACAGCTCAAAATTTGTGTAGAAAGCCTGTAAGGGAGGACTGTACTGCTTATGTTTACAATTGAGGCCGCATTACTCTGGCGACTTTTGTATGACTCTTTTAAAATCCTGACGGTTCCAGTACATATTTGTAAGAAAGCTCTCTAGTCGTGGTAAAACTCTTAAAATACGTAATTAGAGTTTCCAGAAATGATTAAAAACTTGGAAGAACCCCTTGAAATTAAAGTAAATCGATTCTTCCTACATTTCCTGCCGTTTGTAATCACAGACATTACCAGTGGAAAGCCGTGAAATGACCAGCAAACATAATATTTACAACTCCGGGCACTTTAGGGAGCGTTTTCAGTTGAATTTGCTTTCAAATATTAGGAATTCTTGTTTATACAGCTCAAAATTTGTGTAGAAAGCCTGTGAGTGAGGTCTAAACTGCGTATGTTTACAATTGAGGCAACATTACTCTGGCGAGTTTTGTGTGACTCTGTTAAAATCCTGACGGTTCCAGTACATATTTGTAAGAAAACTCTCTAGTTGTGGTAAAACTCTTAAAATACATAATCAGAGTTTCCAGAAATGATTAAAAACTTGGAAGAACCCCTTGAAATTAAAGTAATTCGATTCTTCCTACATTTCCTGCCGTTTGTAATCACAGACATTACCAGTGGAAAGCCGTGAAATGACCAGCAAAGTGACAATATTTACAACTCCGGGCACTTTAGGGAGCGTTTTCACTTGAATTTGCTTTCAAATATTAGGAATTCTTGTTTATACAGCTCAAAATTTGTGCAGAAAGCCTGTAAGTGAGGACTGTACTGTTTATGTTTACAATTGAGGCCGCATTACTCTGGCGACTTTTGTGTGACTCTGTTAAAATCCTGACGGTTCCAGTACATATTTGTAAGAAAACTCTCTAGTTGTGGTAAAACTCTTAAAATACGTAATTAGAGTTTCCAGAAATGATTAAAAACTTGGAAGAACCCCTTGAAATTAAAGTAAATCGATTCTTCCTACATTTCCTGCCGTTTGTAATCACAGACATTACCAGTGGAAAGCCGTGAAATGACCAGCAAACTGATAATATTTACAACTCCGGGCACATTAGGGAGCGTTATCAGTTGAATTTGCTTTCAAATGTTAGGAATTCTTGTTTATACAGCTCAAAATTTGTGTAGAAAGCCTGTGAGTGAGGTCTAAACTGTGTATGTTTACAATTGAGGCCCCATTACTCTGGCGAGTTTTGTGTGACTCTGTTAAAATCCTGACGGTTCCAGTACATATTTGTAAGAAAACTCTCTAGTTGTGGTAAAACTCTTAAAATACATAATCAGAGTTTCCAGAAATGATTAAAAACTTGGAAGAACCCCTTGAAATTAAAGTAAATAGATTATTCCTACATTTCCTGCCGTTTGTAATCACAGACATTACCAGTGGAAAGCCGTGAAATGACCAGCAAACTGATAATATTTACAACTCTGGGCACTTTAGGGAGCGTTTTCACTTGAATTTGCTTTCAAATATTAGGAATTCTTGTTTATACAGCTCAAAATTTGTGTAGAAAGCCTGTAAGGGAGGACTGTACTGCTTATGTTTACAATTGAGGCCGCATTACTCTGGCGACTTTTGTATGACTCTTTTAAAATCCTGACGGTTCCAGTACATATTTGTAAGAAAGCTCTCTAGTCGTGGTAAAACTCTTAAAATACGTAATTAGAGTTTCCAGAAATGATTAAAAACTTGGAAGAACCCCTTGAAATTAAAGTAAATCGATTCTTCCTACATTTCCTGCCGTTTGTAATCACAGACATTACCAGTGGAAAGCCGTGAAATGACCAGCAAACTGATAATATTTACAACTCCGGGCACTTTAGGGAGCGTTTTCAGTTGAATTTGCTTTCAAATATTAGGAATTCTTGTTTATACAGCTCAAAATTTGTGTAGAAAGCCTGTGAGTGAGGTCTAAACTGCGTATGTTTACAATTGAGGCAACATTACTCTGGCGAGTTTTGTGTGACTCTGTTAAAATCCTGACGGTTCCAGTACATATTTGTAAGAAAACTCTCTAGTTGTGGTAAAACTCTTAAAATACATAATCAGAGTTTCCAGAAATGATTAAAAACTTGGAAGAACCCCTTGAAATTAAAGTAAATAGATTATTCCTACATTTCCTGCCGTTTGTAATCACAGACATTACCAGTGGAAAGCCGTGAAATGACCAGCAAACTGATAATATTTACAACTCCGGGCACTTTAGGGAGCGTTTTCAGTTGAATTTGCTTTCAAATATTAGGAATTCTTGTTTATACAGCTCAAAATTTGTGCAGAAAGCCTGTAAGTGAGCACTGTACTGCTTATGTTTACAATTGAGACCGCATTACTCTGGCGAGTTTTGTGTGACTCTGTTAAAATTCTGACCGTTCCAGTACATATTTTTAAGAAAAGTCTCTAGTTTTGGTAAAACTCTTAAAATACGCAATTACAGTTTCCAGAAATGATTAAAAACTTGGAAGAACCCCTTGAAATTAAAGTAATTCGATTCTTCCTACATTTCCTGCCGTTTGTAATCACAGACATTACCAGTGGAAAGCCGTGAAATGACCAGCAAACTGATAATATTTACAACTCCGGGCACTTTAGGGAGCGTTTTCAGTTGAATTTGCTTTCAAATATTAGGAATTCTTGTTTATACAGCTCAAAATTTGTGCAGAAAGCCTGTGAGTGAGGTCTAAACTGCGTATGTTTACAATTGAGGCCCCATTACTCTGGCGAGTTTTGTGTGACTCTGTTAAAATCCTGACGGTTCCAGTACATATTTGTAAGAAAACTCTCTAGTTGTGGTAAAACTCTTAAAATACATAATCAGAGTTTCCAGAAATGATTAAAAACTTGGAAGAACCCCTTGAAATTAAAGTAAATAGATTATTCCTACATTTCCTGCCGTTTGTAATCACAGACATTACCAGTGGAAAGCCGTGAAATGACCAGCAAACTGATAATATTTACAACTCTGGGCACTTTAGGGAGCGTTTTCACTTGAATTTGCTTTCAAATATTAGGAATTCTTGTTTATACAGCTCAAAATTTGTGTAGAAAGCCTGTAAGGGAGGACTGTACTGCTTATGTTTACAATTGAGGCCGCATTACTCTGGCGACTTTTGTATGACTCTTTTAAAATCCTGACGGTTCCAGTACATATTTGTAAGAAAGCTCTCTAGTCGTGGTAAAACTCTTAAAATACGTAATTAGAGTTTCCAGAAATGATTAAAAACTTGGAAGAACCCCTTGAAATTAAAGTAAATCGATTCTTCCTACATTTCCTGCCGTTTGTAATCACAGACATTACCAGTGGAAAGCCGTGAAATGACCAGCAAACATAATATTTACAACTCCGGGCACTTTAGGGAGCGTTTTCAGTTGAATTTGCTTTCAAATATTAGGAATTCTTGTTTATACAGCTCAAAATTTGTGTAGAAAGCCTGTGAGTGAGGTCTAAACTGCGTATGTTTACAATTGAGGCAACATTACTCTGGCGAGTTTTGTGTGACTCTGTTAAAATCCTGACGGTTCCAGTACATATTTGTAAGAAAACTCTCTAGTTGTGGTAAAACTCTTAAAATACATAATCAGAGTTTCCAGAAATGATTAAAAACTTGGAAGAACCCCTTGAAATTAAAGTAAATCGATTCTTCCTACATTTCCTGCCGTTTGTAATCACAGACATTACCAGTGGAAAGCCGTGAAATGACCAGCAAACTGATAATATTTACAACTCCGGGCACTTTAGGGAGCGTTTTCAGTTGAATTTGCTTTCAAATATTAGGAATTCTTGTTTATACAGCTCAAAATTTGTGCAGAAAGCCTGTAAGTGAGCACTGTACTGCTTATGTTTACAATTGAGACCGCATTACTCTGGCGAGTTTTGTGTGACTCTGTTAAAATTCTGACGGTTCCAGTACATATTTTTAAGAAAAGTCTCTAGTTTTGGTAAAACTCTTAAAATACGCAATTAGAGTTTCCAGAAATGATTAAAAACTTGGAAGAACCCCTTGAAATTAAAGTAATTCGATTCTTCCTACATTTCCTGCCGTTTGTAATCACAGACATTACCAGTGGAAAGCCGTGAAATGACCAGCAAAGTGACAATATTTACAACTCCGGGCACTTTAGGGAGCGTTTTCACTTGAATTTGCTTTCAAATATTAGGAATTCTTGTTTATACAGCTCAAAATTTGTGCAGAAAGCCTGTAAGTGAGGACTGTACTGTTTATGTTTACAATTGAGGCCGCATTACTCTGGCGACTTTTGTGTGACTCTGTTAAAATCCTGACGGTTCCAGTACATATTTGTAAGAAAACTCTCTAGTTGTGGTAAAACTCTTAAAATACGTAATTAGAGTTTCCAGAAATGATTAAAAACATGGAAGAACCCCTTGAAATTAAAGTAAATCGATTCTTCCTACATTTCCTGCCGTTTGTAATCACAGACATTACCAGTGGAAAGCCGTGAAATGACCAGCAAACTGATAATATTTACAACTCCGGGCACTTTAGGGAGCGTTTTCAGTTGAATTTGCTTTCAAATATTAGGAATTCTTGTTTATACAGCTCAAAATTTGTGTAGAAAGCCTGTGAGTGAGGTCTAAACTGCGTATGTTTACAATTGAGGCAACATTACTCTGGCGAGTTTTGTGTGACTCTGTTAAAATCCTGACGGTTCCAGTACATATTTGTAAGAAAACTCTCTAGTTGTGGTAAAACTCTTAAAATACATAATCAGAGTTTCCAGAAATGATTAAAAACTTGGAAGAACCCCTTGAAATTAAAGTAAATAGATTATTCCTACATTTCCTGCCGTTTGTAATCACAGACATTACCAGTGGAAAGCCGTGAAATGACCAGCAAACTGATAATATTTACAACTCCGGGCACTTTAGGGAGCGTTTTCAGTTGAATTTGCTTTCAAATATTAGGAATTCTTGTTTATACAGCTCAAAATTTGTGCAGAAAGCCTGTAAGTGAGCACTGTACTGCTTATGTTTACAATTGAGACCGCATTACTCTGGCGAGTTTTGTGTGACTCTGTTAAAATTCTGACCGTTCCAGTACATATTTTTAAGAAAAGTCTCTAGTTTTGGTAAAACTCTTAAAATACGCAATTACAGTTTCCAGAAATGATTAAAAACTTGGAAGAACCCCTTGAAATTAAAGTAATTCGATTCTTCCTACATTTCCTGCCGTTTGTAATCACAGACATTACCAGTGGAAAGCCGTGAAATGACCAGCAAAGTGACAATATTTACAACTCCGGGCACTTTAGGGAGCGTTTTCACTTGAATTTGCTTTCAAATATTAGGAATTCTTGTTTATACAGCTCAAAATTTGTGCAGAAAGCCTGTAAGTGAGGACTGTACTGTTTATGTTTACAATTGAGGCCGCATTACTCTGGCGACTTTTGTGTGACTCTGTTAAAATCCTGACGGTTCCAGTACATATTTGTAAGAAAACTCTCTAGTTGTGGTAAAACTCTTAAAATACGTAATTAGAGTTTCCAGAAATGATTAAAAACTTGGAAGAACCCCTTGAAATTAAAGTAAATCGATTCTTCCTACATTTCCTGCCGTTTGTAATCACAGACATTACCAGTGGAAAGCCGTGAAATGACCAGCAAACTGATAATATTTACAACTCCGGGCACTTTAGGGAGCGTTTTCAGTTGAATTTGCTTTCAAATATTAGGAATTCTTGTTTATACAGCTCAAAATTTGTGCAGAAAGCCTGTGAGTGAGGTCTAAACTGCGTATGTTTACAATTGAGGCCCCATTACTCTGGCGAGTTTTGTGTGACTCTGTTAAAATCCTGACGGTTCCAGTACATATTTGTAAGAAAACTCTCTAGTTGTGGTAAAACTCTTAAAATACATAATCAGAGTTTCCAGAAATGATTAAAAACTTGGAAGAACCCCTTGAAATTAAAGTAAATAGATTATTCCTACATTTCCTGCCGTTTGTAATCACAGACATTACCAGTGGAAAGCCGTGAAATGACCAGCAAACTGATAATATTTACAACTCTGGGCACTTTAGGGAGCGTTTTCACTTGAATTTGCTTTCAAATATTAGGAATTCTTGTTTATACAGCTCAAAATTTGTGTAGAAAGCCTGTAAGGGAGGACTGTACTGCTTATGTTTACAATTGAGGCCGCATTACTCTGGCGACTTTTGTATGACTCTTTTAAAATCCTGACGGTTCCAGTACATATTTGTAAGAAAGCTCTCTAGTCGTGGTAAAACTCTTAAAATACGTAATTAGAGTTTCCAGAAATGATTAAAAACTTGGAAGAACCCATTGAAATTAAAGTAAATCGATTCTTCCTACATTTCCTGCCGTTTGTAATCACAGACATTACCAGTGGAAAGCCGTGAAATGACCAGCAAACATAATATTTACAACTCCGGGCACTTTAGGGAGCGTTTTCAGTTGAATTTGCTTTCAAATATTAGGAATTCTTGTTTATACAGCTCAAAATTTGTGTAGAAAGCCTGTGAGTGAGGTCTAAACTGCGTATGTTTACAATTGAGGCAACATTACTCTGGCGAGTTTTGTGTGACTCTGTTAAAATCCTGACGGTTCCAGTACATATTTGTAAGAAAACTCTCTAGTTGTGGTAAAACTCTTAAAATACATAATCAGAGTTTCCAGAAATGATTAAAAACTTGGAAGAACCCCTTGAAATTAAAGTAAATCGATTCTTCCTACATTTCCTGCCGTTTGTAATCACAGACATTACCAGTGGAAAGCCGTGAAATGACCAGCAAACTGATAATATTTACAACTCCGGGCACTTTAGGGAGCGTTTTCAGTTGAATTTGCTTTCAAATATTAGGAATTCTTGTTTATACAGCTCAAAATTTGTGCAGAAAGCCTGTAAGTGAGCACTGTACTGCTTATGTTTACAATTGAGACCGCATTACTCTGGCGAGTTTTGTGTGACTCTGTTAAAATTCTGACGGTTCCAGTACATATTTTTAAGAAAAGTCTCTAGTTTTGGTAAAACTCTTAAAATACGCAATTAGAGTTTCCAGAAATGATTAAAAACTTGGAAGAACCCCTTGAAATTAAAGTAATTCGATTCTTCCTACATTTCCTGCCGTTTGTAATCACAGACATTACCAGTGGAAAGCCGTGAAATGACCAGCAAAGTGACAATATTTACAACTCCGGGCACTTTAGGGAGCGTTTTCACTTGAATTTGCTTTCAAATATTAGGAATTCTTGTTTATACAGCTCAAAATTTGTGCAGAAAGCCTGTAAGTGAGGACTGTACTGTTTATGTTTACAATTGAGGCCGCATTACTCTGGCGACTTTTGTGTGACTCTGTTAAAATCCTGACGGTTCCAGTACATATTTGTAAGAAAACTCTCTAGTTGTGGTAAAACTCTTAAAATACGTAATTAGAGTTTCCAGAAATGATTAAAAACTTGGAAGAACCCCTTGAAATTAAAGTAAATCGATTCTTCCTACATTTCCTGCCGTTTGTAATCACAGACATTACCAGTGGAAAGCCGTGAAATGACCAGCAAACTGATAATATTTACAACTCCGGGCACTTTAGGGAGCGTTTTCAGTTGAATTTGCTTTCAAATATTAGGAATTCTTGTTTATACAGCTCAAAATTTGTGTAGAAAGCCTGTGAGTGAGGTCTAAACTGCGTATGTTTACAATTGAGGCCCCATTACTCTGGCAAGTTTTGTGTGACTCTGTTAAAATCCTGACGGTTCCAGTACATATTTGTAAGAAAACTCTCTAGTTGTGGTAAAACTCTTAAAATACATAATCAGAGTTTCCAGAAATGATTAAAAACTTGGAAGAACCCCTTGAAATTAAAGTAAATAGATTATTCCTACATTTCCTGCCGTTTGTAATCACAGACATTACCAGTGGAAAGCCGTGAAATGACCAGCAAACTGATAATATTTACAACTCTGGGCACTTTAGGGAGCGTTTTCACTTGAATTTGCTTTCAAATATTAGGAATTCTTGTTTATACAGCTCAAAATTTGTGTAGAAAGCCTGTAAGGGAGGACTGTACTGCTTATGTTTACAATTGAGGCCGCATTACTCTGGCGACTTTTGTATGACTCTTTTAAAATCCTGACGGTTCCAGTACATATTTGTAAGAAAGCTCTCTAGTCGTGGTAAAACTCTTAAAATACGTAATTAGAGTTTCCAGAAATGATTAAAAACTTGGAAGAACCCCTTGAAATTAAAGTAAATTGATTCTTCCTACATTTCCTGCCGTTTGTAATCACAGACATTACCAGTGGAAAGCTGTGAAATGACCAGCAAACTGATAATATTTACAACTCTGGGCACTTTAGGGAGCGTTTTCACTTGAATTTGCTTTCAAATATTTGGAATTCTTGTTTATACAGCTCAAAATTTGTGTAGAAAGCCTGTGAGTGAGGTCTAAACTGCGTATGTTTACAATTGAGGCCCCATTACTCTGGCGAGTTTTGTGTGACTCTGTTAAAATCCTGACGGTTCCAGTACATATTTGTAAGAAAATTCTCTAGTTGTGGTAAAACTCTTAAAATACATAATCAGAGTTTCCAGAAATGATTAAAAACTTGGAAGAACCCCTTGAAATTAAAGTAAATAGATTATTCCTACATTTCCTGCCGTTTGTAATCACAGACATTACCAGTGGAAAGCCGTGAAATGACCAGCAAACTGATAATATTTACAACTCCGGGCACTTTAGGGAGCGTTTTCAGTTGAATTTGCTTTCAAATATTAGGAATTCTTGTTTATACAGCTCAAAATTTGTGCAGAAAGCCTGTGAGTGAGGTCTAAACTGCGTATGTTTACAATTGAGGCCCCATTACTCTGGCGAGTTTTGTGTGACTCTGTTAAAATCCTGACGGTTCCAGTACATATTTGTAAGAAAACTCTCTAGTTGTGGTAAAACTCTTAAAATACATAATCAGAGTTTCCAGAAATGATTAAAAACTTGGAAGAACCCCTTGAAATTAAAGTAAATAGATTATTCCTACATTTCCTGCCGTTTGTAATCACAGACATTACCAGTGGAAAGCCGTGAAATGACCAGCAAACTGATAATATTTACAACTCTGGGCACTTTAGGGAGCGTTTTCACTTGAATTTGCTTTCAAATATTAGGAATTCTTGTTTATACAGCTCAAAATTTGTGTAGAAAGCCTGTAAGGGAGGACTGTACTGCTTATGTTTACAATTGAGGCCGCATTACTCTGGCGACTTTTGTATGACTCTTTTAAAATCCTGACGGTTCCAGTACATATTTGTAAGAAAGCTCTCTAGTCGTGGTAAAACTCTTAAAATACGTAATTAGAGTTTCCAGAAATGATTAAAAACTTGGAAGAACCCCTTGAAATTAAAGTAAATCGATTCTTCCTACATTTCCTGCCGTTTGTAATCACAGACATTACCAGTGGAAAGCCGTGAAATGACCAGCAAACATAATATTTACAACTCCGGGCACTTTAGGGAGCGTTTTCAGTTGAATTTGCTTTCAAATATTAGGAATTCTTGTTTATACAGCTCAAAATTTGTGTAGAAAGCCTGTGAGTGAGGTCTAAACTGCGTATGTTTACAATTGAGGCAACATTACTCTGGCGAGTTTTGTGTGACTCTGTTAAAATCCTGACGGTTCCAGTACATATTTGTAAGAAAACTCTCTAGTTGTGGTAAAACTCTTAAAATACATAATCAGAGTTTCCAGAAATGATTAAAAACTTGGAAGAACCCCTTGAAATTAAAGTAAATCGATTCTTCCTACATTTCCTGCCGTTTGTAATCACAGACATTACCAGTGGAAAGCCGTGAAATGACCAGCAAACTGATAATATTTACAACTCCGGGCACTTTAGGGAGCGTTTTCAGTTGAATTTGCTTTCAAATATTAGGAATTCTTGTTTATACAGCTCAAAATTTGTGCAGAAAGCCTGTAAGTGAGCACTGTACTGCTTATGTTTACAATTGAGACCGCATTACTTTGGCGAGTTTTGTGTGACTCTGTTAAAATTCTGACGGTTCCAGTACATATTTTTAAGAAAAGTCTCTAGTTTTGGTAAAACTCTTAAAATACGCAATTAGAGTTTCCAGAAATGATTAAAAACTTGGAAGAACCCCTTGAAATTAAAGTAATTCGATTCTTCCTACATTTCCTGCCGTTTGTAATCACAGACATTACCAGTGGAAAGCCGTGAAATGACCAGCAAAGTGACAATATTTACAACTCCGGGCACTTTAGGGAGCGTTTTCACTTGAATTTGCTTTCAAATATTAGGAATTCTTGTTTATACAGCTCAAAATTTGTGCAGAAAGCCTGTAAGTGAGGACTGTACTGTTTATGTTTACAATTGAGGCCGCATTACTCTGGCGACTTTTGTGTGACTCTGTTAAAATCCTGACGGTTCCAGTACATATTTGTAAGAAAACTCTCTAGTTGTGGTAAAACTCTTAAAATACGTAATTAGAGTTTCCAGAAATGATTAAAAACTTGGAAGAACCCCTTGAAATTAAAGTAAATCGATTCTTCCTACATTTCCTGCCGTTTGTAATCACAGACATTACCAGTGGAAAGCCGTGAAATGACCAGCAAACTGATAATATTTACAACTCCGGGCACTTTAGGGAGCGTTTTCAGTTGAATTTGCTTTCAAATATTAGGAATTCTTGTTTATACAGCTCAAAATTTGTGTAGAAAGCCTGTGAGTGAGGTCTAAACTGCGTATGTTTACAATTGAGGCCCCATTACTCTGGCGAGTTTTGTGTGACTCTGTTAAAATCCTGACGGTTCCAGTACATATTTGTAAGAAAACTCTCTAGTTGTGGTAAAACTCTTAAAATACATAATCAGAGTTTCCAGAAATGATTAAAAACTTGGAAGAACCCCTTGAAATTAAAGTAAATAGATTATTCCTACATTTCCTGCCGTTTGTAATCACAGACATTACCAGTGGAAAGCCGTGAAATGACCAGCAAACTGATAATATTTACAACTCTGGGCACTTTAGGGAGCGTTTTCACTTGAATTTGCTTTCAAATATTAGGAATTCTTGTTTATACAGCTCAAAATTTGTGTAGAAAGCCTGTAAGGGAGGACTGTACTGCTTATGTTTACAATTGAGGCCGCATTACTCTGGCGACTTTTGTATGACTCTTTTAAAATCCTGACGGTTCCAGTACATATTTGTAAGAAAGCTCTCTAGTCGTGGTAAAACTCTTAAAATACGTAATTAGAGTTTCCAGAAATGATTAAAAACTTGGAAGAACCCCTTGAAATTAAAGTAAATTGATTCTTCCTACATTTCCTGCCGTTTGTAATCACAGACATTACCAGTGGAAAGCTGTGAAATGACCAGCAAACTGATAATATTTACAACTCTGGGCACTTTAGGGAGCGTTTTCACTTGAATTTGCTTTCAAATATTTGGAATTCTTGTTTATACAGCTCAAAATTTGTGTAGAAAGCCTGTGAGTGAGGTCTAAACTGCGTATGTTTACAATTGAGGCCCCATTACTCTGGCGAGTTTTGTGTGACTCTGTTAAAATCCTGACGGTTCCAGTACATATTTGTAAGAAAACTCTCTAGTTGTGGTAAAACTCTTAAAATACATAATCAGAGTTTCCAGAAATGATTAAAAACTTGGAAGAACCCCTTGAAATTAAAGTAAATAGATTATTCCTACATTTCCTGCCGTTTGTAATCACAGACATTACCAGTGGAAAGCCGTGAAATGACCAGCAAACTGATAATATTTACAACTCCGGGCACTTTAGGGAGCGTTTTCAGTTGAATTTGCTTTCAAATATTAGGAATTCTTGTTTATACAGCTCAAAATTTGTGCAGAAAGCCTGTAAGTGAGCACTGTACTGCTTATGTTTACAATTGAGACAGCATTACTCTGGCGAGTTTTGTGTGACTCTGTTAAAATTCTGACGGTTCCAGTACATATTTTTAAGAAAAGTCTCTAGTTTTGGTAAAACTCTTAAAATACGCAATTACAGTTTCCAGAAATGATTAAAAACTTGGAAGAACCCCTTGAAATTAAAGTAATTCGATTCTTCCTACATTTCCTGCCGTTTGTAATCACAGACATTACCAGTGGAAAGCCGTGAAATGACCAGCAAAGTGACAATATTTACAACTCCGGGCACTTTAGGGAGCGTTTTCACTTGAATTTGCTTTCAAATATTAGGAATTCTTGTTTATACAGCTCAAAATTTGTGTAGAAAGCCTGTGAGTGAGGTCTAAACTGCGTATGTTTACAATTGAGGCCCCATTACTCTGGCGAGTTTTGTGTGACTCTGTTAAAATCCTGACGGTTCCAGTACATATTTGTAAGAAAACTCTCTAGTTGTGGTAAAACTCTTAAAATACATAATCAGAGTTTCCAGAAATGATTAAAAACTTGGAAGAACCCCTTGAAATTAAAGTAAATCGATTCTTCCTACATTTCCTGCCTTTTGTAATCACAGACATTACCAGTGGAAAGCCGTGAAATGACCAGCAAACTGATAATATTTACAACTCCGGGCACTTTAGGGAGCTTTTTCAGTTGAATTTGCTTTCAAATATTAGGAATTCTTGTTTATACAGCTCAAAATTTGTGTAGAAAGCCTGTGAGTGAGGTCTAAACTGCGTATGTTTACAATTGAGGCAACATTACTCTGGCGAGTTTTGTGTGACTCTGTTAAAATCCTGACGGTTCCAGTACATATTTGTAAGAAAACTCTCTAGTTGTGGTAAAACTCTTAAAATACATAATCAGAGTTTCCAGAAATGATTAAAAACTTGGAAGAACCCCTTGAAATTAAAGTAAATAGATTATTCCTACATTTCCTGCCGTTTGTAATCACAGACATTACCAGTGGAAAGCCGTGAAATGACCAGCAAACTGATAATATTTACAACTCCGGGCACTTTAGGGAGCGTTTTCAGTTGAATTTGCTTTCAAATATTAGGAATTCTTGTTTATACAGCTCAAAATTTGTGCAGAAAGCCTGTAAGTGAGCACTGTACTGCTTATGTTTACAATTGAGACCGCATTACTCTGGCGAGTTTTGTGTGACTCTGTTAAAATTCTGACGGTTCCAGTACATATTTTTAAGAAAAGTCTCTAGTTTTGGTAAAACTCTTAAAATACGCAATTAGAGTTTCCAGAAATGATTAAAAACTTGGAAGAACCCCTTGAAATTAAAGTAATTCGATTCTTCCTACATTTCCTGCCGTTTGTAATCACAGACATTACCAGTGGAAAGCCGTGAAATGACCAGCAAAGTGACAATATTTACAACTCCGGGCACTTTAGGGAGCGTTTTCACTTGAATTTGCTTTCAAATATTAGGAATTCTTGTTTATACAGCTCAAAATTTGTGCAGAAAGCCTGTAAGTGAGGACTGTACTGTTTATGTTTACAATTGAGGCCGCATTACTCTGGCGACTTTTGTGTGACTCTGTTAAAATCCTGACGGTTCCAGTACATATTTGTAAGAAAACTCTCTAGTTGTGGTAAAACTCTTAAAATACGTAATTAAAGTTTCCAGAAATGATTAAAAACTTGGAAGAACCCCTTGAAATTAAAGTAAATCGATTCTTCCTACATTTCCTGCCGTTTGTAATCACAGACATTACCAGTGGAAAGCCGTGAAATGACCAGCAAACTGATAATATTTACAACTCCGGGCACTTTAGGGAGCGTTTTCAGTTGAATTTGCTTTCAAATATTAGGAATTCTTGTTTATACAGCTCAAAATTTGTGTAGAAAGCCTGTGAGTGAGGTCTAAACTGCGTATGTTTACAATTGAGGCCACATTACTCTGGCGAGTTTTGTGTGACTCTGTTAAAATCCTGACGGTTCCAGTACATATTTGTAAGAAAACTCTCTAGTTGTGGTAAAACTCTTAAAATACATAATCAGAGTTTCCAGAAATGATTAAAAACTTGGAAGAACCCCTTGAAATTAAAGTAAATAGATTATTCCTACATTTCCTGCCGTTTGTAATCACAGACATTACCAGTGGAAAGCCGTGAAATGACCAGCAAACTGATAATATTTACAACTCTGGGCACTTTAGGGAGCGTTTTCACTTGAATTTGCTTTCAAATATTAGGAATTCTTGTTTATACAGCTCAAAATTTGTGTAGAAAGCCTGTAAGGGAGGACTGTACTGCTTATGTTTACAATTGAGGCCGCATTACTCTGGCGACTTTTGTATGACTCTTTTAAAATCCTGACGGTTCCAGTACATATTTGTAAGAAAGCTCTCTAGTCGTGGTAAAACTCTTAAAATACGTAATTAGAGTTTCCAGAAATGATTAAAAACTTGGAAGAACCCCTTGAAATTAAAGTAAATTGATTCTTCCTACATTTCCTGCCGTTTGTAATCACAGACATTACCAGTGGAAAGCTGTGAAATGACCAGCAAACTGATAATATTTACAACTCTGGGCACTTTAGGGAGCGTTTTCACTTGAATTTGCTTTCAAATATTTGGAATTCTTGTTTATACAGCTCAAAATTTGTGTAGAAAGCCTGTGAGTGAGGTCTAAACTGCGTATGTTTACAATTGAGGCCCCATTACTCTGGCGAGTTTTGTGTGACTCTGTTAAAATCCTGACGGTTCCAGTACATATTTGTAAGAAAACTCTCTAGTTGTGGTAAAACTCTTAAAATACATAATCAGAGTTTCCAGAAATGATTAAAAACTTGGAAGAACCCCTTGAAATTAAAGTAAATAGATTATTCCTACATTTCCTGCCGTTTGTAATCACAGACATTACCAGTGGAAAGCCGTGAAATGACCAGCAAACTGATAATATTTACAACTCCGGGCACTTTAGGGAGCGTTTTCAGTTGAATTTGCTTTCAAATATTAGGAATTCTTGTTTATACAGCTCAAAATTTGTGCAGAAAGCCTGTAAGTGAGCACTGTACTGCTTATGTTTACAATTGAGACAGCATTACTCTGGCGAGTTTTGTGTGACTCTGTTAAAATTCTGACGGTTCCAGTACATATTTTTAAGAAAAGTCTCTAGTTTTGGTAAAACTCTTAAAATACGCAATTACAGTTTCCAGAAATGATTAAAAACTTGGAAGAACCCCTTGAAATTAAAGTAATTCGATTCTTCCTACATTTCCTGCCGTTTGTAATCACAGACATTACCAGTGGAAAGCCGTGAAATGACCAGCAAAGTGACAATATTTACAACTCCGGGCACTTTAGGGAGCGTTTTCACTTGAATTTGCTTTCAAATATTAGGAATTCTTGTTTATACAGCTCAAAATTTGTGTAGAAAGCCTGTGAGTGAGGTCTAAACTGCGTATGTTTACAATTGAGGCCCCATTACTCTGGCGAGTTTTGTGTGACTCTGTTAAAATCCTGACGGTTCCAGTACATATTTGTAAGAAAACTCTCTAGTTGTGGTAAAACTCTTAAAATACATAATCAGAGTTTCCAGAAATGATTAAAAACTTGGAAGAACCCCTTGAAATTAAAGTAAATCGATTCTTCCTACATTTCCTGCCGTTTGTAATCACAGACATTACCAGTGGAAAGCCGTGAAATGACCAGCAAACTGATAATATTTACAACTCCGGGCACTTTAGGGAGCTTTTTCAGTTGAATTTGCTTTCAAATATTAGGAATTCTTGTTTATACAGCTCAAAATTTGTGTAGAAAGCCTGTGAGTGAGGTCTAAACTGCGTATGTTTACAATTGAGGCAACATTACTCTGGCGAGTTTTGTGTGACTCTGTTAAAATCCTGACGGTTCCAGTACATATTTGTAAGAAAACTCTCTAGTTGTGGTAAAACTCTTAAAATACATAATCAGAGTTTCCAGAAATGATTAAAAACTTGGAAGAACCCCTTGAAATTAAAGTAAATAGATTATTCCTACATTTCCTGCCGTTTGTAATCACAGACATTACCAGTGGAAAGCCGTGAAATGACCAGCAAACTGATAATATTTACAACTCCGGGCACTTTAGGGAGCGTTTTCAGTTGAATTTGCTTTCAAATATTAGGAATTCTTGTTTATACAGCTCAAAATTTGTGCAGAAAGCCTGTAAGTGAGCACTGTACTGCTTATGTTTACAATTGAGACCGCATTACTCTGGCGAGTTTTGTGTGACTCTGTTAAAATTCTGACGGTTCCAGTACATATTTTTAAGAAAAGTCTCTAGTTTTGGTAAAACTCTTAAAATACGCAATTAGAGTTTCCAGAAATGATTAAAAACTTGGAAGAACCCCTTGAAATTAAAGTAATTCGATTCTTCCTACATTTCCTGCCGTTTGTAATCACAGACATTACCAGTGGAAAGCCGTGAAATGACCAGCAAAGTGACAATATTTACAACTCCGGGCACTTTAGGGAGCGTTTTCACTTGAATTTGCTTTCAAATATTAGGAATTCTTGTTTATACAGCTCAAAATTTGTGCAGAAAGCCTGTAAGTGAGGACTGTACTGTTTATGTTTACAATTGAGGCCGCATTACTCTGGCGACTTTTGTGTGACTCTGTTAAAATCCTGACGGTTCCAGTACATATTTGTAAGAAAACTCTCTAGTTGTGGTAAAACTCTTAAAATACGTAATTAGAGTTTCCAGAAATGATTAAAAACTTGGAAGAACCCCTTGAAATTAAAGTAAATCGATTCTTCCTACATTTCCTGCCGTTTGTAATCACAGACATTACCAGTGGAAAGCCGTGAAATGACCAGCAAACTGATAATATTTACAACTCCGGGCACTTTAGGGAGCGTTTTCAGTTGAATTTGCTTTCAAATATTAGGAATTCTTGTTTATACAGCTCAAAATTTGTGTAGAAAGCCTGTGAGTGAGGTCTAAACTGCGTATGTTTACAATTGAGGCCCCATTACTCTGGCGAGTTTTGTGTGACTCTGTTAAAATCCTGACGGTTCCAGTACATATTTGTAAGAAAACTCTCTAGTTGTGGTAAAACTCTTAAAATACATAATCAGAGTTTCCAGAAATGATTAAAAACTTGGAAGAACCCCTTGAAATTAAAGTAAATAGATTATTCCTACATTTCCTGCCGTTTGTAATCACAGACATTACCAGTGGAAAGCCGTGAAATGACCAGCAAACTGATAATATTTACAACTCTGGGCACTTTAGGGAGCGTTTTCACTTGAATTTGCTTTCAAATATTAGGAATTCTTGTTTATACAGCTCAAAATTTGTGTAGAAAGCCTGTAAGGGAGGACTGTACTGCTTATGTTTACAATTGAGGCCGCATTACTCTGGCGACTTTTGTATGACTCTTTTAAAATCCTGACGGTTCCAGTACATATTTGTAAGAAAGCTCTCTAGTCGTGGTAAAACTCTTAAAATACGTAATTAGAGTTTCCAGAAATGATTAAAAACTTGGAAGAACCCCTTGAAATTAAAGTAAATTGATTCTTCCTACATTTCCTGCCGTTTGTAATCACAGACATTACCAGTGGAAAGCTGTGAAATGACCAGCAAACTGATAATATTTACAACTCTGGGCACTTTAGGGAGCGTTTTCACTTGAATTTGCTTTCAAATATTTGGAATTCTTGTTTATACAGCTCAAAATTTGTGTAGAAAGCCTGTGAGTGAGGTCTAAACTGCGTATGTTTACAATTGAGGCCCCATTACTCTGGCGAGTTTTGTGTGACTCTGTTAAAATCCTGACGGTTCCAGTACATATTTGTAAGAAAACTCTCTAGTTGTGGTAAAACTCTTAAAATACATAATCAGAGTTTCCAGAAATGATTAAAAACTTGGAAGAACCCCTTGAAATTAAAGTAAATAGATTATTCCTACATTTCCTGCCGTTTGTAATCACAGACATTACCAGTGGAAAGCCGTGAAATGACCAGCAAACTGATAATATTTACAACTCCGGGCACTTTAGGGAGCGTTTTCAGTTGAATTTGCTTTCAAATATTAGGAATTCTTGTTTATACAGCTCAAAATTTGTGCAGAAAGCCTGTAAGTGAGCACTGTACTGCTTATGTTTACAATTGAGACAGCATTACTCTGGCGAGTTTTGTGTGACTCTGTTAAAATTCTGACGGTTCCAGTACATATTTTTAAGAAAAGTCTCTAGTTTTGGTAAAACTCTTAAAATACGCAATTACAGTTTCCAGAAATGATTAAAAACTTGGAAGAACCCCTTGAAATTAAAGTAATTCGATTCTTCCTACATTTCCTGCCGTTTGTAATCACAGACATTACCAGTGGAAAGCCGTGAAATGACCAGCAAAGTGACAATATTTACAACTCCGGGCACTTTAGGGAGCGTTTTCACTTGAATTTGCTTTCAAATATTAGGAATTCTTGTTTATACAGCTCAAAATTTGTGTAGAAAGCCTGTGAGTGAGGTCTAAACTGCGTATGTTTACAATTGAGGCCCCATTACTCTGGCGAGTTTTGTGTGACTCTGTTAAAATCCTGACGGTTCCAGTACATATTTGTAAGAAAACTCTCTAGTTGTGGTAAAACTCTTAAAATACATAATCAGAGTTTCCAGAAATGATTAAAAACTTGGAAGAACCCCTTGAAATTAAAGTAAATCGATTCTTCCTACATTTCCTGCCGTTTGTAATCACAGACATTACCAGTGGAAAGCCGTGAAATGACCAGCAAACTGATAATATTTACAACTCCGGGCACTTTAGGGAGCGTTTTCACTTGAATTTGCTTTCAAATATTAGGAATTCTTGTTTATACAGCTCAAAATTTGTGCAGAAAGCCTGTAAGTGAGGACTGTAGTGTTTATGTTTACAATTGAGGCCGCATTACTCTGGCGACTTTTGTGTGACTCTGTTAAAATCCTGACGGTTCCAGTACATATTTGTAAGAAAACTCTCTAGTTGTGGTAAAACTCTTAAAATACGTAATTAGAGTTTCCAGAAATGATTAAAAACTTGGAAGAACCCCTTGAAATTAAAGTAAATCGATTCTTCCTACATTTCCTGCCGTTTGTAATCACAGACATTACCAGTGGAAAGCCGTGAAATGACCAGCAAACTGATAATATTTACAACTCCGGGCACTTTAGGGAGCGTTTTCAGTTGAATTTGCTTTCAAATATTAGGAATTCTTGTTTATACAGCTCAAAATTTGTGTAGAAAGCCTGTGAGTGAGGTCTAAACTGCGTATGTTTACAATTGAGGCCACATTACTCTGGCGAGTTTTGTGTGACTCTGTTAAAATCCTGACGGTTCCAGTACATAGTTGTAAGAAAACTCTCTAGTTGTGGTAAAACTCTTAAAATACATAATCAGAGTTTCCAGAAATGATTAAAAACTTGGAAGAACCCCTTGAAATTAAAGTAAATAGATTATTCCTACATTTCCTGCCGTTTGTAATCACAGACATTACCAGTGGAAAGCCGTGAAATGACCAGCAAACTGATAATATTTACAACTCTGGGCACTTTAGGGAGCGTTTTCACTTGAATTTGCTTTCAAATATTAGGAATTCTTGTTTATACAGCTCAAAATTTGTGTAGAAAGCCTGTAAGGGAGGACTGTACTGCTTATGTTTACAATTGAGGCCGCATTACTCTGGCGACTTTTGTATGACTCTTTTAAAATCCTGACGGTTCCAGTACATATTTGTAAGAAAGCTCTCTAGTCGTGGTAAAACTCTTAAAATACGTAATTAGAGTTTCCAGAAATGATTAAAAACTTGGAAGAACCCCTTGAAATTAAAGTAAATTGATTCTTCCTACATTTCCTGCCGTTTGTAATCACAGACATTACCAGTGGAAAGCTGTGAAATGACCAGCAAACTGATAATATTTACAACTCTGGGCACTTTAGGGAGCGTTTTCACTTGAATTTGCTTTCAAATATTTGGAATTCTTGTTTATACAGCTCAAAATTTGTGTAGAAAGCCTGTGAGTGAGGTCTAAACTGCGTATGTTTACAATTGAGGCCCCATTACTCTGGCGAGTTTTGTGTGACTCTGTTAAAATCCTGACGGTTCCAGTACATATTTGTAAGAAAACTCTCTAGTTGTGGTAAAACTCTTAAAATACATAATCAGAGTTTCCAGAAATGATTAAAAACTTGGAAGAACCCCTTGAAATTAAAGTAAATAGATTATTCCTACATTTCCTGCCGTTTGTAATCACAGACATTACCAGTGGAAAGCCGTGAAATGACCAGCAAACTGATAATATTTACAACTCCGGGCACTTTAGGGAGCGTTTTCAGTTGAATTTGCTTTCAAATATTAGGAATTCTTGTTTATACAGCTCAAAATTTGTGCAGAAAGCCTGTAAGTGAGCACTGTACTGCTTATGTTTACAATTGAGACAGCATTACTCTGGCGAGTTTTGTGTGACTCTGTTAAAATTCTGACGGTTCCAGTACATATTTTTAAGAAAAGTCTCTAGTTTTGGTAAAACTCTTAAAATACGCAATTACAGTTTCCAGAAATGATTAAAAACTTGGAAGAACCCCTTGAAATTAAAGTAATTCGATTCTTCCTACATTTCCTGCCGTTTGTAATCACAGACATTACCAGTGGAAAGCCGTGAAATGACCAGCAAAGTGACAATATTTACAACTCCGGGCACTTTAGGGAGCGTTTTCACTTGAATTTGCTTTCAAATATTAGGAATTCTTGTTTATACAGCTCAAAATTTGTGTAGAAAGCCTGTGAGTGAGGTCTAAACTGCGTATGTTTACAATTGAGGCCCCATTACTCTGGCGAGTTTTGTGTGACTCTGTTAAAATCCTGACGGTTCCAGTACATATTTGTAAGAAAACTCTCTAGTTGTGGTAAAACTCTTAAAATACATAATCAGAGTTTCCAGAAATGATTAAAAACTTGGAAGAACCCCTTGAAATTAAAGTAAATCGATTCTTCCTACATTTCCTGCCGTTTGTAATCACAGACATTACCAGTGGAAAGCCGTGAAATGACCAGCAAAGTGACAATATTTACAACTCCGGGCACTTTAGGGAGCGTTTTCAGTTGAATTTGCTTTCAAATATTAGGAATTCTTGTTTATACAGCTCAAAATTTGTGCAGAAAGCCTGTAAGTGAGCACTGTACTGCTTATGTTTACAATTGAGACCGCATTACTCTGGCGAGTTTTGTGTGACTCTGTTAAAATTCTGACGGTTCCAGTACATATTTTTAAGAAAAGTCTCTAGTTTTGGTAAAACTCTTAAAATACGCAATTAGAGTTTCCAGAAATGATTAAAAACTTGGAAGAACCCCTTGAAATTAAAGTAATTCGATTCTTCCTACATTTCCTGCCGTTTGTAATCACAGACATTACCAGTGGAAAGCCGTGAAATGACCAGCAAAGTGACAATATTTACAACTCCGGGCACTTTAGGGAGCGTTTTCACTTGAATTTGCTTTCAAATATTAGGAATTCTTGTTTATACAGCTCAAAATTTGTGCAGAAAGCCTGTAAGTGAGGACTGTACTGTTTATGTTTACAATTGAGGCCGCATTACTCTGGCGACTTTTGTGTGACTCTGTTAAAATCCTGACGGTTCCAGTACATATTTGTAAGAAAACTCTCTAGTTGTGGTAAAACTCTTAAAATACGTAATTAGAGTTTCCAGAAATGATTAAAAACTTGGAAGAACCCCTTGAAATTAAAGTAAATCGATTCTTCCTACATTTCCTGCCGTTTGTAATCACAGACATTACCAGTGGAAAGCCGTGAAATGACCAGCAAACTGATAATATTTACAACTCCGGGCACTTTAGGGAGCGTTTTCAGTTGAATTTGCTTTCAAATATTAGGAATTCTTGTTTATACAGCTCAAAATTTGTGTAGAAAGCCTGTGAGTGAGGTCTAAACTGCGTATGTTTACAATTGAGGCCCCATTACTCTGGCGAGTTTTGTGTGACTCTGTTAAAATCCTGACGGTTCCAGTACATATTTGTAAGAAAACTCTCTAGTTGTGGTAAAACTCTTAAAATACATAATCAGAGTTTCCAGAAATGATTAAAAACTTGGAAGAACCCCTTGAAATTAAAGTAAATAGATTATTCCTACATTTCCTGCCGTTTGTAATCACAGACATTACCAGTGGAAAGCCGTGAAATGACCAGCAAACTGATAATATTTACAACTCTGGGCACTTTAGGGAGCGTTTTCACTTGAATTTGCTTTCAAATATTAGGAATTCTTGTTTATACAGCTCAAAATTTGTGTAGAAAGCCTGTAAGGGAGGACTGTACTGCTTATGTTTACAATTGAGGCCGCATTACTCTGGCGACTTTTGTATGACTCTTTTAAAATCCTGACGGTTCCAGTACATATTTGTAAGAAAGCTCTCTAGTCGTGGTAAAACTCTTAAAATACGTAATTAGAGTTTCCAGAAATGATTAAAAACTTGGAAGAACCCCTTGAAATTAAAGTAAATTGATTCTTCCTACATTTCCTGCCGTTTGTAATCACAGACATTACCAGTGGAAAGCTGTGAAATGACCAGCAAACTGATAATATTTACAACTCTGGGCACTTTAGGGAGCGTTTTCACTTGAATTTGCTTTCAAATATTTGGAATTCTTGTTTATACAGCTCAAAATTTGTGTAGAAAGCCTGTGAGTGAGGTCTAAACTGCGTATGTTTACAATTGAGGCCCCATTACTCTGGCGAGTTTTGTGTGACTCTGTTAAAATCCTGACGGTTCCAGTACATATTTGTAAGAAAACTCTCTAGTTGTGGTAAAACTCTTAAAATACATAATCAGAGTTTCCAGAAATGATTAAAAACTTGGAAGAACCCCTTGAAATTAAAGTAAATAGATTATTCCTACATTTCCTGCCGTTTGTAATCACAGACATTACCAGTGGAAAGCCGTGAAATGACCAGCAAACTGATAATATTTACAACTCCGGGCACTTTAGGGAGCGTTTTCAGTTGAATTTGCTTTCAAATATTAGGAATTCTTGTTTATACAGCTCAAAATTTGTGCAGAAAGCCTGTAAGTGAGCACTGTACTGCTTATGTTTACAATTGAGACAGCATTACTCTGGCGAGTTTTGTGTGACTCTGTTAAAATTCTGACGGTTCCAGTACATATTTTTAAGAAAAGTCTCTAGTTTTGGTAAAACTCTTAAAATACGCAATTACAGTTTCCAGAAATGATTAAAAACTTGGAAGAACCCCTTGAAATTAAAGTAATTCGATTCTTCCTACATTTCCTGCCGTTTGTAATCACAGACATTACCAGTGGAAAGCCGTGAAATGACCAGCAAAGTGACAATATTTACAACTCCGGGCACTTTAGGGAGCGTTTTCACTTGAATTTGCTTTCAAATATTAGGAATTCTTGTTTATACAGCTCAAAATTTGTGTAGAAAGCCTGTGAGTGAGGTCTAAACTGCGTATGTTTACAATTGAGGCCCCATTACTCTGGCGAGTTTTGTGTGACTCTGTTAAAATCCTGACGGTTCCAGTACATATTTGTAAGAAAACTCTCTAGTTGTGGTAAAACTCTTAAAATACATAATCAGAGTTTCCAGAAATGATTAAAAACTTGGAAGAACCCCTTGAAATTAAAGTAAATCGATTCTTCCTACATTTCCTGCCGTTTGTAATCACAGACATTACCAGTGGAAAGCCGTGAAATGACCAGCAAACTGATAATATTTACAACTCCGGGCACTTTAGGGAGCTTTTTCAGTTGAATTTGCTTTCAAATATTAGGAATTCTTGTTTATACAGCTCAAAATTTGTGTAGAAAGCCTGTGAGTGAGGTCTAAACTGCGTATGTTTACAATTGAGGCAACATTACTCTGGCGAGTTTTGTGTGACTCTGTTAAAATCCTGACGGTTCCAGTACATATTTGTAAGAAAACTCTCTAGTTGTGGTAAAACTCTTAAAATACATAATCAGAGTTTCCAGAAATGATTAAAAACTTGGAAGAACCCCTTGAAATTAAAGTAAATAGATTATTCCTACATTTCCTGCCGTTTGTAATCACAGACATTACCAGTGGAAAGCCGTGAAATGACCAGCAAACTGATAATATTTACAACTCCGGGCACTTTAGGGAGCGTTTTCAGTTGAATTTGCTTTCAAATATTAGGAATTCTTGTTTATACAGCTCAAAATTTGTGCAGAAAGCCTGTAAGTGAGCACTGTACTGCTTATGTTTACAATTGAGACCGCATTACTCTGGCGAGTTTTGTGTGACTCTGTTAAAATTCTGACGGTTCCAGTACATATTTTTAAGAAAAGTCTCTAGTTTTGGTAAAACTCTTAAAATACGCAATTAGAGTTTCCAGAAATGATTAAAAACTTGGAAGAACCCCTTGAAATTAAAGTAAATCGATTCTTCCTACATTTCCTGCCGTTTGTAATCACAGACATTACCAGTGGAAAGCCGTGAAATGACCAGCAAACTGATAATATTTACAACTCCGGGCACTTTAGGGAGCGTTTTCAGTTGAATTTGCTTTCAAATATTAGGAATTCTTGTTTATACAGCTCAAAATTTGTGTAGAAAGCCTGTGAGTGAGGTCTAAACTGCGTATGTTTACAATTGAGGCCCCATTACTCTGGCGAGTTTTGTGTGACTCTGTTAAAATCCTGACGGTTCCAGTACATATTTGTAAGAAAACTCTCTAGTTGTGGTAAAACTCTTAAAATACATAATCAGAGTTTCCAGAAATGATTAAAAACTTGGAAGAACCCCTTGAAATTAAAGTAAATAGATTATTCCTACATTTCCTGCCGTTTGTAATCACAGACATTACCAGTGGAAAGCCGTGAAATGACCAGCAAACTGATAATATTTACAACTCTGGGCACTTTAGGGAGCGTTTTCACTTGAATTTGCTTTCAAATATTAGGAATTCTTGTTTATACAGCTCAAAATTTGTGTAGAAAGCCTGTAAGGGAGGACTGTACTGCTTATGTTTACAATTGAGGCCGCATTACTCTGGCGACTTTTGTATGACTCTTTTAAAATCCTGACGGTTCCAGTACATATTTGTAAGAAAGCTCTCTAGTCGTGGTAAAACTCTTAAAATACGTAATTAGAGTTTCCAGAAATGATTAAAAACTTGGAAGAACCCCTTGAAATTAAAGTAAATTGATTCTTCCTACATTTCCTGCCGTTTGTAATCACAGACATTACCAGTGGAAAGCTGTGAAATGACCAGCAAACTGATAATATTTACAACTCTGGGCACTTTAGGGAGCGTTTTCACTTGAATTTGCTTTCAAATATTTGGAATTCTTGTTTATACAGCTCAAAATTTGTGTAGAAAGCCTGTGAGTGAGGTCTAAACTGCGTATGTTTACAATTGAGGCCCCATTACTCTGGCGAGTTTTGTGTGACTCTGTTAAAATCCTGACGGTTCCAGTACATATTTGTAAGAAAACTCTCTAGTTGTGGTAAAACTCTTAAAATACATAATCAGAGTTTCCAGAAATGATTAAAAACTTGGAAGAACCCCTTGAAATTAAAGTAAATAGATTATTCCTACATTTCCTGCCGTTTGTAATCACAGACATTACCAGTGGAAAGCCGTGAAATGACCAGCAAACTGATAATATTTACAACTCCGGGCACTTTAGGGAGCGTTTTCAGTTGAATTTGCTTTCAAATATTAGGAATTCTTGTTTATACAGCTCAAAATTTGTGCAGAAAGCCTGTAAGTGAGCACTGTACTGCTTATGTTTACAATTGAGACAGCATTACTCTGGCGAGTTTTGTGTGACTCTGTTAAAATTCTGACGGTTCCAGTACATATTTTTAAGAAAAGTCTCTAGTTTTGGTAAAACTCTTAAAATACGCAATTACAGTTTCCAGAAATGATTAAAAACTTGGAAGAACCCCTTGAAATTAAAGTAATTCGATTCTTCCTACATTTCCTGCCGTTTGTAATCACAGACATTACCAGTGGAAAGCCGTGAAATGACCAGCAAAGTGACAATATTTACAACTCCGGGCACTTTAGGGAGCGTTTTCACTTGAATTTGCTTTCAAATATTAGGAATTCTTGTTTATACAGCTCAAAATTTGTGTAGAAAGCCTGTGAGTGAGGTCTAAACTGCGTATGTTTACAATTGAGGCCCCATTACTCTGGCGAGTTTTGTGTGACTCTGTTAAAATCCTGACGGTTCCAGTACATACTTGTAAGAAAACTCTCTAGTTGTGGTAAAACTCTTAAAATACATAATCAGAGTTTCCAGAAATGATTAAAAACTTGGAAGAACCCCTTGAAATTAAAGTAAATCGATTCTTCCTACATTTCCTGCCGTTTGTAATCACAGACATTACCAGTGGAAAGCCGTGAAATGACCAGCAAACTGATAATATTTACAACTCCGGGCACTTTAGGGAGCTTTTTCAGTTGAATTTGCTTTCAAATATTAGGAATTCTTGTTTATACAGCTCAAAATTTGTGTAGAAAGCCTGTGAGTGAGGTCTAAACTGCGTATGTTTACAATTGAGGCAACATTACTCTGGCGAGTTTTGTGTGACTCTGTTAAAATCCTGACGGTTCCAGTACATATTTGTAAGAAAACTCTCTAGTTGTGGTAAAACTCTTAAAATACATAATCAGAGTTTCCAGAAATGATTAAAAACTTGGAAGAACCCCTTGAAATTAAAGTAAATAGATTATTCCTACATTTCCTGCCGTTTGTAATCACAGACATTACCAGTGGAAAGCCGTGAAATGACCAGCAAACTGATAATATTTACAACTCCGGGCACTTTAGGGAGCGTTTTCAGTTGAATTTGCTTTCAAATATTAGGAATTCTTGTTTATACAGCTCAAAATTTGTGCAGAAAGCCTGTAAGTGAGCACTGTACTGCTTATGTTTACAATTGAGACCGCATTACTCTGGCGAGTTTTGTGTGACTCTGTTAAAATTCTGACGGTTCCAGTACATATTTTTAAGAAAAGTCTCTAGTTTTGGTAAAACTCTTAAAATACGCAATTAGAGTTTCCAGAAATGATTAAAAACTTGGAAGAACCCCTTGAAATTAAAGTAATTCGATTCTTCCTACATTTCCTGCCGTTTGTAATCACAGACATTACCAGTGGAAAGCCGTGAAATGACCAGCAAAGTGACAATATTTACAACTCCGGGCACTTTAGGGAGCGTTTTCACTTGAATTTGCTTTCAAATATTAGGAATTCTTGTTTATACAGCTCAAAATTTGTGCAGAAAGCCTGTAAGTGAGGACTGTACTGTTTATGTTTACAATTGAGGCCGCATTACTCTGGCGACTTTTGTGTGACTCTGTTAAAATCCTGACGGTTCCAGTACATATTTGTAAGAAAACTCTCTAGTTGTGGTAAAACTCTTAAAATACGTAATTAAAGTTTCCAGAAATGATTAAAAACTTGGAAGAACCCCTTGAAATTAAAGTAAATCGATTCTTCCTACATTTCCTGCCGTTTGTAATCACAGACATTACCAGTAGAAAGCCGTGAAATGACCAGCAAACTGATAATATTTACAACTCCGGGCACTTTAGGGAGCGTTTTCAGTTGAATTTGCTTTCAAATATTAGGAATTCTTGTTTATACAGCTCAAAATTTGTGTAGAAAGCCTGTGAGTGAGGTCTAAACTGCGTATGTTTACAATTGAGGCCCCATTACTCTGGCGAGTTTTGTGTGACTCTGTTAAAATCCTGACGGTTCCAGTACATATTTGTAAGAAAACTCTCTAGTTGTGGTAAAACTCTTAAAATACATAATCAGAGTTTCCAGAAATGATTAAAAACTTGGAAGAACCCCTTGAAATTAAAGTAAATAGATTATTCCTACATTTCCTGCCGTTTGTAATCACAGACATTACCAGTGGAAAGCCGTGAAATGACCAGCAAACTGATAATATTTACAACTCTGGGCACTTTAGGGAGCGTTTTCACTTGAATTTGCTTTCAAATATTAGGAATTCTTGTTTATACAGCTCAAAATTTGTGTAGAAAGCCTGTAAGGGAGGACTGTACTGCTTATGTTTACAATTGAGGCCGCATTACTCTGGCGACTTTTGTATGACTCTTTTAAAATCCTGACGGTTCCAGTACATATTTGTAAGAAACCTCTCTAGTCGTGGTAAAACTCTTAAAATACGTAATTAGAGTTTCCAGAAATGATTAAAAACTTGGAAGAACCCCTTGAAATTAAAGTAAATTGATTCTTCCTACATTTCCTGCCGTTTGTAATCACAGACATTACCAGTGGAAAGCTGTGAAATGACCAGCAAACTGATAATATTTACAACTCTGGGCACTTTAGGGAGCGTTTTCACTTGAATTTGCTTTCAAATATTTGGAATTCTTGTTTATACAGCTCAAAATTTGTGTAGAAAGCCTGTGAGTGAGGTCTAAACTGCGTATGTTTACAATTGAGGCCCCATTACTCTGGCGAGTTTTGTGTGACTCTGTTAAAATCCTGACGGTTCCAGTACATATTTGTAAGAAAACTCTCTAGTTGTGGTAAAACTCTTAAAATACATAATCAGAGTTTCCAGAAATGATTAAAAACTTGGAAGAACCCCTTGAAATTAAAGTAAATAGATTATTCCTACATTTCCTGCCGTTTGTAATCACAGACATTACCAGTGGAAAGCCGTGAAATGACCAGCAAACTGATAATATTTACAACTCCGGGCACTTTAGGGAGCGTTTTCAGTTGAATTTGCTTTCAAATATTAGGAATTCTTGTTTATACAGCTCAAAATTTGTGCAGAAAGCCTGTAAGTGAGCACTGTACTGCTTATGTTTACAATTGAGACAGCATTACTCTGGCGAGTTTTGTGTGACTCTGTTAAAATTCTGACGGTTCCAGTACATATTTTTAAGAAAAGTCTCTAGTTTTGGTAAAACTCTTAAAATACGCAATTACAGTTTCCAGAAATGATTAAAAACTTGGAAGAACCCCTTGAAATTAAAGTAATTCGATTCTTCCTACATTTCCTGCCGTTTGTAATCACAGACATTACCAGTGGAAAGCCGTGAAATGACCAGCAAAGTGACAATATTTACAACTCCGGGCACTTTAGGGAGCGTTTTCACTTGAATTTGCTTTCAAATATTAGGAATTCTTGTTTATACAGCTCAAAATTTGTGTAGAAAGCCTGTGAGTGAGGTCTAAACTGCGTATGTTTACAATTGAGGCCCCATTACTCTGGCGACTTTTGTGTGACTCTGTTAAAATCCTGACGGTTCCAGTACATATTTGTAAGAAAACTCTCTAGTTGTGGTAAAACTCTTAAAATACATAATCAGAGTTTCCAGAAATGATTAAAAACTTGGAAGAACCCCTTGAAATTAAAGTAAATCGATTCTTCCTACATTTCCTGCCGTTTGTAATCACAGACATTACCAGTGGAAAGCCGTGAAATGACCAGCAAACTGATAATATTTACAACTCCGGGCACTTTAGGGAGCTTTTTCAGTTGAATTTGCTTTCAAATATTAGGAATTCTTGTTTATACAGCTCAAAATTTGTGTAGAAAGCCTGTGAGTGAGGTCTAAACTGCGTATGTTTACAATTGAGGCAACATTACTCTGGCGAGTTTTGTGTGACTCTGTTAAAATCCTGACGGTTCCAGTACATATTTGTAAGAAAACTCTCTAGTTGTGGTAAAACTCTTAAAATACATAATCAGAGTTTCCAGAAATGATTAAAAACTTGGAAGAACCCCTTGAAATTAAAGTAAATAGATTATTCCTACATTTCCTGCCGTTTGTAATCACAGACATTACCAGTGGAAAGCCGTGAAATGACCAGCAAACTGATAATATTTACAACTCCGGGCACTTTAGGGAGCGTTTTCAGTTGAATTTGCTTTCAAATATTAGGAATTCTTGTTTATACAGCTCAAAATTTGTGCAGAAAGCCTGTAAGTGAGCACTGTACTGCTTATGTTTACAATTGAGACCGCATTACTCTGGCGAGTTTTGTGTGACTCTGTTAAAATTCTGACGGTTCCAGTACATATTTTTAAGAAAAGTCTCTAGTTTTGGTAAAACTCTTAAAATACGCAATTAGAGTTTCCAGAAATGATTAAAAACTTGGAAGAACCCCTTGAAATTAAAGTAATTCGATTCTTCCTACATTTCCTGCCGTTTGTAATCACAGACATTACCAGTGGAAAGCCGTGAAATGACCAGCAAAGTGACAATATTTACAACTCCGGGCACTTTAGGGAGCGTTTTCACTTGAATTTGCTTTCAAATATTAGGAATTCTTGTTTATACAGCTCAAAATTTGTGCAGAAAGCCTGTAAGTGAGGACTGTACTGTTTATGTTTACAATTGAGGCCGCATTACTCTGGCGACTTTTGTGTGACTCTGTTAAAATCCTGACGGTTCCAGTACATATTTGTAAGAAAACTCTCTAGTTGTGGTAAAACTCTTAAAATACGTAATTAGAGTTTCCAGAAATGATTAAAAACTTGGAAGAACCCCTTGAAATTAAAGTAAATCGATTCTTCCTACATTTCCTGCCGTTTGTAATCACAGACATTACCAGTGGAAAGCCGTGAAATGACCAGCAAACTGATAATATTTACAACTCCGGGCACTTTAGGGAGCGTTTTCAGTTGAATTTGCTTTCAAATATTAGGAATTCTTGTTTATACAGCTCAAAATTTGTGTAGAAAGCCTGTGAGTGAGGTCTAAACTGCGTATGTTTACAATTGAGGCCCCATTACTCTGGCGAGTTTTGTGTGACTCTGTTAAAATCCTGACGGTTCCAGTACATATTTGTAAGAAAACTCTCTAGTTGTGGTAAAACTCTTAAAATACATAATCAGAGTTTCCAGAAATGATTAAAAACTTGGAAGAACCCCTTGAAATTAAAGTAAATAGATTATTCCTACATTTCCTGCCGTTTGTAATCACAGACATTACCAGTGGAAAGCCGTGAAATGACCAGCAAACTGATAATATTTACAACTCTGGGCACTTTAGGGAGCGTTTTCACTTGAATTTGCTTTCAAATATTAGGAATTCTTGTTTATACAGCTCAAAATTTGTGTAGAAAGCCTGTAAGGGAGGACTGTACTGCTTATGTTTACAATTGAGGCCGCATTACTCTGGCGACTTTTGTATGACTCTTTTAAAATCCTGACGGTTCCAGTACATATTTGTAAGAAAGCTCTCTAGTCGTGGTAAAACTCTTAAAATACGTAATTAGAGTTTCCAGAAATGATTAAAAACTTGGAAGAACCCCTTGAAATTAAAGTAAATTGATTCTTCCTACATTTCCTGCCGTTTGTAATCACAGACATTACCAGTGGAAAGCTGTGAAATGACCAGCAAACTGATAATATTTACAACTCTGGGCACTTTAGGGAGCGTTTTCACTTGAATTTGCTTTCAAATATTTGGAATTCTTGTTTATACAGCTCAAAATTTGTGTAGAAAGCCTGTGAGTGAGGTCTAAACTGCGTATGTTTACAATTGAGGCCCCATTACTCTGGCGAGTTTTGTGTGACTCTGTTAAAATCCTGACGGTTCCAGTACATATTTGTAAGAAAACTCTCTAGTTGTGGTAAAACTCTTAAAATACATAATCAGAGTTTCCAGAAATGATTAAAAACTTGGAAGAACCCCTTGAAATTAAAGTAAATAGATTATTCCTACATTTCCTGCCGTTTGTAATCACAGACATTACCAGTGGAAAGCCGTGAAATGACCAGCAAACTGATAATATTTACAACTCCGGGCACTTTAGGGAGCGTTTTCAGTTGAATTTGCTTTCAAATATTAGGAATTCTTGTTTATACAGCTCAAAATTTGTGCAGAAAGCCTGTAAGTGAGCACTGTACTGCTTATGTTTACAATTGAGACAGCATTACTCTGGCGAGTTTTGTGTGACTCTGTTAAAATTCTGACGGTTCCAGTACATATTTTTAAGAAACGTCTCTAGTTTTGGTAAAACTCTTAAAATACGCAATTACAGTTTCCAGAAATGATTAAAAACTTGGAAGAACCCCTTGAAATTAAAGTAATTCGATTCTTCCTACATTTCCTGCCGTTTGTAATCACAGACATTACCAGTGGAAAGCCGTGAAATGACCAGCAAAGTGACAATATTTACAACTCCGGGCACTTTAGGGAGCGTTTTCACTTGAATTTGCTTTCAAATATTAGGAATTCTTGTTTATACAGCTCAAAATTTGTGTAGAAAGCCTGTGAGTGAGGTCTAAACTGCGTATGTTTACAATTGAGGCCCCATTACTCTGGCGAGTTTTGTGTGACTCTGTTAAAATCCTGACGGTTCCAGTACATATTTGTAAGAAAACTCTCTAGTTGTGGTAAAACTCTTAAAATACATAATCAGAGTTTCCAGAAATGATTAAAAACTTGGAAGAACCCCTTGAAATTAAAGTAAATCGATTCTTCCTACATTTCCTGCCGTTTGTAATCACAGACATTACCAGTGGAAAGCCGTGAAATGACCAGCAAACTGATAATATTTACAACTCCGGGCACTTTAGGGAGCTTTTTCAGTTGAATTTGCTTTCAAATATTAGGAATTCTTGTTTATACAGCTCAAAATTTGTGTAGAAAGCCTGTGAGTGAGGTCTAAACTGCGTATGTTTACAATTGAGGCAACATTACTCTGGCGAGTTTTGTGTGACTCTGTTAAAATCCTGACGGTTCCAGTACATATTTGTAAGAAAACTCTCTAGTTGTGGTAAAACTCTTAAAATACATAATCAGAGTTTCCAGAAATGATTAAAAACTTGGAAGAACCCCTTGAAATTAAAGTAAATAGATTATTCCTACATTTCCTGCCGTTTGTAATCACAGACATTACCAGTGGAAAGCCGTGAAATGACCAGCAAACTGATAATATTTACAACTCCGGGCACTTTAGGGAGCGTTTTCAGTTGAATTTGCTTTCAAATATTAGGAATTCTTGTTTATACAGCTCAAAATTTGTGCAGAAAGCCTGTAAGTGAGCACTGTACTGCTTATGTTTACAATTGAGACCGCATTACTCTGGCGAGTTTTGTGTGACTCTGTTAAAATTCTGACGGTTCCAGTACATATTTTTAAGAAAAGTCTCTAGTTTTGGTAAAACTCTTAAAATACGCAATTAGAGTTTCCAGAAATGATTAAAAACTTGGAAGAACCCCTTGAAATTAAAGTAATTCGATTCTTCCTACATTTCCTGCCGTTTGTAATCACAGACATTACCAGTGGAAAGCCGTGAAATGACCAGCAAAGTGACAATATTTACAACTCCGGGCACTTTAGGGAGCGTTTTCACTTGAATTTGCTTTCAAATATTAGGAATTCTTGTTTATACAGCTCAAAATTTGTGCAGAAAGCCTGTAAGTGAGGACTGTACTGTTTATGTTTACAATTGAGGCCGCATTACTCTGGCGACTTTTGTGTGACTCTGTTAAAATCCTGACGGTTCCAGTACATATTTGTAAGAAAACTCTCTAGTTGTGGTAAAACTCTTAAAATACGTAATTAGAGTTTCCAGAAATGATTAAAAACTTGGAAGAACCCCTTGAAATTAAAGTAAATCGATTCTTCCTACATTTCCTGCCGTTTGTAATCACAGACATTACCAGTGGAAAGCCGTGAAATGACCAGCAAACTGATAATATTTACAACTCCGGGCACTTTAGGGAGCGTTTTCAGTTGAATTTGCTTTCAAATATTAGGAATTCTTGTTTATACAGCTCAAAATTTGTGTAGAAAGCCTGTGAGTGAGGTCTAAACTGCGTATGTTTACAATTGAGGCCCCATTACTCTGGCGAGTTTTGTGTGACTCTGTTAAAATCCTGACGGTTCCAGTACATATTTGTAAGAAAACTCTCTAGTTGTGGTAAAACTCTTAAAATACATAATCAGAGTTTCCAGAAATGATTAAAAACTTGGAAGAACCCCTTGAAATTAAAGTAAATAGATTATTCCTACATTTCCTGCCGTTTGTAATCACAGACATTACCAGTGGAAAGCCGTGAAATGACCAGCAAACTGATAATATTTACAACTCTGGGCACTTTAGGGAGCGTTTTCACTTGAATTTGCTTTCAAATATTAGGAATTCTTGTTTATACAGCTCAAAATTTGTGTAGAAAGCCTGTAAGGGAGGACTGTACTGCTTATGTTTACAATTGAGGCCGCATTACTCTGGCGACTTTTGTATGACTCTTTTAAAATCCTGACGGTTCCAGTACATATTTGTAAGAAAGCTCTCTAGTCGTGGTAAAACTCTTAAAATACGTAATTAGAGTTTCCAGAAATGATTAAAAACTTGGAAGAACCCCTTGAAATTAAAGTAAATTGATTCTTCCTACATTTCCTGCCGTTTGTAATCACAGACATTACCAGTGGAAAGCTGTGAAATGACCAGCAAACTGATAATATTTACAACTCTGGGCACTTTAGGGAGCGTTTTCAGTTGAATTTGCTTTCAAATATTAGGAATTCTTGTTTATACAGCTCAAAATTTGTGCAGAAAGCCTGTAAGTGAGCACTGTACTGCTTATGTTTACAATTGAGACAGCATTACTCTGGCGAGTTTTGTGTGACTCTGTTAAAATTCTGACGGTTCCAGTACATATTTTTAAGAAAAGTCTCTAGTTTTGGTAAAACTCTTAAAATACGCAATTACAGTTTCCAGAAATGATTAAAAACTTGGAAGAACCCCTTGAAATTAAAGTAATTCGATTCTTCCTACATTTCCTGCCGTTTGTAATCACAGACATTACCAGTGGAAAGCCGTGAAATGACCAGCAAAGTGACAATATTTACAACTCCGGGCACTTTAGGGAGCGTTTTCACTTGAATTTGCTTTCAAATATTAGTAATTCTTGTTTATACAGCTCAAAATTTGTGCAGAAAGCCTGTAAGTGAGGACTGTACTGTTTATGTTTACAATTGAGGCCGCATTACTCTGGCGACTTTTGTGTGACTCTGTTAAAATCCTGACGGTTCCAGTACATATTTGTAAGAAAACTCTCTAGTTGTGGTAAAACTCTTAAAATACGTAATTAGAGTTTCCAGAAATGATTAAAAACTTGGAAGAACCCCTTGAAATTAAAGTAAATCGATTCTTCCTACATTTCCTGCCGTTTGTAATCACAGACATTACCAGTGGAAAGCCGTGAAATGACCAGCAAACTGATAATATTTACAACTCCGGGCACTTTAGGGAGCGTTTTCAGTTGAATTTGCTTTCAAATATTAGGAATTCTTGTTTATACAGCTCAAAATTTGTGTAGAAAGCCTGTGAGTGAGGTCTAAACTGCGTATGTTTACAATTGAGGCCCCATTACTCTGGCGAGTTTTGTGTGACTCTGTTAAAATCCTGACGGTTCCAGTACATATTTGTAAGAAAACTCTCTAGTTGTGGTAAAACTCTTAAAATACATAATCAGAGTTTCCAGAAATGATTAAAAACTTGGAAGAACCCCTTGAAATTAAAGTAAATAGATTATTCCTACATTTCCTGCCGTTTGTAATCACAGACATTACCAGTGGAAAGCCGTGAAATGACCAGCAAACTGATAATATTTACAACTCTGGGCACTTTAGGGAGCGTTTTCACTTGAATTTGCTTTCAAATATTAGGAATTCTTGTTTATACAGCTCAAAATTTGTGTAGAAAGCCTGTAAGGGAGGACTGTACTGCTTATGTTTACAATTGAGGCCGCATTACTCTGGCGACTTTTGTATGACTCTTTTAAAATCCTGACGGTTCCAGTACATATTTGTAAGAAAGCTCTCTAGTCGTGGTAAAACTCTTAAAATACGTAATTAGAGTTTCCAGAAATGATTAAAAACTTGGAAGAACCCCTTGAAATTAAAGTAAATCGATTCTTCCTACATTTCCTGCCGTTTGTAATCACAGACATTACCAGTGGAAAGCCGTGAAAGGACCAGCAAACTGATAATATTTACAACTCCGGGCACTTTAGGGAGCGTTTTCAGTTTAATTTGCTTTCAAATATTAGGAATTCTTGTTTATACAGCTCAAAATTTGTGTAGAAAGCCTGTGAGTGAGGTCTAAACTGCTTATGTTTACAATTGAGGCCCCATTACTCTGGCGAGTTTTGTGTGACTCTGTTAAAATCCTGACGGTTCCAGTACATATTTGTAAGAAAACTCTCTAGTTGTGGTAAAACTCTTAAAATACATAATCAGAGTTTCCAGAAATGATTAAAAACTTGGAAGAACCCCTTGAAATTAAAGTAAATAGATTATTCCTACATTTCCTGCCGTTTGTAATCACAGACATTACCAGTGGAAAGCCGTGAAATGACCAGCAAACTGATAATATTTACAACTCCGGGCACTTTAGGGAGCGTTTTCAGTTGAATTTGCTTTCAAATATTAGGAATTCTTGTTTATACAGCTCAAAATTTGTGCAGAAAGCCTGTAAGTGAGCACTGTACTGCTTATGTTTACAATTGAGACAGCATTACTCTGGCGAGTTTTGTGTGACTCTGTTAAAATTCTGACGGTTCCAGTACATATTTTTAAGAAAAGTCTCTAGTTTTGGTAAAACTCTTAAAATACGCAATTACAGTTTCCAGAAATGATTAAAAACTTGGAAGAACCCCTTGAAATTAAAGTAATTCGATTCTTCCTACATTTCCTGCCGTTTGTAATCACAGACATTACCAGTGGAAAGCCGTGAAATGACCAGCAAAGTGACAATATTTACAACTCCGGGCACTTTAGGGAGCGTTTTCACTTGAATTTGCTTTCAAATATTAGGAATTCTTGTTTATACAGCTCAAAATTTGTGTAGAAAGCCTGTGAGTGAGGTCTAAACTGCGTATGTTTACAATTGAGGCCCCATTACTCTGGCGAGTTTTGTGTGACTCTGTTAAAATCCTGACGGTTCCAGTACATATTTGTAAGAAAACTCTCTAGTTGTGGTAAAACTCTTAAAATACATAATCAGAGTTTCCAGAAATGATTAAAAACTTGGAAGAACCCCTTGAAATTAAAGTAAATCGATTCTTCCTACATTTCCTGCCGTTTGTAATCACAGACATTACCAGTGGAAAGCCGTGAAATGACCAGCAAACTGATAATATTTACAACTCCGGGCACTTTAGGGAGCGTTTTCAGTTGAATTTGCTTTCAAATATTAGGAATTCTTGTTTATACAGCTCAAAATTTGTGTAGAAAGCCTGTGAGTGAGGTCTAAACTGCGTATGTTTACAATTGAGGCCCCATTACTCTGGCGAGTTTTGTGTGACTCTGTTAAAATCCTGACGGTTCCAGTACATATTTGTAAGAAAACTCTCTAGTTGTGGTAAAACTCTTAAAATATATAATCAGAGTTTCCAGAAATGATTAAAAACTTGGAAGAACCCCTTGAAATTAAAGTAAATAGATTATTCCTACATTTCCTGCCGTTTGTAATCACAGACATTACCAGTGGAAAGCCGTGAAATGACCAGCAAACTGATAATATTTACAACTCCGGGCACTTTAGGGAGCGTTTTCACTTGAATTTGCTTTCAAATATTAGGAATTCTTGTTTATACAGCTCAAAATTTGTGCAGAAAGCCTGTAAGTGAGCACTGTACTGCTTATGTTTACAATTGAGACCGCATTACTCTGGCGAGTTTTGTGTGACTCTGTTAAAATTCTGACGGTTCCAGTACATATTTTTAAGAAAAGTCTCTAGTTTTGGTAAAACTCTTAAAATACGCAATTACAGTTTCCAGAAATGATTAAAAACTTGGAAGAACCCCTTGAAATTAAAGTAATTCGATTCTTCCTACATTTCCTGCCGTTTGTAATCACAGACATTACCAGTGGAAAGCCGTGAAATGACCAGCAAAGTGACAATATTTACAACTCCGGGCACTTTAGGGAGCGTTTTCACTTGAATTTGCTTTCAAATATTAGGAATTCTTGTTTATACAGCTCAAAATTTGTGCAGAAAGCCTGTAAGTGAGGACTGTACTGTTTATGTTTACAATTGAGGCCGCATTACTCTGGCGACTTTTGTGTGACTCTGTTAAAATCCTGACGGTTCCAGTACATATTTGTAAGAAAACTCTCTAGTTGTGGTAAAACTCTTAAAATACGTAATTAGAGTTTCCAGAAATGATTAAAAACTTGGAAGAACCCCTTGAAATTAAAGTAAATCGATTCTTCCTACATTTCCTGCCGTTTGTAATCACAGACATTACCAGTGGAAAGCCGTGAAATGACCAGCAAACTGATAATATTTACAACTCCGGGCACTTTAGGGAGCGTTTTCAGTTGAATTTGCTTTCAAATATTAGGAATTCTTGTTTATACAGCTCAAAATTTGTGTAGAAAGCCTGTGGGTGAGGTCTAAACTGCGTATGTTTACAATTGAGGCCCCATTACTCTGGCGAGTTTTGTGTGACTCTGTTAAAATCCTGACGGTTCCAGTACATATTTGTAAGAAAACTCTCTAGTTGTGGTAAAACTCTTAAAATACATAATCAGAGTTTCCAGAAATGATTAAAAACTTGGAAGAACCCCTTGAAATTAAAGTAAATCGATTCTTCCTACATTTCCTGCCGTTTGTAATCACAGACATTACCAGTGGAAAGCCGTGAAATGACCAGCAAACTGATAATATTTACAACTCTGGGCACTTTAGGGAGCGTTTTCACTTGAATTTGCTTTCAAATATTAGGAATTCTTGTTTATACAGCTCAAAATTTGTGTAGAAAGCCTGTAAGGGAGGACTGTACTGCTTATGTTTACAATTGAGGCCGCATTACTCTGGCGACTTTTGTATGACTCTTTTAAAATCCTGACGGTTCCAGTACATATTTGTAAGAAAGCTCTCTAGTCGTGGTAAAACTCTTAAAATACGTAATTAGAGTTTCCAGAAATGATTAAAAACTTGGAAGAACCCCTTGAAATTAAAGTAAATTGATTCTTCCTACATTTCCTGCCGTTTGTAATCACAGACATTACCAGTGGAAAGCTGTGAAATGACCAGCAAACTGATAATATTTACAACTCTGGGCACTTTAGGGAGCGTTTTCACTTGAATTTGCTTTCAAATATTTGGAATTCTTGTTTATACAGCTCAAAATTTGTGTAGAAAGCCTGTGAGTGAGGTCTAAACTGCGTATGTTTACAATTGAGGCCCCATTACTCTGGCGAGTTTTGTGTGACTCTGTTAAAATCCTGACGGTTCCAGTACATATTTGTAAGAAAACTCTCTAGTTGTGGTAAAACTCTTAAAATACATAATCAGAGTTTCCAGAAATGATTAAAAACTTGGAAGAACCCCTTGAAATTAAAGTAAATAGATTATTCCTACATTTCCTGCCGTTTGTAATCACAGACATTACCAGTGGAAAGCCGTGAAATGACCAGCAAACTGATAATATTTACAACTCCGGGCACTTTAGGGAGCGTTTTCAGTTGAATTTGCTTTCAAATATTAGGAATTCTTGTTTATACAGCTCAAAATTTGTGCAGAAAGCCTGTAAGTGAGCACTGTACTGCTTATGTTTACAATTGAGACAGCATTACTCTGGCGAGTTTTGTGTGACTCTGTTAAAATTCTGACGGTTCCAGTACATATTTTTAAGAAAAGTCTCTAGTTTTGGTAAAACTCTTAAAATACGCAATTACAGTTTCCAGAAATGATTAAAAACTTGGAAGAACCCCTTGAAATTAAAGTAATTCGATTCTTCCTACATTTCCTGCCGTTTGTAATCACAGACATTACCAGTGGAAAGCCGTGAAATGACCAGCAAAGTGACAATATTTACAACTCCGGGCACTTTAGGGAGCGTTTTCACTTGAATTTGCTTTCAAATATTAGGAATTCTTGTTTATACAGCTCAAAATTTGTGCAGAAAGCCTGTAAGTGAGGACTGTACTGTTTATGTTTACAATTGAGGCCGCATTACTCTGGCGACTTTTGTGTGACTCTGTTAAAATCCTGACGGTTCCAGTACATATTTGTAAGAAAACTCTCTAGTTGTGGTAAAACTCTTAAAATACGTAATTAGAGTTTCCAGAAATGATTAAAAACTTGGAAGAACCCCTTGAAATTAAAGTAAATCGATTCTTCCTACATTTCCTGCCGTTTGTAATCACAGACATTACCAGTGGAAAGCCGTGAAATGACCAGCAAACTGATAATATTTACAACTCCGGGCACTTTAGGGAGCGTTTTCAGTTGAATTTGCTTTCAAATATTAGGAATTCTTGTTTATACAGCTCAAAATTTGTGTAGAAAGCCTGTAAGGGAGGACTGTACTGCTTATGTTTACAATTGAGGCCGCATTACTCTGGCGACTTTTGTATGACTCTTTTAAAATCCTGACGGTTCCAGTACATATTTGTAAGAAAGCTCTCTAGTCGTGGTAAAACTCTTAAAATACGTAATTAGAGTTTCCAGAAATGATTAAAAACTTGGAAGAACCCCTTGAAATTAAAGTAAATCGATTCTTCCTACATTTCCTGCCGTTTGTAATCACAGACATTACCAGTGGAAAGCCGTGAAAGGACCAGCAAACTGATAATATTTACAACTCCGGGCACTTTAGGGAGCGTTTTCAGTTTAATTTGCTTTCAAATATTAGGAATTCTTGTTTATACAGCTCAAAATTTGTGTAGAAAGCCTGTGAGTGAGGTCTAAACTGCGTATGTTTACAATTGAGGCCCCATTACTCTGGCGAGTTTTGTGTGACTCTGTTAAAATCCTGACGGTTCCAGTACATATTTGTAAGAAAACTCTCTAGTTGTGGTAAAACTCTTAAAATACATAATCAGAGTTTCCAGAAATGATTAAAAACTTGGAAGAACCCCTTGAAATTAAAGTAAATAGATTATTCCTACATTTCCTGCCGTTTGTAATCACAGACATTACCAGTGGAAAGCCGTGAAATGACCAGCAAACTGATAATATTTACAACTCCGGGCACTTTAGGGAGCGTTTTCAGTTGAATTTGCTTTCAAATATTAGGAATTCTTGTTTATACAGCTCAAAATTTGTGCAGAAAGCCTGTAAGTGAGCACTGTACTGCTTATGTTTACAATTGAGACAGCATTACTCTGGCGAGTTTTGTGTGACTCTGTTAAAATTCTGACGGTTCCAGTACATATTTTTAAGAAAAGTCTCTAGTTTTGGTAAAACTCTTAAAATACGCAATTACAGTTTCCAGAAATGATTAAAAACTTGGAAGAACCCCTTGAAATTAAAGTAATTCGATTCTTCCTACATTTCCTGCCGTTTGTAATCACAGACATTACCAGTGGAAAGCCGTGAAATGACCAGCAAAGTGACAATATTTACAACTCCGGGCACTTTAGGGAGCGTTTTCACTTGAATTTGCTTTCAAATATTAGGAATTCTTGTTTATACAGCTCAAAATTTGTGTAGAAAGCCTGTGAGTGAGGTCTAAACTGCGTATGTTTACAATTGAGGCCCCATTACTCTGGCGAGTTTTGTGTGACTCTGTTAAAATCCTGACGGTTCCAGTACATATTTGTAAGAAAACTCTCTAGTTGTGGTAAAACTCTTAAAATACATAATCAGAGTTTCCAGAAATGATTAAAAACTTGGAAGAACCCCTTGAAATTAAAGTAAATCGATTCTTCCTACATTTCCTGCCGTTTGTAATCACAGACATTACCAGTGGAAAGCCGTGAAATGACCAGCAAACTGATAATATTTACAACTCCGGGCACTTTAGGGAGCGTTTTCAGTTGAATTTGCTTTCAAATATTAGGAATTCTTGTTTATACAGCTCAAAATTTGTGTAGAAAGCCTGTGAGTGAGGTCTAAACTGCGTATGTTTACAATTGAGGCCCCATTACTCTGGCGAGTTTTGTGTGACTCTGTTAAAATCCTGACGGTTCCAGTACATATTTGTAAGAAAACTCTCTAGTGGTAAAACTCTTAAAATACATAATCAGAGTTTCCAGAAATGATTAAAAACTTGGAAGAACCCCTTGAAATTAAAGTAAATAGATTATTCCTACATTTCCTGCCGTTTGTAATCACAGACATTACCAGTGGAAAGCCGTGAAATGACCAGCAAACTGATAATATTTACAACTCCGGGCACTTTAGGGAGCGTTTTCAGTTGAATTTGCTTTCAAATATTAGGAATTCTTGTTTATACAGCTCAAAATTTGTGCAGAAAGCCTGTAAGTGAGCACTGTACTGCTTATGTTTACAATTGAGACAGCATTACTCTGGCGAGTTTTGTGTGACTCTGTTAAAATTCTGACGGTTCCAGTACATATTTTTAAGAAAAGTCTCTAGTTTTGGTAAAACTCTTAAAATACGCAATTACAGTTTCCAGAAATGATTAAAAACTTGGAAGAACCCCTTGAAATTAAAGTAATTCGATTCTTCCTACATTTCCTGCCGTTTGTAATCACAGACATTACCAGTGGAAAGCCGTGAAATGACCAGCAAAGTGACAATATTTACAACTCCGGGCACTTTAGGGAGCGTTTTCACTTGAATTTGCTTTCAAATATTAGGAATTCTTGTTTATACAGCTCAAAATTTGTGTAGAAAGCCTGTGAGTGAGGTCTAAACTGCGTATGTTTACAATTGAGGCCGCATTACTCTGGCGACTTTTGTATGACTCTTTTAAAATCCTGACGGTTCCAGTACATATTTGTAAGAAAGCTCTCTAGTCGTGGTAAAACTCTTAAAATACGTAATTAGAGTTTCCAGAAATGATTAAAAACTTGGAAGAACCCCTTGAAATTAAAGTAAATTGATTCTTCCTACATTTCCTGCCGTTTGTAATCACAGACATTACCAGTGGAAAGCCGTGAAATGACCAGCAAACTGATAATATTTACAACTCCGGGCACTTTAGGGAGCGTTTTCAGTTGAATTTGCTTTCAAATATTAGGAATTCTTGTTTATACAGCTCAAAATTTGTGTAGAAAGCCTGTGAGTGAGGTCTAAACTGCGTATGTTTACAATTGAGGCCCCATTACTCTGGCGAGTTTTGTGTGACTCTGTTAAAATCCTGACGGTTCCAGTACATATTTGTAAGAAAACTCTCTAGTTGTGGTAAAACTCTTAAAATACATAATCAGAGTTTCCAGAAATGATTAAAAACTTGGAAGAACCCCTTGAAATTAAAGTAAATAGATTATTCCTACATTTCCTGCCGTTTGTAATCACAGACATTACCAGTGGAAAGCCGTGAAATGACCAGCAAACTGATAATATTTACAACTCCGGGCACTTTAGGGAGCGTTTTCAGTTGAATTTGCTTTCAAATATTAGGAATTCTTGTTTATACAGCTCAAAATTTGTGCAGAAAGCCTGTAAGTGAGCACTGTACTGCTTATGTTTACAATTGAGACAGCATTACTCTGGCGAGTTTTGTGTGACTCTGTTAAAATTCTGACGGTTCCAGTACATATTTTTAAGAAAAGTCTCTAGTTTTGGTAAAACTCTTAAAATACGCAATTACAGTTTCCAGAAATGATTAAAAACTTGGAAGAACCCCTTGAAATTAAAGTAATTCGATTCTTCCTACATTTCCTGCCGTTTGTAATCACAGACATTACCAGTGGAAAGCCGTGAAATGACCAGCAAAGTGACAATATTTACAACTCCGGGCACTTTAGGGAGCGTTTTCACTTGAATTTGCTTTCAAATATTAGGAATTCTTGTTTATACAGCTCAAAATTTGTGTAGAAAGCCTGTGAGTGAGGTCTAAACTGCGTATGTTTACAATTGAGGCCCCATTACTCTGGCGAGTTTTGTGTGACTCTGTTAAAATCCTGACGGTTCCAGTACATATTTGTAAGAAAACTCTCTAGTTGTGGTAAAACTCTTAAAATACATAATCAGAGTTTCCAGAAATGATTAAAAACTTGGAAGAACCCCTTGAAATTAAAGTAAATAGATTATTCCTACATTTCCTGCCGTTTGTAATCACAGACATTACCAGTGGAAAGCCGTGAAATGACCAGCAAACTGATAATATTTACAACTCCGGGCACTTTAGGGAGCGTTTTCAGTTGAATTTGCTTTCAAATATTAGGAATTCTTGTTTATACAGCTCAAAATTTGTGCAGAAAGCCTGTAAGTGAGCACTGTACTGCTTATGTTTACAATTGAGACCGCATTACTCTGGCGAGTTTTGTGTGACTCTGTTAAAATTCTGACGGTTCCAGTACATATTTTTAAGAAAAGTCTCTAGTTTTGGTAAAACTCTTAAAATACGCAATTACAGTTTCCAGAAATGATTAAAAACTTGGAAGAACCCCTTGAAATTAAAGTAATTCGATTCTTCCTACATTTCCTGCCGTTTGTAATCACAGACATTACCAGTGGAAAGCCGTGAAATGACCAGCAAACTGATAATATTTACAACTCCGGGCACTTTAGGGAGCGTTTTCACTTGAATTTGCTTTCAAATATTAGGAATTCTTGTTTATACAGCTCAAAATTTGTGCAGAAAGCCTGTAAGTGAGGACTGTACTGTTTATGTTTACAATTGAGGCCGCATTACTCTGGCGACTTTTGTGTGACTCTGTTAAAATCCTGACTGTTCCAGTACATATTTGTAAGAAAACTCTCTAGTTGTGGTAAAACTCTTAAAATACGTAATTAGAGTTTCCAGAAATGATTAAAAACTTGGAAGAACCCCTTGAAATTAAAGTAAATCGATTCTTCCTACATTTCCTGCCGTTTGTAATCACAGACATTACCAGTGGAATGCCGTGAAATGACCAGCAAACTGATAATATTTACAACTCCGGGCACTTTAGGGAGCGTTTTCAGTTGAATTTGCTTTCAAATATTAGGAATTCTTGTTTATACAGCTCAAAATTTGTGTAGAAAGCCTGTGAGTGAGGTCTAAACTGCGTATGTTTACAATTGAGGCCCCATTACTCTGGCGAGTTTTGTGTGACTCTGTTAAAATCCTGACGGTTCCAGTACATATTTGTAAGAAAACTCTCTAGTTGTGGTAAAACTCTTAAAATACATAATCAGAGTTTCCAGAAATGATTAAAAACTTGGAAGAACCCCTTGAAATTAAAGTAAATAGATTATTCCTACATTTCCTGCCGTTTGTAATCACAGACATTACCAGTGGAAAGCCGTGAAATGACCAGCAAACTGATAATATTTACAACTCTGGGCACTTTAGGGAGCGTTTTCACTTGAATTTGCTTTCAAATATTAGGAATTCTTGTTTATACAGCTCAAAATTTGTGTAGAAAGCCTGTAAGGGAGGACTGTACTGCTTATGTTTACAATTGAGGCCGCATTACTCTGGCGACTTTTGTATGACTCTTTTAAAATCCTGACGGTTCCAGTACATATTTGTAAGAAAGCTCTCTAGTCGTGGTAAAACTCTTAAAATACGTAATTAGAGTTTCCAGAAATGATTAAAAACTTGGAAGAACCCCTTGAAATTAAAGTAAATTGATTCTTCCTACATTTCCTGCCGTTTGTAATCACAGACATTACCAGTGGAAAGCCGTGAAATGACCAGCAAACTGATAATATTTACAACTCCGGGCACTTTAGGGAGCGTTTTCAGTTGAATTTGCTTTCAAATATTAGGAATTCTTGTTTATACAGCTCAAAATTTGTGTAGAAAGCCTGTGAGTGAGGTCTAAACTGCGTATGTTTACAATTGAGGCCCCATTACTCTGGCGAGTTTTGTGTGACTCTGTTAAAATCCTGACGGTTCCAGTACATATTTGTAAGAAAACTCTCTAGTTGTGGTAAAACTCTTAAAATACATAATCAGAGTTTCCAGAAATGATTAAAAACTTGGAAGAACCCCTTGAAATTAAAGTAAATAGATTATTCCTACATTTCCTGCCGTTTGTAATCACAGACATTACCAGTGGAAAGCCGTGAAATGACCAGCAAACTGATAATATTTACAACTCCGGGCACTTTAGGGAGCGTTTTCAGTTGAATTTGCTTTCAAATATTAGGAATTCTTGTTTATACAGCTCAAAATTTGTGCAGAAAGCCTGTAAGTGAGCACTGTACTGCTTATGTTTACAATTGAGACAGCATTACTCTGGCGAGTTTTGTGTGACTCTGTTAAAATTCTGACGGTTCCAGTACATATTTTTAAGAAAAGTCTCTAGTTTTGGTAAAACTCTTAAAATACGCAATTACAGTTTCCAGAAATGATTAAAAACTTGGAAGAACCCCTTGAAATTAAAGTAATTCGATTCTTCCTACATTTCCTGCCGTTTGTAATCACAGACATTACCAGTGGAAAGCCGTGAAATGACCAGCAAAGTGACAATATTTACAACTCCGGGCACTTTAGGGAGCGTTTTCACTTGAATTTGCTTTCAAATATTAGGAATTCTTGTTTATACAGCTCAAAATTTGTGTAGAAAGCCTGTGAGTGAGGTCTAAACTGCGTATGTTTACAATTGAGGCCCCATTACTCTGGCGAGTTTTGTGTGACTCTGTTAAAATCCTGACGGTTCCAGTACATATTTGTAAGAAAACTCTCTAGTTGTGGTAAAACTCTTAAAATACATAATCAGAGTTTCCAGAAATGATTAAAAACTTGGAAGAACCCCTTGAAATTAAAGTAAATAGATTATTCCTACATTTCCTGCCGTTTGTAATCACAGACATTACCAGTGGAAAGCCGTGAAATGACCAGCAAACTGATAATATTTACAACTCCGGGCACTTTAGGGAGCGTTTTCAGTTGAATTTGCTTTCAAATATTAGGAATTCTTGTTTATACAGCTCAAAATTTGTGCAGAAAGCCTGTAAGTGAGCACTGTACTGCTTATGTTTACAATTGAGACCGCATTACTCTGGCGAGTTTTGTGTGACTCTGTTAAAATTCTGACGGTTCCAGTACATATTTTTAAGAAAAGTCTCTAGTTTTGGTAAAACTCTTAAAATACGCAATTACAGTTTCCAGAAATGATTAAAAACTTGGAAGAACCCCTTGAAATTAAAGTAATTCGATTCTTCCTACATTTCCTGCCGTTTGTAATCACAGACATTACCAGTGGAAAGCCGTGAAATGACCAGCAAACTGATAATATTTACAACTCCGGGCACTTTAGGGAGCGTTTTCACTTGAATTTGCTTTCAAATATTAGGAATTCTTGTTTATACAGCTCAAAATTTGTGCAGAAAGCCTGTAAGTGAGGACTGTACTGTTTATGTTTACAATTGAGGCCGCATTACTCTGGCGACTTTTGTGTGACTCTGTTAAAATCCTGACGGTTCCAGTACATATTTGTAAGAAAACTCTCTAGTTGTGGTAAAACTCTTAAAATACGTAATTAGAGTTTCCAGAAATGATTAAAAACTTGGAAGAACCCCTTGAAATTAAAGTAAATCGATTCTTCCTACATTTCCTGCCGTTTGTAATCACAGACATTACCAGTGGAAAGCCGTGAAATGACCAGCAAACTGATAATATTTACAACTCCGGGCACTTTAGGGAGCGTTTTCAGTTGAATTTGCTTTCAAATATTAGGAATTCTTGTTTATACAGCTCAAAATTTGTGTAGAAAGCCTGTGAGTGAGGTCTAAACTGCGTATGTTTACAATTGAGGCCCCATTACTCTGGCGAGTTTTGTGTGACTCTGTTAAAATCCTGACGGTTCCAGTACATATTTGTAAGAAAACTCTCTAGTTGTGGTAAAACTCTTAAAATACATAATCAGAGTTTCCAGAAATGATTAAAAACTTGGAAGAACCCCTTGAAATTAAAGTAAATAGATTATTCCTACATTTCCTGCCGTTTGTAATCACAGACATTACCAGTGGAAAGCCGTGAAATGACCAGCAAACTGATAATATTTACAACTCCGGGCACTTTAGGGAGCGTTTTCAGTTGAATTTGCTTTCAAATATTAGGAATTCTTGTTTATACAGCTCAAAATTTGTGCAGAAAGCCTGTAAGTGAGCACTGTACTGCTTATGTTTACAATTGAGACAGCATTACTCTGGCGAGTTTTGTGTGACTCTGTTAAAATTCTGACGGTTCCAGTACATATTTTTAAGAAAAGTCTCTAGTTTTGGTAAAACTCTTAAAATACGCAATTACAGTTTCCAGAAATGATTAAAAACTTGGAAGAACCCCTTGAAATTAAAGTAATTCGATTCTTCCTACATTTCCTGCCGTTTGTAATCACAGACATTACCAGTGGAAAGCCGTGAAATGACCAGCAAAGTGACAATATTTACAACTCCGGGCACTTTAGGGAGCGTTTTCACTTGAATTTGCTTTCAAATATTAGGAATTCTTGTTTATACAGCTCAAAATTTGTGTAGAAAGCCTGTGAGTGAGGTCTAAACTGCGTATGTTTACAATTGAGGCCCCATTACTCTGGCGAGTTTTGTGTGACTCTGTTAAAATCCTGACGGTTCCAGTACATATTTGTAAGAAAACTCTCTAGTTGTGGTAAAACTCTTAAAATACATAATCAGAGTTTCCAGAAATGATTAAAAACTTGGAAGAACCCCTTGAAATTAAAGTAAATCGATTCTTCCTACATTTCCTGCCGTTTGTAATCACAGACATTACCAGTGGAAAGCCGTGAAATGACCAGCAAACTGATAATATTTACAACTCCGGGCACTTTAGGGAGCGTTTTCAGTTGAATTTGCTTTCAAATATTAGGAATTCTTGTTTATACAGCTCAAAATTTGTGTAGAAAGCCTGTGAGTGAGGTCTAAACTGCGTATGTTTACAATTGAGGCCCCATTACTCTGGCGAGTTTTGTGTGACTCTGTTAAAATCCTGACGGTTCCAGTACATATTTGTAAGAAAACTCTCTAGTTGTGGTAAAACTCTTAAAATACATAATCAGAGTTTCCAGAAATGATTAAAAACTTGGAAGAACCCCTTGAAATTAAAGTAATTCGATTCTTCCTACATTTCCTGCCGTTTGTAATCACAGACATTACCAGTGGAAAGCCGTGAAATGACCAGCAAAGTGACAATATTTACAACTCCGGGCACTTTAGGGAGCGTTTTCACTTGAATTTGCTTTCAAATATTAGGAATTCTTGTTTATACAGCTCAAAATTTGTGTAGAAAGCCTGTGAGTGAGGTCTAAACTGCGTATGTTTACAATTGAGGCCCCATTACTCTGGCGAGTTTTGTGTGACTCTGTTAAAATCCTGACGGTTCCAGTACATATTTGTAAGAAAACTCTCTAGTTGTGGTAAAACTCTTAAAATACATAATCAGAGTTTCCAGAAATGATTAAAAACTTGGAAGAACCCCTTGAAATTAAAGTAAATAGATTATTCCTACATTTCCTGCCGTTTGTAATCACAGACATTACCAGTGGAAAGCCGTGAAATGACCAGCAAACTGATAATATTTACAACTCCGGGCACTTTAGGGAGCGTTTTCAGTTGAATTTGCTTTCAAATATTAGGAATTCTTGTTTATACAGCTCAAAATTTGTGCAGAAAGCCTGTAAGTGAGCACTGTACTGCTTATGTTTACAATTGAGACCGCATTACTCTGGCGAGTTTTGTGTGACTCTGTTAAAATTCTGACGGTTCCAGTACATATTTTTAAGAAAAGTCTCTAGTTTTGGTAAAACTCTTAAAATACGCAATTACAGTTTCCAGAAATGATTAAAAACTTGGAAGAACCCCTTGAAATTAAAGTAATTCGATTCTTCCTACATTTCCTGCCGTTTGTAATCACAGACATTACCAGTGGAAAGCCGTGAAATGACCAGCAAACTGATAATATTTACAACTCCGGGCACTTTAGGGAGCGTTTTCACTTGAATTTGCTTTCAAATATTAGGAATTCTTGTTTATACAGCTCAAAATTTGTGCAGAAAGCCTGTAAGTGAGGACTGTACTGTTTATGTTTACAATTGAGGCCGCATTACTCTGGCGACTTTTGTGTGACTCTGTTAAAATCCTGACGGTTCCAGTACATATTTGTAAGAAAACTCTCTAGTTGTGGTAAAACTCTTAAAATACGTAATTAGAGTTTCCAGAAATGATTAAAAACTTGGAAGAACCCCTTGAAATTAAAGTAAATCGATTCTTCCTACATTTCCTGCCGTTTGTAATCACAGACATTACCAGTGGAAAGCCGTGAAATGACCAGCAAACTGATAATATTTACAACTCCGGGCACTTTAGGGAGCGTTTTCAGTTGAATTTGCTTTCAAATATTAGGAATTCTTGTTTATACAGCTCAAAATTTGTGTAGAAAGCCTGTGAGTGAGGTCTAAACTGCGTATGTTTACAATTGAGGCCCCATTACTCTGGCGAGTTTTGTGTGACTCTGTTAAAATCCTGACGGTTCCAGTACATATTTGTAAGAAAACTCTCTAGTTGTGGTAAAACTCTTAAAATACATAATCAGAGTTTCCAGAAATGATTAAAAACTTGGAAGAACCCCTTGAAATTAAAGTAAATAGATTATTCCTACATTTCCTGCCGTTTGTAATCACAGACATTACCAGTGGAAAGCCGTGAAATGACCAGCAAACTGATAATATTTACAACTCCGGGCACTTTAGGGAGCGTTTTCAGTTGAATTTGCTTTCAAATATTAGGAATTCTTGTTTATACAGCTCAAAATTTGTGCAGAAAGCCTGTAAGTGAGCACTGTACTGCTTATGTTTACAATTGAGACAGCATTACTCTGGCGAGTTTTGTGTGACTCTGTTAAAATTCTGACGGTTCCAGTACATATTTTTAAGAAAAGTCTCTAGTTTTGGTAAAACTCTTAAAATACGCAATTACAGTTTCCAGAAATGATTAAAAACTTGGAAGAACCCCTTGAAATTAAAGTAATTCGATTCTTCCTACATTTCCTGCCGTTTGTAATCACAGACATTACCAGTGGAAAGCCGTGAAATGACCAGCAAAGTGACAATATTTACAACTCCGGGCACTTTAGGGAGCGTTTTCACTTGAATTTGCTTTCAAATATTAGGAATTCTTGTTTATACAGCTCAAAATTTGTGTAGAAAGCCTGTGAGTGAGGTCTAAACTGCGTATGTTTACAATTGAGGCCCCATTACTCTGGCGAGTTTTGTGTGACTCTGTTAAAATCCTGACGGTTCCAGTACATATTTGTAAGAAAACTCTCTAGTTGTGGTAAAACTCTTAAAATACATAATCAGAGTTTCCAGAAATGATTAAAAACTTGGAAGAACCCCTTGAAATTAAAGTAAATCGATTCTTCCTACATTTCCTGCCGTTTGTAATCACAGACATTACCAGTGGAAAGCCGTGAAATGACCAGCAAACTGATAATATTTACAACTCCGGGCACTTTAGGGAGCGTTTTCAGTTGAATTTGCTTTCAAATATTAGGAATTCTTGTTTATACAGCTCAAAATTTGTGTAGAAAGCCTGTGAGTGAGGTCTAAACTGCGTATGTTTACAATTGAGGCCCCATTACTCTGGCGAGTTTTGTGTGACTCTGTTAAAATCCTGACGGTTCCAGTACATATTTGTAAGAAAACTCTCTAGTTGTGGTAAAACTCTTAAAATACATAATCAGAGTTTCCAGAAATGATTAAAAACTTGGAAGAACCCCTTGAAATTAAAGTAAATAGATTATTCCTACATTTCCTGCCGTTTGTAATCACAGACATTACCAGTGGAAAGCCGTGAAATGACCAGCAAACTGATAATATTTACAACTCCGGGCACTTTAGGGAGCGTTTTCAGTTGAATTTGCTTTCAAATATTAGGAATTCTTGTTTATACAGCTCAAAATTTGTGCAGAAAGCCTGTAAGTGAGCACTGTACTGCTTATGTTTACAATTGAGACCGCATTACTCTGGCGAGTTTTGTGTGACTCTGTTAAAATTCTGACGGTTCCAGTACATATTTTTAAGAAAAGTCTCTAGTTTTGGTAAAACTCTTAAAATACGCAATTACAGTTTCCAGAAATGATTAAAAACTTGGAAGAACCCCTTGAAATTAAAGTAATTCGATTCTTCCTACATTTCCTGCCGTTTGTAATCACAGACATTACCAGTGGAAAGCCGTGAAATGACCAGCAAACTGATAATATTTACAACTCCGGGCACTTTAGGGAGCGTTTTCACTTGAATTTGCTTTCAAATATTAGGAATTCTTGTTTATACAGCTCAAAATTTGTGCAGAAAGCCTGTAAGTGAGGACTGTACTGTTTATGTTTACAATTGAGGCCGCATTACTCTGGCGACTTTTGTGTGACTCTGTTAAAATCCTGACGGTTCCAGTACATATTTGTAAGAAAACTCTCTAGTTGTGGTAAAACTCTTAAAATACGTAATTAGAGTTTCCAGAAATGATTAAAAACTTGGAAGAACCCCTTGAAATTAAAGTAAATCGATTCTTCCTACATTTCCTGCCGTTTGTAATCACAGACATTACCAGTGGAAAGCCGTGAAATGACCAGCAAACTGATAATATTTACAACTCCGGGCACTTTAGGGAGCGTTTTCAGTTGAATTTGCTTTCAAATATTAGGAATTCTTGTTTATACAGCTCAAAATTTGTGTAGAAAGCCTGTGAGTGAGGTCTAAACTGCGTATGTTTACAATTGAGGCCCCATTACTCTGGCGAGTTTTGTGTGACTCTGTTAAAATCCTGACGGTTCCAGTACATATTTGTAAGAAAACTCTCTAGTTGTGGTAAAACTCTTAAAATACATAATCAGAGTTTCCAGAAATGATTAAAAACTTGGAAGAACCCCTTGAAATTAAAGTAAATAGATTATTCCTACATTTCCTGCCGTTTGTAATCACAGACATTACCAGTGGAAAGCCGTGAAATGACCAGCAAACTGATAATATTTACAACTCTGGGCACTTTAGGGAGCGTTTTCACTTGAATTTGCTTTCAAATATTAGGAATTCTTGTTTATACAGCTCAAAATTTGTGTAGAAAGCCTGTAAGGGAGGACTGTACTGCTTATGTTTACAATTGAGGCCGCATTACTCTGGCGACTTTTGTATGACTCTTTTAAAATCCTGACGGTTCCAGTACATATTTGTAAGAAAGCTCTCTAGTCGTGGTAAAACTCTTAAAATACGTAATTAGAGTTTCCAGAAATGATTAAAAACTTGGAAGAACCCCTTGAAATTAAAGTAAATTGATTCTTCCTACATTTCCTGCCGTTTGTAATCACAGACATTACCAGTGGAAAGCCGTGAAATGACCAGCAAACTGATAATATTTACAACTCCGGGCACTTTAGGGAGCGTTTTCAGTTGAATTTGCTTTCAAATATTAGGAATTCTTGTTTATACAGCTCAAAATTTGTGTAGAAAGCCTGTGAGTGAGGTCTAAACTGCGTATGTTTACAATTGAGGCCCCATTACTCTGGCGAGTTTTGTGTGACTCTGTTAAAATCCTGACGGTTCCAGTACATATTTGTAAGAAAACTCTCTAGTTGTGGTAAAACTCTTAAAATACATAATCAGAGTTTCCAGAAATGATTAAAAACTTGGAAGAACCCCTTGAAATTAAAGTAAATAGATTATTCCTACATTTCCTGCCGTTTGTAATCACAGACATTACCAGTGGAAAGCCGTGAAATGACCAGCAAACTGATAATATTTACAACTCCGGGCACTTTAGGGAGCGTTTTCAGTTGAATTTGCTTTCAAATATTAGGAATTCTTGTTTATACAGCTCAAAATTTGTGCAGAAAGCCTGTAAGTGAGCACTGTACTGCTTATGTTTACAATTGAGACAGCATTACTCTGGCGAGTTTTGTGTGACTCTGTTAAAATTCTGACGGTTCCAGTACATATTTTTAAGAAAAGTCTCTAGTTTTGGTAAAACTCTTAAAATACGCAATTACAGTTTCCAGAAATGATTAAAAACTTGGAAGAACCCCTTGAAATTAAAGTAATTCGATTCTTCCTACATTTCCTGCCGTTTGTAATCACAGACATTACCAGTGGAAAGCCGTGAAATGACCAGCAAAGTGACAATATTTACAACTCCGGGCACTTTAGGGAGCGTTTTCACTTGAATTTGCTTTCAAATATTAGGAATTCTTGTTTATACAGCTCAAAATTTGTGTAGAAAGCCTGTGAGTGAGGTCTAAACTGCGTATGTTTACAATTGAGGCCCCATTACTCTGGCGAGTTTTGTGTGACTCTGTTAAAATCCTGACGGTTCCAGTACATATTTGTAAGAAAACTCTCTAGTTGTGGTAAAACTCTTAAAATACATAATCAGAGTTTCCAGAAATGATTAAAAACTTGGAAGAACCCCTTGAAATTAAAGTAAATCGATTCTTCCTACATTTCCTGCCGTTTGTAATCACAGACATTACCAGTGGAAAGCCGTGAAATGACCAGCAAAGTGACAATATTTACAACTCCGGGCACTTTAGGGAGCGTTTTCAGTTGAATTTGCTTTCAAATATTAGGAATTCTTGTTTATACAGCTCAAAATTTGTGTAGAAAGCCTGTGAGTGAGGTCTAAACTGCGTATGTTTACAATTGAGGCCCCATTACTCTGGCGAGTTTTGTGTGACTCTGTTAAAATCCTGACGGTTCCAGTACATATTTGTAAGAAAACTCTCTAGTTGTGGTAAAACTCTTAAAATACATAATCAGAGTTTCCAGAAATGATTAAAAACTTGGAAGAACCCCTTGAAATTAAAGTAAATAGATTATTCCTACATTTCCTGCCGTTTGTAATCACAGACATTACCAGTGGAAAGCCGTGAAATGACCAGCAAACTGATAATATTTACAACTCCGGGCACTTTAGGGAGCGTTTTCAGTTGAATTTGCTTTCAAATATTAGGAATTCTTGTTTATACAGCTCAAAATTTGTGCAGAAAGCCTGTAAGTGAGCACTGTACTGCTTATGTTTACAATTGAGACCGCATTACTCTGGCGAGTTTTGTGTGACTCTGTTAAAATTCTGACGGTTCCAGTACATATTTTTAAGAAAAGTCTCTAGTTTTGGTAAAACTCTTAAAATACGCAATTACAGTTTCCAGAAATGATTAAAAACTTGGAAGAACCCCTTGAAATTAAAGTAATTCGATTCTTCCTACATTTCCTGCCGTTTGTAATCACAGACATTACCAGTGGAAAGCCGTGAAATGACCAGCAAACTGATAATATTTACAACTCCGGGCACTTTAGGGAGCGTTTTCACTTGAATTTGCTTTCAAATATTAGGAATTCTTGTTTATACAGCTCAAAATTTGTGCAGAAAGCCTGTAAGTGAGGACTGTACTGTTTATGTTTACAATTGAGGCCGCATTACTCTGGCGACTTTTGTGTGACTCTGTTAAAATCCTGACGGTTCCAGTACATATTTGTAAGAAAACTCTCTAGTTGTGGTAAAACTCTTAAAATACGTAATTAGAGTTTCCAGAAATGATTAAAAACTTGGAAGAACCCCTTGAAATTAAAGTAAATCGATTCTTCCTACATTTCCTGCCGTTTGTAATCACAGACATTACCAGTGGAAAGCCGTGAAATGACCAGCAAACTGATAATATTTACAACTCCGGGCACTTTAGGGAGCGTTTTCAGTTGAATTTGCTTTCAAATATTAGGAATTCTTGTTTACACAGCTCAAAATTTGTGCAGAAAGCCTGTGAGCACTGTACTGCTTATGTTTACAATTGAGACCGCATTACTCTGGCGACTTTTGTGTGACTCTGTTAAAATCCTGACGGTTCCAGTACATATTTGTAAGAAAACTCTCTAGTTGTGGTAAAACTCTTAAAATACGTAATTAGAGTTTCCAGAAATGATTAAAAACTTGGAAGAACCCCTTGAAATTAAAGTAAATCGATTCTTCCTACATTTCCTGCCGTTTGTAATCACAGACATTACCAGTGGAAAGCCGTGAAATGACCAGCAAACTGATAATATTTACAACTCCGGGCACTTTAGGGAGCGTTTTCAGTTGAATTTGCTTTCAAATATTAGGAATTCTTGTTTATACAGCTCAAAATTTGTGCAGAAAGCCTGTAAGTGAGCACTGTACTGCTTATGTTTACAATTGAGACCGCATTACTCTGGCGAGTTTTGTGTGACTCTGTTAAAATTCTGACGGTTCCAGTACATATTTTTAAGAAAAGTCTCTAGTTTTGGTAAAACTCTTAAAATACGCAATTACAGTTTCCAGAAATGATTAAAAACTTGGAAGAACCCCTTGAAATTAAAGTAATTCGATTCTTCCTACATTTCCTGCCGTTTGTAATCACAGACATTACCAGTGGAAAGCCGTGAAATGACCAGCAAACTGATAATATTTACAACTCCAGGCACTTTAGGGAGCGTTTTCACTTGAATTTGCTTTCAAATATTAGGAATTCTTGTTTATACAGCTCAAAATTTGTGCAGAAAGCCTGTAAGTGAGGACTGTACTGTTTATGTTTACAATTGAGGCCGCATTACTCTGGCGACTTTTGTGTGACTCTGTTAAAATCCTGACGGTTCCAGTACATATTTGTAAGAAAACTCTCTAGTTGTGGTAAAACTCTTAAAATACGTAATTAGAGTTTCCAGAAATGATTAAAAACTTGGAAGAACCCCTTGAAATTAAAGTAAATCGATTCTTCCTACATTTCCTGCCGTTTGTAATCACAGACATTACCAGTGGAAAGCCGTGAAATGACCAGCAAACTGATAATATTTACAACTCCGGGCACTTTAGGGAGCGTTTTCAGTTGAATTTGCTTTCAAATATTAGGAATTCTTGTTTATACAGCTCAAAATTTGTGTAGAAAGCCTGTGAGTGAGGTCTAAACTGCGTATGTTTACAATTGAGGCCCCATTACTCTGGCGAGTTTTGTGTGACTCTGTTAAAATCCTGACGGTTCCAGTACATATTTGTAAGAAAACTCTCTAGTTGTGGTAAAACTCTTAAAATACATAATCAGAGTTTCCAGAAATGATTAAAAACTTGGAAGAACCCCTTGAAATTAAAGTAAATAGATTATTCCTACATTTCCTGCCGTTTGTAATCACAGACATTACCAGTGGAAAGCCGTGAAATGACCAGCAAACTGATAATATTTACAACTCTGGGCACTTTAGGGAGCGTTTTCACTTGAATTTGCTTTCAAATATTAGGAATTCTTGTTTATACAGCTCAAAATTTGTGTAGAAAGCCTGTAAGGGAGGACTGTACTGCTTATGTTTACAATTGAGGCCGCATTACTCTGGCGACTTTTGTATGACTCTTTTAAAATCCTGACGGTTCCAGTACATATTTGTAAGAAAGCTCTCTAGTCGTGGTAAAACTCTTAAAATACGTAATTAGAGTTTCCAGAAATGATTAAAAACTTGGAAGAACCCCTTGAAATTAAAGTAAATTGATTCTTCCTACATTTCCTGCCGTTTGTAATCACAGACATTACCAGTGGAAAGCCGTGAAATGACCAGCAAACTGATAATATTTACAACTCCGGGCACTTTAGGGAGCGTTTTCAGTTGAATTTGCTTTCAAATATTAGGAATTCTTGTTTATACAGCTCAAAATTTGTGTAGAAAGCCTGTGAGTGAGGTCTAAACTGCGTATGTTTACAATTGAGGCCCCATTACTCTGGCGAGTTTTGTGTGACTCTGTTAAAATCCTGACGGTTCCAGTACATATTTGTAAGAAAACTCTCTAGTTGTGGTAAAACTCTTAAAATACATAATCAGAGTTTCCAGAAATGATTAAAAACTTGGAAGAACCCCTTGAAATTAAAGTAAATAGATTATTCCTACATTTCCTGCCGTTTGTAATCACAGACATTACCAGTGGAAAGCCGTGAAATGACCAGCAAACTGATAATATTTACAACTCCGGGCACTTTAGGGAGCGTTTTCAGTTGAATTTGCTTTCAAATATTAGGAATTCTTGTTTATACAGCTCAAAATTTGTGCAGAAAGCCTGTAAGTGAGCACTGTACTGCTTATGTTTACAATTGAGACAGCATTACTCTGGCGAGTTTTGTGTGACTCTGTTAAAATTCTGACGGTTCCAGTACATATTTTTAAGAAAAGTCTCTAGTTTTGGTAAAACTCTTAAAATACGCAATTACAGTTTCCAGAAATGATTAAAAACTTGGAAGAACCCCTTGAAATTAAAGTAATTCGATTCTTCCTACATTTCCTGCCGTTTGTAATCACAGACATTACCAGTGGAAAGCCGTGAAATGACCAGCAAAGTGACAATATTTACAACTCCGGGCACTTTAGGGAGCGTTTTCACTTGAATTTGCTTTCAAATATTAGGAATTCTTGTTTATACAGCTCAAAATTTGTGTAGAAAGCCTGTGAGTGAGGTCTAAACTGCGTATGTTTACAATTGAGGCCCCATTACTCTGGCGAGTTTTGTGTGACTCTGTTAAAATCCTGACGGTTCCAGTACATATTTGTAAGAAAACTCTCTAGTTGTGGTAAAACTCTTAAAATACATAATCAGAGTTTCCAGAAATGATTAAAAACTTGGAAGAACCCCTTGAAATTAAAGTAAATCGATTCTTCCTACATTTCCTGCCGTTTGTAATCACAGACATTACCAGTGGAAAGCCGTGAAATGACCAGCAAACTGATAATATTTACAACTCCGGGCACTTTAGGGAGCGTTTTCAGTTGAATTTGCTTTCAAATATTAGGAATTCTTGTTTATACAGCTCAAAATTTGTGTAGAAAGCCTGTGAGTGAGGTCTAAACTGCGTATGTTTACAATTGAGGCCCCATTACTCTGGCGAGTTTTGTGTGACTCTTAAAATCCTGACGGTTCCAGTACATATTTGTAAGAAAACTCTCTAGTTGTGGTAAAACTCTTAAAATACATAATCAGAGTTTCCAGAAATGATTAAAAACTTGGAAGAACCCCTTGAAATTAAAGTAAATAGATTATTCCTACATTTCCTGCCGTTTGTAATCACAGACATTACCAGTGGAAAGCCGTGAAATGACCAGCAAACTGATAATATTTACAACTCCGGGCACTTTAGGGAGCGTTTTCAGTTGAATTTGCTTTCAAATATTAGGAATTCTTGTTTATACAGCTCAAAATTTGTGCAGAAAGCCTGTAAGTGAGCACTGTACTGCTTATGTTTACAATTGAGACCGCATTACTCTGGCGAGTTTTGTGTGACTCTGTTAAAATTCTGACGGTTCCAGTACATATTTTTAAGAAAAGTCTCTAGTTTTGGTAAAACTCTTAAAATACGCAATTACAGTTTCCAGAAATGATTAAAAACTTGGAAGAACCCCTTGAAATTAAAGTAAATAGATTATTCCTACATTTCCTGCCGTTTGTAATCACAGACATTACCAGTGGAAAGCCGTGAAATGACCAGCAAACTGATAATATTTACAACTCTGGGCACTTTAGGGAGCGTTTTCACTTGAATTTGCTTTCAAATATTAGGAATTCTTGTTTATACAGCTCAAAATTTGTGTAGAAAGCCTGTAAGGGAGGACTGTACTGCTTATGTTTACAATTGAGGCCGCATTACTCTGGCGACTTTTGTATGACTCTTTTAAAATCCTGACGGTTCCAGTACATATTTGTAAGAAAGCTCTCTAGTCGTGGTAAAACTCTTAAAATACGTAATTAGAGTTTCCAGAAATGATTAAAAACTTGGAAGAACCCCTTGAAATTAAAGTAAATTGATTCTTCCTACATTTCCTGCCGTTTGTAATCACAGACATTACCAGTGGAAAGCCGTGAAATGACCAGCAAACTGATAATATTTACAACTCCGGGCACTTTAGGGAGCGTTTTCAGTTGAATTTGCTTTCAAATATTAGGAATTCTTGTTTATACAGCTCAAAATTTGTGTAGAAAGCCTGTGAGTGAGGTCTAAACTGCGTATGTTTACAATTGAGGCCCCATTACTCTGGCGAGTTTTGTGTGACTCTGTTAAAATCCTGACGGTTCCAGTACATATTTGTAAGAAAACTCTCTAGTTGTGGTAAAACTCTTAAAATACATAATCAGAGTTTCCAGAAATGATTAAAAACTTGGAAGAACCCCTTGAAATTAAAGTAAATAGATTATTCCTACATTTCCTGCCGTTTGTAATCACAGACATTACCAGTGGAAAGCCGTGAAATGACCAGCAAACTGATAATATTTACAACTCCGGGCACTTTAGGGAGCGTTTTCAGTTGAATTTGCTTTCAAATATTAGGAATTCTTGTTTATACAGCTCAAAATTTGTGCAGAAAGCCTGTAAGTGAGCACTGTACTGCTTATGTTTACAATTGAGACAGCATTACTCTGGCGAGTTTTGTGTGACTCTGTTAAAATTCTGACGGTTCCAGTACATATTTTTAAGAAAAGTCTCTAGTTTTGGTAAAACTCTTAAAATACGCAATTACAGTTTCCAGAAATGATTAAAAACTTGGAAGAACCCCTTGAAATTAAAGTAATTCGATTCTTCCTACATTTCCTGCCGTTTGTAATCACAGACATTACCAGTGGAAAGCCGTGAAATGACCAGCAAAGTGACAATATTTACAACTCCGGGCACTTTAGGGAGCGTTTTCACTTGAATTTGCTTTCAAATATTAGGAATTCTTGTTTATACAGCTCAAAATTTGTGTAGAAAGCCTGTGAGTGAGGTCTAAACTGCGTATGTTTACAATTGAGGCCCCATTACTCTGGCGAGTTTTGTGTGACTCTGTTAAAATCCTGACGGTTCCAGTACATATTTGTAAGAAAACTCTCTAGTTGTGGTAAAACTCTTAAAATACATAATCAGAGTTTCCAGAAATGATTAAAAACTTGGAAGAACCCCTTGAAATTAAAGTAAATCGATTCTTCCTACATTTCCTGCCGTTTGTAATCACAGACATTACCAGTGGAAAGCCGTGAAATGACCAGCAAACTGATAATATTTACAACTCCGGGCACTTTAGGGAGCGTTTTCAGTTGAATTTGCTTTCAAATATTAGGAATTCTTGTTTATACAGCTCAAAATTTGTGTAGAAAGCCTGTGAGTGAGGTCTAAACTGCGTATGTTTACAATTGAGGCCCCATTACTCTGGCGAGTTTTGTGTGACTCTTAAAATCCTGACGGTTCCAGTACATATTTGTAAGAAAACTCTCTAGTTGTGGTAAAACTCTTAAAATACATAATCAGAGTTTCCAGAAATGATTAAAAACTTGGAAGAACCCCTTGAAATTAAAGTAAATAGATTATTCCTACATTTCCTGCCGTTTGTAATCACAGACATTACCAGTGGAAAGCCGTGAAATGACCAGCAAACTGATAATATTTACAACTCCGGGCACTTTAGGGAGCGTTTTCAGTTGAATTTGCTTTCAAATATTAGGAATTCTTGTTTATACAGCTCAAAATTTGTGCAGAAAGCCTGTAAGTGAGCACTGTACTGCTTATGTTTACAATTGAGACCGCATTACTCTGGCGAGTTTTGTGTGACTCTGTTAAAATTCTGACGGTTCCAGTACATATTTTTAAGAAAAGTCTCTAGTTTTGGTAAAACTCTTAAAATACGCAATTACAGTTTCCAGAAATGATTAAAAACTTGGAAGAACCCCTTGAAATTAAAGTAATTCGATTCTTCCTACATTTCCTGCCGTTTGTAATCACAGACATTACCAGTGGAAAGCCGTGAAATGACCAGCAAACTGATAATATTTACAACTCCGGGCACTTTAGGGAGCGTTTTCACTTGAATTTGCTTTCAAATATTAGGAATTCTTGTTTATACAGCTCAAAATTTGTGCAGAAAGCCTGTAAGTGAGGACTGTACTGTTTATGTTTACAATTGAGGCCGCATTACTCTGGCGACTTTTGTGTGACTCTGTTAAAATCCTGACGGTTCCAGTACATATTTGTAAGAAAACTCTCTAGTTGTGGTAAAACTCTTAAAATACGTAATTAGAGTTTCCAGAAATGATTAAAAACTTGGAAGAACCCCTTGAAATTAAAGTAAATCGATTCTTCCTACATTTCCTGCCGTTTGTAATCACAGACATTACCAGTGGAAAGCCGTGAAATGACCAGCAAACTGATAATATTTACAACTCCGGGCACTTTAGGGAGCGTTTTCAGTTGAATTTGCTTTCAAATATTAGGAATTCTTGTTTATACAGCTCAAAATTTGTGTAGAAAGCCTGTGAGTGAGGTCTAAACTGCGTATGTTTACAATTGAGGCCCCATTACTCTGGCGAGTTTTGTGTGACTCTGTTAAAATCCTGACGGTTCCAGTACATATTTGTAAGAAAACTCTCTAGTTGTGGTAAAACTCTTAAAATACATAATCAGAGTTTCCAGAAATGATTAAAAACTTGGAAGAACCCCTTGAAATTAAAGTAAATCGATTCTTCCTACATTTCCTGCCGTTTGTAATCACAGACATTACCAGTGGAAAGCCGTGAAATGACCAGCAAACTGATAATATTTACAACTCTGGGCACTTTAGGGAGCGTTTTCACTTGAATTTGCTTTCAAATATTAGGAATTCTTGTTTATACAGCTCAAAATTTGTGCAGAAAGCCTGTAAGTGAGCACTGTACTGCTTATGTTTACAATTGAGACAGCATTACTCTGGCGAGTTTTGTGTGACTCTGTTAAAATTCTGACGGTTCCAGTACATATTTTTAAGAAAAGTCTCTAGTTTTGGTAAAACTCTTAAAATACGCAATTACAGTTTCCAGAAATGATTAAAAACTTGGAAGAACCCCTTGAAATTAAAGTAATTCGATTCTTCCTACATTTCCTGCCGTTTGTAATCACAGACATTACCAGTGGAAAGCCGTGAAATGACCAGCAAAGTGACAATATTTACAACTCCGGGCACTTTAGGGAACGTTTTCACTTGAATTTGCTTTCAAATATTAGGAATTCTTGTTTATACAGCTCAAAATTTGTGCAGAAAGCCTGTAAGTGAGGACTGTACTGTTTATGTTTACAATTGAGGCCGCATTACTCTGGCGACTTTTGTGTGACTCTGTTAAAATCCTGACGGTTCCAGTACATATTTGTAAGAAAACTCTCTAGTTGTGGTAAAACTCTTAAAATACGTAATTAGAGTTTCCAGAAATGATTAAAAACTTGGAAGAACCCCTTGAAATTAAAGTAAATCGATTCTTCCTACATTTCCTGCCGTTTGTAATCACAGACATTACCAGTGGAAAGCCGTGAAATGACCAGCAAACTGATAATATTTACAACTCCGGGCACTTTAGGGAGCGTTTTCAGTTGAATTTGCTTTCAAATATTAGGAATTCTTGTTTATACAGCTCAAAATTTGTGTAGAAAGCCTGTGAGTGAGGTCTAAACTGCGTATGTTTACAATTGAGGCCCCATTACTCTGGCGAGTTTTGTGTGACTCTGTTAAAATCCTGACGGTTCCAGTACATATTTGTAAGAAAACTCTCTAGTTGTGGTAAAACTCTTAAAATACATAATCAGAGTTTCCAGAAATGATTAAAAACTTGGAAGAACCCCTTGAAATTAAAGTAAATAGATTATTCCTACATTTCCTGCCGTTTGTAATCACAGACATTACCAGTGGAAAGCCGTGAAATGACCAGCAAACTGATAATATTTACAACTCTGGGCACTTTAGGGAGCGTTTTCACTTGAATTTGCTTTCAAATATTAGGAATTCTTGTTTATACAGCTCAAAATTTGTGTAGAAAGCCTGTAAGGGAGGACTGTACTGCTTATGTTTACAATTGAGGCCGCATTACTCTGGCGACTTTTGTATGACTCTTTTAAAATCCTGACGGTTCCAGTACATATTTGTAAGAAAGCTCTCTAGTCGTGGTAAAACTCTTAAAATACGTAATTAGAGTTTCCAGAAATGATTAAAAACTTGGAAGAACCCCTTGAAATTAAAGTAAATTGATTCTTCCTACATTTCCTGCCGTTTGTAATCACAGACATTACCAGTGGAAAGCCGTGAAATGACCAGCAAACTGATAATATTTACAACTCCGGGCACTTTAGGGAGCGTTTTCAGTTGAATTTGCTTTCAAATATTAGGAATTCTTGTTTATACAGCTCAAAATTTGTGTAGAAAGCCTGTGAGTGAGGTCTAAACTGCGTATGTTTACAATTGAGGCCCCATTACTCTGGCGAGTTTTGTGTGACTCTGTTAAAATCCTGACGGTTCCAGTACATATTTGTAAGAAAACTCTCTAGTTGTGGTAAAACTCTTAAAATACATAATCAGAGTTTCCAGAAATGATTAAAAACTTGGAAGAACCCCTTGAAATTAAAGTAAATCGATTCTTCCTACATTTCCTGCCGTTTGTAATCACAGACATTACCAGTGGAAAGCCGTGAAATGACCAGCAAACTGATAATATTTACAACTCCGGGCACTTTAGGGAGCGTTTTCAGTTGAATTTGCTTTCAAATATTAGGAATTCTTGTTTATACAGCTCAAAATTTGTGCAGAAAGCCTGTAAGTGAGCACTGTACTGCTTATGTTTACAATTGAGACAGCATTACTCTGGCGAGTTTTGTGTGACTCTGTTAAAATTCTGACGGTTCCAGTACATATTTTTAAGAAAAGTCTCTAGTTTTGGTAAAACTCTTAAAATACGCAATTACAGTTTCCAGAAATGATTAAAAACTTGGAGAACCCCTTGAAATTAAAGTAATTCGATTCTTCCTACATTTCCTGCCGTTTGTAATCACAGACATTACCAGTGGAAAGCCGTGAAATGACCAGCAAAGTGACAATATTTACAACTCCGGGCACTTTAGGGAGCGTTTTCAGTTGAATTTGCTTTCAAATATTAGGAATTCTTGTTTATACAGCTCAAAATTTGTGTAGAAAGCCTGTGAGTGAGGTCTAAACTGCGTATGTTTACAATTGAGGCCCCATTACTCTGGCGAGTTTTGTGTGACTCTGTTAAAATCCTGACGGTTCCAGTACATATTTGTAAGAAAACTCTCTAGTTGTGGTAAAACTCTTAAAATACATAATCAGAGTTTCCAGAAATGATTAAAAACTTGGAAGAACCCCTTGAAATTAAAGTAAATCGATTCTTCCTACATTTCCTGCCGTTTGTAATCACAGACATTACCAGTGGAAAGCCGTGAAATGACCAGCAAACTGATAATATTTACAACTCCGGGCACTTTAGGGAGCGTTTTCAGTTGAATTTGCTTTCAAATATTAGGAATTCTTGTTTATACAGCTCAAAATTTGTGTAGAAAGCCTGTGAGTGAGGTCTAAACTGCGTATGTTTACAATTGAGGCCCCATTACTCTGGCGAGTTTTGTGTGACTCTTAAAATCCTGACGGTTCCAGTACATATTTGTAAGAAAACTCTCTAGTTGTGGTAAAACTCTTAAAATACATAATCAGAGTTTCCAGAAATGATTAAAAACTTGGAAGAACCCCTTGAAATTAAAGTAAATAGATTATTCCTACATTTCCTGCCGTTTGTAATCACAGACATTACCAGTGGAAAGCCGTGAAATGACCAGCAAACTGATAATATTTACAACTCCGGGCACTTTAGGGAGCGTTTTCAGTTGAATTTGCTTTCAAATATTAGGAATTCTTGTTTATACAGCTCAAAATTTGTGCAGAAAGCCTGTAAGTGAGCACTGTACTGCTTATGTTTACAATTGAGACCGCATTACTCTGGCGAGTTTTGTGTGACTCTGTTAAAATTCTGACGGTTCCAGTACATATTTTTAAGAAAAGTCTCTAGTTTTGGTAAAACTCTTAAAATACGCAATTACAGTTTCCAGAAATGATTAAAAACTTGGAAGAACCTCTTGAAATTAAAGTAATTCGATTCTTCCTACATTTCCTGCCGTTTGTAATCACAGACATTACCAGTGGAAAGCCGTGAAATGACCAGCAAACTGATAATATTTACAACTCCGGGCACTTTAGGGAGCGTTTTCACTTGAATTTGCTTTCAAATATTAGGAATTCTTGTTTATACAGCTCAAAATTTGTGCAGAAAGCCTGTAAGTGAGGACTGTACTGTTTATGTTTACAATTGAGGCCGCATTACTCTGGCGACTTTTGTGTGACTCTGTTAAAATCCTGACGGTTCCAGTACATATTTGTAAGAAAACTCTCTAGTTGTGGTAAAACTCTTAAAATACGTAATTAGAGTTTCCAGAAATGATTAAAAACTTGGAAGAACCCCTTGAAATTAAAGTAAATCGATTCTTCCTACATTTCCTGCCGTTTGTAATCACAGACATTACCAGTGGAAAGCCGTGAAATGACCAGCAAACTGATAATATTTACAACTCCGGGCACTTTAGGGAGCGTTTTCAGTTGAATTTGCTTTCAAATATTAGGAATTCTTGTTTATACAGCTCAAAATTTGTGTAGAAAGCCTGTGAGTGAGGTCTAAACTGCGTATGTTTACAATTGAGGCCCCATTACTCTGGCGAGTTTTGTGTGACTCTGTTAAAATCCTGACGGTTCCAGTACATATTTGTAAGAAAACTCTCTAGTTGTGGTAAAACTCTTAAAATACATAATCAGAGTTTCCAGAAATGATTAAAAACTTGGAAGAACCCCTTGAAATTAAAGTAAATAGATTATTCCTACATTTCCTGCCGTTTGTAATCACAGACATTACCAGTGGAAAGCCGTGAAATGACCAGCAAACTGATAATATTTACAACTCTGGGCACTTTAGGGAGCGTTTTCACTTGAATTTGCTTTCAAATATTAGGAATTCTTGTTTATACAGCTCAAAATTTGTGTAGAAAGCCTGTAAGGGAGGACTGTACTGCTTATGTTTACAATTGAGGCCGCATTACTCTGGCGACTTTTGTATGACTCTTTTAAAATCCTGACGGTTCCAGTACATATTTGTAAGAAAGCTCTCTAGTCGTGGTAAAACTCTTAAAATACGTAATTAGAGTTTCCAGAAATGATTAAAAACTTGGAAGAACCCCTTGAAATTAAAGTAAATTGATTCTTCCTACATTTCCTGCCGTTTGTAATCACAGACATTACCAGTGGAAAGCTGTGAAATGACCAGCAAACTGATAATATTTACAACTCTGGGCACTTTAGGGAGCGTTTTCACTTGAATTTGCTTTCAAATATTTGGAATTCTTGTTTATACAGCTCAAAATTTGTGTAGAAAGCCTGTGAGTGAGGTCTAAACTGCGTATGTTTACAATTGAGGCCCCATTACTCTGGCGAGTTTTGTGTGACTCTGTTAAAATCCTGACGGTTCCAATACATATTTGTAAGAAAACTCTCTAGTTGTGGTAAAACTCTTAAAATACATAATCAGAGTTTCCAGAAATGATTAAAAACTTGTAAGAACCCCTTGAAATTAAAGTAAATAGATTATTCCTACATTTCCTGCCGTTTGTAATCACAGACATTACCAGTGGAAAGCCGTGAAATGACCAGCAAACTGATAATATTTACAACTCCGGGCACTTTAGGGAGCGTTTTCAGTTGAATTTGCTTTCAAATATTAGGAATTCTTGTTTATACAGCTCAAAATTTGTGCAGAAAGCCTGTAAGTGAGCACTGTACTGCTTATGTTTACAATTGAGACAGCATTACTCTGGCGAGTTTTGTGTGACTCTGTTAAAATTCTGACGGTTCCAGTACATATTTTTAAGAAAAGTCTCTAGTTTTGGTAAAACTCTTAAAATACGCAATTACAGTTTCCAGAAATGATTAAAAACTTGGAAGAACCCCTTGAAATTAAAGTAATTCGATTCTTCCTACATTTCCTGCCGTTTGTAATCACAGACATTACCAGTGGAAAGCCGTGAAATGACCAGCAAAGTGACAATATTTACAACTCCGGGCACTTTAGGGAGCGTTTTCACTTGAATTTGCTTTCAAATATTAGGAATTCTTGTTTATACAGCTCAAAATTTGTGCAGAAAGCCTGTAAGTGAGGACTGTACTGTTTATGTTTACAATTGAGGCCGCATTACTCTGGCGACTTTTGTGTGACTCTGTTAAAATCCTGACGGTTCCAGTACATATTTGTAAGAAAACTCTCTAGTTGTGGTAAAACTCTTAAAATACATAATCAGAGTTTCCAGAAATGATTAAAAACTTGGAAGAACCCCTTGAAATTAAAGTAAATAGATTATTCCTACATTTCCTGCCGTTTGTAATCACAGACATTACCAGTGGAAAGCCGTGAAATGACCAGCAAACTGATAATATTTACAACTCTGGGCACTTTAGGGAGCGTTTTCACTTGAATTTGCTTTCAAATATTAGGAATTCTTGTTTATACAGCTCAAAATTTGTGTAGAAAGCCTGTAAGGGAGGACTGTACTGCTTATGTTTACAATTGAGGCCGCATTACTCTGGCGACTTTTGTATGACTCTTTTAAAATCCTGACGGTTCCAGTACATATTTGTAAGAAAGCTCTCTAGTCGTGGTAAAACTCTTAAAATACGTAATTAGAGTTTCCAGAAATGATTAAAAACTTGGAAGAACCCCTTGAAATTAAAGTAAATTGATTCTTCCTACATTTCCTGCCGTTTGTAATCACAGACATTACCAGTGGAAAGCTGTGAAATGACCAGCAAACTGATAATATTTACAACTCTGGGCACTTTAGGGAGCGTTTTCACTTGAATTTGCTTTCAAATATTTGGAATTCTTGTTTATACAGCTCAAAATTTGTGTAGAAAGCCTGTGAGTGAGGTCTAAACTGCGTATGTTTACAATTGAGGCCCCATTACTCTGGCGAGTTTTGTGTGACTCTGTTAAAATCCTGACGGTTCCAGTACATATTTGTAAGAAAACTCTCTAGTTGTGGTAAAACTCTTAAAATACATAATCAGAGTTTCCAGAAATGATTAAAAACTTGTAAGAACCCCTTGAAATTAAAGTAAATAGATTATTCCTACATTTCCTGCCGTTTGTAATCACAGACATTACCAGTGGAAAGCCGTGAAATGACCAGCAAACTGATAATATTTACAACTCCGGGCACTTTAGGGAGCGTTTTCAGTTGAATTTGCTTTCAAATATTAGGAATTCTTGTTTATACAGCTCAAAATTTGTGTAGAAAGCCTGTGAGTGAGGTCTAAACTGCGTATGTTTACAATTGAGGCCCCATTACTCTGGCGAGTTTTGTGTGACTCTGTTAAAATCCTGACGGTTCCAGTACATATTTGTAAGAAAACTCTCTAGTTGTGGTAAAACTCTTAAAATACATAATCAGAGTTTCCAGAAATGATTAAAAACTTGGAAGAACCCCTTGAAATTAAAGTAAATAGATTATTCCTACATTTCCTGCCGTTTGTAATCACAGACATTACCAGTGGAAAGCCGTGAAATGACCAGCAAACTGATAATATTTACAACTCCGGGCACTTTAGGGAGCGTTTTCAGTTGAATTTGCTTTCAAATATTAGGAATTCTTGTTTATACAGCTCAAAATTTGTGCAGAAAGCCTGTAAGTGAGCACTGTACTGCTTATGTTTACAATTGAGACCGCATTACTCTGGCGAGTTTTGTGTGACTCTGTTAAAATTCTGACGGTTCCAGTACATATTTTTAAGAAAAGTCTCTAGTTTTGGTAAAACTCTTAAAATACGCAATTACAGTTTCCAGAAATGATTAAAAACTTGGAAGAACCCCTTGAAATTAAAGTAATTCGATTCTTCCTACATTTCCTGCCGTTTGTAATCACAGACATTACCAGTGGAAAGCCGTGAAATGACCAGCAAACTGATAATATTTACAACTCCGGGCACTTTAGGGAGCGTTTTCACTTGAATTTGCTTTCAAATATTAGGAATTCTTGTTTATACAGCTCAAAATTTGTGCAGAAAGCCTGTAAGTGAGGACTGTACTGTTTATGTTTACAATTGAGGCCGCATTACTCTGGCGACTTTTGTGTGACTCTGTTAAAATCCTGACGGTTCCAGTACATATTTGTAAGAAAACTCTCTAGTTGTGGTAAAACTCTTAAAATACGTAATTAGAGTTTCCAGAAATGATTAAAAACTTGGAAGAACCCCTTGAAATTAAAGTAAATCGATTCTTCCTACATTTCCTGCCGTTTGTAATCACAGACATTACCAGTGGAAAGCCGTGAAATGACCAGCAAACTGATAATATTTACAACTCCGGGCACTTTAGGGAGCGTTTTCAGTTGAATTTGCTTTCAAATATTAGGAATTCTTGTTTATACAGCTCAAAATTTGTGTAGAAAGCCTGTGAGTGAGGTCTAAACTGCGTATGTTTACAATTGAGGCCCCATTACTCTGGCGAGTTTTGTGTGACTCTGTTAAAATCCTGACGGTTCCAGTACATATTTGTAAGAAAACTCTCTAGTTGTGGTAAAACTCTTAAAATACATAATCAGAGTTTCCAGAAATGATTAAAAACTTGGAAGAACCCCTTGAAATTAAAGTAAATAGATTATTCCTACATTTCCTGCCGTTTGTAATCACAGACATTACCAGTGGAAAGCCGTGAAATGACCAGCAAACTGATAATATTTACAACTCTGGGCACTTTAGGGAGCGTTTTCACTTGAATTTGCTTTCAAATATTAGGAATTCTTGTTTATACAGCTCAAAATTTGTGTAGAAAGCCTGTAAGGGAGGACTGTACTGCTTATGTTTACAATTGAGGCCGCATTACTCTGGCGACTTTTGTATGACTCTTTTAAAATCCTGACGGTTCCAGTACATATTTGTAAGAAAGCTCTCTAGTCGTGGTAAAACTCTTAAAATACGTAATTAGAGTTTCCAGAAATGATTAAAAACTTGGAAGAACCCCTTGAAATTAAAGTAAATTGATTCTTCCTACATTTCCTGCCGTTTGTAATCACAGACATTACCAGTGGAAAGCTGTGAAATGACCAGCAAACTGATAATATTTACAACTCTGGGCACTTTAGGGAGCGTTTTCACTTGAATTTGCTTTCAAATATTTGGAATTCTTGTTTATACAGCTCAAAATTTGTGTAGAAAGCCTGTGAGTGAGGTCTAAACTGCGTATGTTTACAATTGAGGCCCCATTACTCTGGCGAGTTTTGTGTGACTCTGTTAAAATCCTGACGGTTCCAGTACATATTTGTAAGAAAACTCTCTAGTTGTGGTAAAACTCTTAAAATACATAATCAGAGTTTCCAGAAATGATTAAAAACTTGTAAGAACCCCTTGAAATTAAAGTAAATAGATTATTCCTACATTTCCTGCCGTTTGTAATCACAGACATTACCAGTGGAAAGCCGTGAAATGACCAGCAAACTGATAATATTTACAACTCCGGGCACTTTAGGGAGCGTTTTCAGTTGAATTTGCTTTCAAATATTAGGAATTCTTGTTTATACAGCTCAAAATTTGTGCAGAAAGCCTGTAAGTGAGCACTGTACTGCTTATGTTTACAATTGAGACAGCATTACTCTGGCGAGTTTTGTGTGACTCTGTTAAAATTCTGACGGTTCCAGTACATATTTTTAAGAAAAGTCTCTAGTTTTGGTAAAACTCTTAAAATACGCAATTACAGTTTCCAGAAATGATTAAAAACTTGGAAGAACCCCTTGAAATTAAAGTAATTCGATTCTTCCTACATTTCCTGCCGTTTGTAATCACAGACATTACCAGTGGAAAGCCGTGAAATGACCAGCAAAGTGACAATATTTACAACTCCGGGCACTTTAGGGAGCGTTTTCACTTGAATTTGCTTTCAAATATTAGGAATTCTTGTTTATACAGCTCAAAATTTGTGCAGAAAGCCTGTAAGTGAGGACTGTACTGTTTATGTTTACAATTGAGGCCGCATTACTCTGGCGACTTTTGTGTGACTCTGTTAAAATCCTGACGGTTCCAGTACATATTTGTAAGAAAACTCTCTAGTTGTGGTAAAACTCTTAAAATACGTAATTAGAGTTTCCAGAAATGATTAAAAACTTGGAAGAACCCCTTGAAATTAAAGTAAATCGATTCTTCCTACATTTCCTGCCGTTTGTAATCACAGACATTACCAGTGGAAAGCCGTGAAATGACCAGCAAACTGATAATATTTACAACTCCGGGCACTTTAGGGAGCGTTTTCAGTTGAATTTGCTTTCAAATATTAGGAATTCTTGTTTATACAGCTCAAAATTTGTGTAGAAAGCCTGTGAGTGAGGTCTAAACTGCGTATGTTTACAATTGAGGCCCCATTACTCTGGCGAGTTTTGTGTGACTCTGTTAAAATCCTGACGGTTCCAGTACATATTTGTAAGAAAACTCTCTAGTTGTGGTAAAACTCTTAAAATACATAATCAGAGTTTCCAGAAATGATTAAAAACTTGGAAGAACCCCTTGAAATTAAAGTAAATAGATTATTCCTACATTTCCTGCCGTTTGTAATCACAGACATTACCAGTGGAAAGCCGTGAAATGACCAGCAAACTGATAATATTTACAACTCTGGGCACTTTAGGGAGCGTTTTCACTTGAATTTGCTTTCAAATATTAGGAATTCTTGTTTATACAGCTCAAAATTTGTGTAGAAAGCCTGTAAGGGAGGACTGTACTGCTTATGTTTACAATTGAGGCCGCATTACTCTGGCGACTTTTGTATGACTCTTTTAAAATCCTGACGGTTCCAGTACATATTTGTAAGAAAGCTCTCTAGTCGTGGTAAAACTCTTAAAATACGTAATTAGAGTTTCCAGAAATGATTAAAAACTTGGAAGAACCCCTTGAAATTAAAGTAAATTGATTCTTCCTACATTTCCTGCCGTTTGTAATCACAGACATTACCAGTGGAAAGCCGTGAAATGACCAGCAAACTGATAATATTTACAACTCCGGGCACTTTAGGGAGCGTTTTCAGTTGAATTTGCTTTCAAATATTAGGAATTCTTGTTTATACAGCTCAAAATTTGTGTAGAAAGCCTGTGAGTGAGGTCTAAACTGCGTATGTTTACAATTGAGGCCCCATTACTCTGGCGAGTTTTGTGTGACTCTGTTAAAATCCTGACGGTTCCAGTACATATTTGTAAGAAAACTCTCTAGTTGTGGTAAAACTCTTAAAATACATAATCAGAGTTTCCAGAAATGATTAAAAACTTGGAAGAACCCCTTGAAATTAAAGTAAATCGATTCTTCCTACATTTCCTGCCGTTTGTAATCACAGACATTACCAGTGGAAAGCCGTGAAATGACCAGCAAACTGATAATATTTACAACTCCGGGCACTTTAGGGAGCGTTTTCAGTTGAATTTGCTTTCAAATATTAGGAATTCTTGTTTATACAGCTCAAAATTTGTGCAGAAAGCCTGTAAGTGAGCACTGTACTGCTTATGTTTACAATTGAGACAGCATTACTCTGGCGAGTTTTGTGTGACTCTGTTAAAATTCTGACGGTTCCAGTACATATTTTTAAGAAAAGTCTCTAGTTTTGGTAAAACTCTTAAAATACGCAATTACAGTTTCCAGAAATGATTAAAAACTTGGAAGAACCCCTTGAAATTAAAGTAATTCGATTCTTCCTACATTTCCTGCCGTTTGTAATCACAGACATTACCAGTGGAAAGCCGTGAAATGACCAGCAAAGTGACAATATTTACAACTCCGGGCACTTTAGGGAGCGTTTTCACTTGAATTTGCTTTCAAATATTAGGAATTCTTGTTTATACAGCTCAAAATTTGTGTAGAAAGCCTGTGAGTGAGGTCTAAACTGCGTATGTTTACAATTGAGGCCCCATTACTCTGGCGAGTTTTGTGTGACTCTGTTAAAATCCTGACGGTTCCAGTACATATTTGTAAGAAAACTCTCTAGTTGTGGTAAAACTCTTAAAATACATAATCAGAGTTTCCAGAAATGATTAAAAACTTGGAAGAACCCCTTGAAATTAAAGTAAATCGATTCTTCCTACATTTCCTGCCGTTTGTAATCACAGACATTACCAGTGGAAAGCCGTGAAATGACCAGCAAACTGATAATATTTACAACTCCGGGCACTTTAGGGAGCGTTTTCAGTTGAATTTGCTTTCAAATATTAGGAATTCTTGTTTATACAGCTCAAAATTTGTGTAGAAAGCCTGTGAGTGAGGTCTAAACTGCGTATGTTTACAATTGAGGCCCCATTACTCTGGCGAGTTTTGTGTGACTCTTAAAATCCTGACGGTTCCAGTACATATTTGTAAGAAAACTCTCTAGTTGTGGTAAAACTCTTAAAATACATAATCAGAGTTTCCAGAAATGATTAAAAACTTGGAAGAACCCCTTGAAATTAAAGTAAATAGATTATTCCTACATTTCCTGCCGTTTGTAATCACAGACATTACCAGTGGAAAGCCGTGAAATGACCAGCAAACTGATAATATTTACAACTCCGGGCACTTTAGGGAGCGTTTTCAGTTGAATTTGCTTTCAAATATTAGGAATTCTTGTTTATACAGCTCAAAATTTGTGTAGAAAGCCTGTGAGTGAGGTCTAAACTGCGTATGTTTACAATTGAGGCCCCATTACTCTGGCGAGTTTTGTGTGACTCTGTTAAAATCCTGACGGTTCCAGTACATATTTGTAAGAAAACTCTCTAGTTGTGGTAAAACTCTTAAAATACATAATCAGAGTTTCCAGAAATGATTAAAAACTTGGAAGAACCCCTTGAAATTAAAGTAAATAGATTATTCCTACATTTCCTGCCGTTTGTAATCACAGACATTACCAGTGGAAAGCCGTGAAATGACCAGCAAACTGATAATATTTACAACTCTGGGCACTTTAGGGAGCGTTTTCACTTGAATTTGCTTTCAAATATTAGGAATTCTTGTTTATACAGCTCAAAATTTGTGTAGAAAGCCTGTAAGGGAGGACTGTACTGCTTATGTTTACAATTGAGGCCGCATTACTCTGGCGACTTTTGTATGACTCTTTTAAAATCCTGACGGTTCCAGTACATATTTGTAAGAAAGCTCTCTAGTCGTGGTAAAACTCTTAAAATACGTAATTAGAGTTTCCAGAAATGATTAAAAACTTGGAAGAACCCCTTGAAATTAAAGTAAATTGATTCTTCCTACATTTCCTGCCGTTTGTAATCACAGACATTACCAGTGGAAAGCTGTGAAATGACCAGCAAACTGATAATATTTACAACTCTGGGCACTTTAGGGAGCGTTTTCACTTGAATTTGCTTTCAAATATTTGGAATTCTTGTTTATACAGCTCAAAATTTGTGTAGAAAGCCTGTGAGTGAGGTCTAAACTGCGTATGTTTACAATTGAGGCCCCATTACTCTGGCGAGTTTTGTGTGACTCTGTTAAAATCCTGACGGTTCCAGTACATATTTGTAAGAAAACTCTCTAGTTGTGGTAAAACTCTTAAAATACATAATCAGAGTTTCCAGAAATGATTAAAAACTTGGAAGAACCCCTTGAAATTAAAGTAAATCGATTCTTCCTACATTTCCTGCCGTTTGTAATCACAGACATTACCAGTGGAAAGCCGTGAAATGACCAGCAAACTGATAATATTTACAACTCCGGGCACTTTAGGGAGCGTTTTCAGTTGAATTTGCTTTCAAATATTAGGAATTCTTGTTTATACAGCTCAAAATTTGTGCAGAAAGCCTGTAAGTGAGCACTGTACTGCTTATGTTTACAATTGAGACAGCATTACTCTGGCGAGTTTTGTGTGACTCTGTTAAAATTCTGACGGTTCCAGTACATATTTTTAAGAAAAGTCTCTAGTTTTGGTAAAACTCTTAAAATACGCAATTACAGTTTCCAGAAATGATTAAAAACTTGGAAGAACCCCTTGAAATTAAAGTAATTCGATTCTTCCTACATTTCCTGCCGTTTGTAATCACAGACATTACCAGTGGAAAGCCGTGAAATGACCAGCAAAGTGACAATATTTACAACTCCGGGCACTTTAGGGAGCGTTTTCACTTGAATTTGCTTTCAAATATTAGGAATTCTTGTTTATACAGCTCAAAATTTGTGTAGAAAGCCTGTGAGTGAGGTCTAAACTGCGTATGTTTACAATTGAGGCCCCATTACTCTGGCGAGTTTTGTGTGACTCTGTTAAAATCCTGACGGTTCCAGTACATATTTGTAAGAAAACTCTCTAGTTGTGGTAAAACTCTTAAAATACATAATCAGAGTTTCCAGAAATGATTAAAAACTTGGAAGAACCCCTTGAAATTAAAGTAAATCGATTCTTCCTACATTTCCTGCCGTTTGTAATCACAGACATTACCAGTGGAAAGCCGTGAAATGACCAGCAAACTGATAATATTTACAACTCCGGGCACTTTAGGGAGCGTTTTCAGTTGAATTTGCTTTCAAATATTAGGAATTCTTGTTTATACAGCTCAAAATTTGTGTAGAAAGCCTGTGAGTGAGGTCTAAACTGCGTATGTTTACAATTGAGGCCCCATTACTCTGGCGAGTTTTGTGTGACTCTTAAAATCCTGACGGTTCCAGTACATATTTGTAAGAAAACTCTCTAGTTGTGGTAAAACTCTTAAAATACATAATCAGAGTTTCCAGAAATGATTAAAAACTTGGAAGAACCCCTTGAAATTAAAGTAAATCGATTCTTCCTACATTTCCTGCCGTTTGTAATCACAGACATTACCAGTGGAAAGCCGTGAAATGACCAGCAAACTGATAATATTTACAACTCCGGGCACTTTAGGGAGCGTTTTCAGTTGAATTTGCTTTCAAATATTAGGAATTCTTGTTTATACAGCTCAAAATTTGTGTAGAAAGCCTGTGAGTGAGGTCTAAACTGCGTATGTTTACAATTGAGGCCCCATTACTCTGGCGAGTTTTGTGTGACTCTGTTAAAATCCTGACGGTTCCAGTACATATTTGTAAGAAAACTCTCTAGTTGTGGTAAAACTCTTAAAATACATAATCAGAGTTTCCAGAAATGATTAAAAACTTGGAAGAACCCCTTGAAATTAAAGTAAATAGATTATTCCTACATTTCCTGCCGTTTGTAATCACAGACATTACCAGTGGAAAGCCGTGAAATGACCAGCAAACTGATAATATTTACAACTCTGGGCACTTTAGGGAGCGTTTTCACTTGAATTTGCTTTCAAATATTAGGAATTCTTGTTTATACAGCTCAAAATTTGTGTAGAAAGCCTGTAAGGGAGGACTGTACTGCTTATGTTTACAATTGAGGCCGCATTACTCTGGCGACTTTTGTATGACTCTTTTAAAATCCTGACGGTTCCAGTACATATTTGTAAGAAAGCTCTCTAGTCGTGGTAAAACTCTTAAAATACGTAATTAGAGTTTCCAGAAATGATTAAAAACTTGGAAGAACCCCTTGAAATTAAAGTAAATTGATTCTTCCTACATTTCCTGCCGTTTGTAATCACAGACATTACCAGTGGAAAGCTGTGAAATGACCAGCAAACTGATAATATTTACAACTCTGGGCACTTTAGGGAGCGTTTTCACTTGAATTTGCTTTCAAATATTTGGAATTCTTGTTTATACAGCTCAAAATTTGTGCAGAAAGCCTGTAAGTGAGCACTGTACTGCTTATGTTTACAATTGAGACAGCATTACTCTGGCGAGTTTTGTGTGACTCTGTTAAAATTCTGACGGTTCCAGTACATATTTTTAAGAAAAGTCTCTAGTTTTGGTAAAACTCTTAAAATACGCAATTACAGTTTCCAGAAATGATTAAAAACTTGGAAGAACCCCTTGAAATTAAAGTAATTCGATTCTTCCTACATTTCCTGCCGTTTGTAATCACAGACATTACCAGTGGAAAGCCGTGAAATGACCAGCAAACTGATAATATTTACAACTCCGGGCACTTTAGGGAGCGTTTTCACTTGAATTTGCTTTCAAATATTAGGAATTCTTGTTTATACAGCTCAAAATTTGTGCAGAAAGCCTGTAAGTGAGCACTGTACTGCTTATGTTTACAATTGAGACAGCATTACTCTGGCGAGTTTTGTGTGACTCTGTTAAAATTCTGACGGTTCCAGTACATATTTTTAAGAAAAGTCTCTAGTTTTGGTAAAACTCTTAAAATACGCAATTACAGTTTCCAGAAATGATTAAAAACTTGGAAGAACCCCTTGAAATTAAAGTCATTCGATTCTTCCTACATTTCATGCCGTTTGTAATCACAGACATTACCAGTGGAAAGCCGTGAAATGACCAGCAAAGTGACAATATTTACAACTCCGGGCACTTTAGGGAGCGTTTTCACTTGAATTTGCTTTCAAATATTAGGAATTCTTGTTTATACAGCTCAAAATTTGTGTAGAAAGCCTGTGAGTGAGGTCTAAACTGCGTATGTTTACAATTGAGGCCCCATTACTCTGGCGAGTTTTGTGTGACTCTGTTAAAATCCTGACGGTTCCAGTACATATTTGTAAGAAAACTCTCTAGTTGTGGTAAAACTCTTAAAATACATAATCAGAGTTTCCAGAAATGATTAAAAACTTGGAAGAACCCCTTGAAATTAAAGTAAATCGATTCTTCCTACATTTCCTGCCGTTTGTAATCACAGACATTACCAGTGGAAAGCCGTGAAATGACCAGCAAACTGATAATATTTACAACTCCGGGCACTTTAGGGAGCGTTTTCAGTTGAATTTGCTTTCAAATATTAGGAATTCTTGTTTATACAGCTCAAAATTTGTGTAGAAAGCCTGTGAGTGAGGTCTAAACTGCGTATGTTTACAATTGAGGCAACATTACTCTGGCGAGTTTTGTGTGACTCTGTTAAAATCCTGACGGTTCCAGTACATATTTGTAAGAAAACTCTCTAGTTGTGGTAAAACTCTTAAAATACATAATCAGAGTTTCCAGAAATGATTAAAAACTTGGAAGAACCCCTTGAAATTAAAGTAAATAGATTATTCCTACATTTCCTGCCGTTTGTAATCACAGACATTACCAGTGGAAAGCCGTGAAATGACCAGCAAACTGATAATATTTACAACTCCGGGCACTTTAGGGAGCGTTTTCAGTTGAATTTGCTTTCAAATATTAGGAATTCTTGTTTATACAGCTCAAAATTTGTGCAGAAAGCCTGTAAGTGAGCACTGTACTGCTTATGTTTACAATTGAGACCGCATTACTCTGGCGAGTTTTGTGTGACTCTGTTAAAATTCTGACGGTTCCAGTACATATTTTTAAGAAAAGTCTCTAGTTTTGGTAAAACTCTTAAAATACGCAATTACAGTTTCCAGAAATGATTAAAAACTTGGAAGAACCCCTTGAAATTAAAGTCATTCGATTCTTCCTACATTTCCTGCCGTTTGTAATCACAGACATTACCAGTGGAAAGCCGTGAAATGACCAGCAAAGTGACAATATTTACAACTCCGGGCACTTTAGGGAGCGTTTTCACTTGAATTTGCTTTCAAATATTAGGAATTCTTGTTTATACAGCTCAAAATTTGTGCAGAAAGCCTGTAAGTGAGGACTGTACTGTTTATGTTTACAATTGAGGCCGCATTACTCTGGCGACTTTTGTGTGACTCTGTTAAAATCCTGACGGTTCCAGTACATATTTGTAAGAAAACTCTCTAGTTGTGGTAAAACTCTTAAAATACGTAATTAGAGTTTCCAGAAATGATTAAAAACTTGGAAGAACCCCTTGAAATTAAAGTAAATCGATTCTTCCTACATTTCCTGCCGTTTGTAATCACAGACATTACCAGTGGAAAGCCGTGAAATGACCAGCAAACTGATAATATTTACAACTCCGGGCACTTTAGGGAGCGTTTTCAGTTGAATTTGCTTTCAAATATTAGGAATTCTTGTTTATACAGCTCAAAATTTGTGTAGAAAGCCTGTGAGTGAGGTCTAAACTGCGTATGTTTACAATTGAGGCCCCATTACTCTGGCGAGTTTTGTGTGACTCTGTTAAAATCCTGACGGTTCCAGTACATATTTGTAAGAAAACTCTCTAGTTGTGGTAAAACTCTTAAAATACATAATCAGAGTTTCCAGAAATGATTAAAAACTTGGAAGAACCCCTTGAAATTAAAGTAAATAGATTATTCCTACATTTCCTGCCGTTTGTAATCACAGACATTACCAGTGGAAAGCCGTGAAATGACCAGCAAACTGATAATATTTACAACTCTGGGCACTTTAGGGAGCGTTTTCACTTGAATTTGCTTTCAAATATTAGGAATTCTTGTTTATACAGCTCAAAATTTGTGTAGAAAGCCTGTAAGGGAGGACTGTACTGCTTATGTTTACAATTGAGGCCGCATTACTCTGGCGACTTTTGTATGACTCTTTTAAAATCCTGACGGTTCCAGTACATATTTGTAAGAAAGCTCTCTAGTCGTGGTAAAACTCTTAAAATACGTAATTAGAGTTTCCAGAAATGATTAAAAACTTGGAAGAACCCCTTGAAATTAAAGTAAATTGATTCTTCCTACATTTCCTGCCGTTTGTAATCACAGACATTACCAGTGGAAAGCTGTGAAATGACCAGCAAACTGATAATATTTACAACTCTGGGCACTTTAGGGAGCGTTTTCACTTGAATTTGCTTTCAAATATTTGGAATTCTTGTTTATACAGCTCAAAATTTGTGTAGAAAGCCTGTGAGTGAGGTCTAAACTGCGTATGTTTACAATTGAGGCCCCATTACTCTGGCGAGTTTTGTGTGACTCTGTTAAAATCCTGACGGTTCCAGTACATATTTGTAAGAAAACTCTCTAGTTGTGGTAAAACTCTTAAAATACATAATCAGAGTTTCCAGAAATGATTAAAAACTTGGAAGAACCCCTTGAAATTAAAGTAAATAGATTATTCCTACATTTCCTGCCGTTTGTAATCACAGACATTACCAGTGGAAAGCCGTGAAATGACCAGCAAACTGATAATATTTACAACTCCGGGCACTTTAGGGAGCGTTTTCAGTTGAATTTGCTTTCAAATATTAGGAATTCTTGTTTATACAGCTCAAAATTTGTGCAGAAAGCCTGTAAGTGAGCACTGTACTGCTTATGTTTACAATTGAGACAGCATTACTCTGGCGAGTTTTGTGTGACTCTGTTAAAATTCTGACGGTTCCAGTACATATTTTTAAGAAAAGTCTCTAGTTTTGGTAAAACTCTTAAAATACGCAATTACAGTTTCCAGAAATGATTAAAAACTTGGAAGAACCCCTTGAAATTAAAGTAATTCGATTCTTCCTACATTTCCTGCCGTTTGTAATCACAGACATTACCAGTGGAAAGCCGTGAAATGACCAGCAAAGTGACAATATTTACAACTCCGGGCACTTTAGGGAGCGTTTTCACTTGAATTTGCTTTCAAATATTAGGAATTCTTGTTTATACAGCTCAAAATTTGTGCAGAAAGCCTGTAAGTGAGGACTGTACTGTTTATGTTTACAATTGAGACCGCATTACTCTGGCGACTTTTGTGTGACTCTGTTAAAATCCTGACGGTTCCAGTACATATTTGTAAGAAAACTCTCTAGTTGTGGTAAAACTCTTAAAATACGTAATTAGAGTTTCCAGAAATGATTAAAAACTTGGAAGAACCCCTTGAAATTAAAGTAAATCGATTCTTCCTACATTTCCTGCCGTTTGTAATCACAGACATTACCAGTGGAAAGCCGTGAAATGACCAGCAAACTGATAATATTTACAACTCCGGGCACATTAGGGAGCGTTATCAGTTGAATTTGCTTTCAAATGTTAGGAATTCTTGTTTATACAGCTCAAAATTTGTGTAGAAAGCCTGTGAGTGAGGTCTAAACTGTGTATGTTTACAATCGAGGCCCCATTACTCTGGCGAGTTTTGTATGACTCTGTTAAAATCCTGACGGTTCCAGTACATATTTGTAAGAAAACTCTCTAGTTGTGGTAAAACTCTTAAATACGTAATTAGAGTTTCCAGAAATGATTAAAAACTTGGAAGAACCCCTTGAAATTAAAGTAAATCGATTCTTCCTACATTTCCTGCCGTTTGTAATCACAGACATTACCAGTGGAAAGCCGTGAAATGACCAGCAAACTGATAATATTTACAACTCCGGGCACTTTAGGGAGCGTTTTCACTTGAATTTGCTTTCAAATATTAGGAATTCTTGTTTATACAGCTCAAAATTTGTGTAGAAAGCCTGTAAGGGAGGACTGTACTGCTTATGTTTACAATTGAGGCCGCATTACTCTGGCGACTTTTGTATGACTCTTTTAAAATCCTGACGGTTCCAGTACATATTTGTAAGAAAGCTCTCTAGTCGTGGTAAAACTCTTAAAATACGTAATTAGAGTTTCCAGAAATGATTAAAAACTTGGAAGAACCCCTTGAAATTAAAGTAAATCGATTCTTCCTACATTTCCTGCCGTTTGTAATCACAGACATTACCAGTGGAAAGCCGTGAAATGACCAGCAAACTGATAATATTTACAACTCCGGGCACTTTAGGGAGCGTTTTCAGTTGAATTTGCTTTCAAATATTAGGAATTCTTGTTTATACAGCTCAAAATTTGTGTAGAAAGCCTGTGAGTGAGGTCTAAACTGCGTATGTTTACAATTGAGGCAACATTACTCTGGCGAGTTTTGTGTGACTCTGTTAAAATCCTGACGGTTCCAGTACATATTTGTAAGAAAACTCTCTAGTTGTGGTAAAACTCTTAAAATACATAATCAGAGTTTCCAGAAATGATTAAAAACTTGGAAGAACCCCTTGAAATTAAAGTAAATAGATTATTCCTACATTTCCTGCCGTTTGTAATCACAGACATTACCAGTGGAAAGCCGTGAAATGACCAGCAAACTGATAATATTTACAACTCCGGGCACTTTAGGGAGCGTTTTCAGTTGAATTTGCTTTCAAATATTAGGAATTCTTGTTTATACAGCTCAAAATTTGTGCAGAAAGCCTGTAAGTGAGCACTGTACTGCTTATGTTTACAATTGAGACCGCATTACTCTGGCGAGTTTTGTGTGACTCTGTTAAAATTCTGACGGTTCCAGTACATATTTTTAAGAAAAGTCTCTAGTTTTGGTAAAACTCTTAAAATACGCAATTACAGTTTCCAGAAATGATTAAAAACTTGGAAGAACCCCTTGAAATTAAAGTCATTCGATTCTTCCTACATTTCCTGCCGTTTGTAATCACAGACATTACCAGTGGAAAGCCGTGAAATGACCAGCAAAGTGACAATATTTACAACTCCGGGCACTTTAGGGAGCGTTTTCACTTGAATTTGCTTTCAAATATTAGGAATTCTTGTTTATACAGCTCAAAATTTGTGCAGAAAGCCTGTAAGTGAGGACTGTACTGTTTATGTTTACAATTGAGACCGCATTACTCTGGCGACTTTTGTGTGACTCTGTTAAAATCCTGACGGTTCCAGTACATATTTGTAAGAAAACTCTCTAGTTGTGGTAAAACTCTTAAAATACGTAATTAGAGTTTCCAGAAATGATTAAAAACTTGGAAGAACCCCTTGAAATTAAAGTAAATCGATTCTTCCTACATTTCCTGCCGTTTGTAATCACAGACATTACCAGTGGAAAGCCGTGAAATGACCAGCAAACTGATAATATTTACAACTCCGGGCACTTTAGGGAGCGTTTTCAGTTGAATTTGCTTTCAAATATTAGGAATTCTTGTTTATACAGCTCAAAATTTGTGTAGAAAGCCTGTGAGTGAGGTCTAAACTGCGTATGTTTACAATTGAGGCCCCATTACTCTGGCGAGTTTTGTGTGACTCTGTTAAAATCCTGACGGTTCCAGTACATATTTGTAAGAAAACTCTCTAGTTGTGGTAAAACTCTTAAAATACATAATCAGAGTTTCCAGAAATGATTAAAAACTTGGAAGAACCCCTTGAAATTAAAGTAAATAGATTATTCCTACATTTCCTGCCGTTTGTAATCACAGACATTACCAGTGGAAAGCCGTGAAATGACCAGCAAACTGATAATATTTACAACTCTGGGCACTTTAGGGAGCGTTTTCACGTGAATTTGCTTTCAAATATTAGGAATTCTTGTTTATACAGCTCAAAATTTGTGTAGAAAGCCTGTAAGGGAGGACTGTACTGCTTATGTTTACAATTGAGGCCGCATTACTCTGGCGACTTTTGTATGACTCTTTTAAAATCCTGACGGTTCCAGTACATATTTGTAAGAAAGCTCTCTAGTCGTGGTAAAACTCTTAAAATACGTAATTAGAGTTTCCAGAAATGATTAAAAACTTGGAAGAACCCCTTGAAATTAAAGTAAATCGATTCTTCCTACATTTCCTGCCGTTTGTAATCACAGACATTACCAGTGGAAAGCCGTGAAAGGACCAGCAAACTGATAATATTTACAACTCTGGGCACTTTAGGGAGCGTTTTCAGTTTAATTTGCTTTCAAATATTAGGAATTCTTGTTTATACAGCTCAATATTTGTGCAGAAAGCCTGTAAGTGAGCACTGTACTGCTTATGTTTACAATTGAGACCGCATTACTCTGGCGAGTTTTGTGTGACTCTGTTAAAATTCTGACGGTTCCAGTACATATTTTTAAGAAAAGTCTCTAGTTTTGGTAAAACTCTTAAAATACGCAATTACAGTTTCCAGAAATGATTAAAAACTTGGAAGAACCCCTTGAAATTAAAGTAATTCGATTCTTCCTACATTTCCTGCCGTTTGTAATCACAGACATTACCAGTGGAAAGCCGTGAAATGACCAGCAAAGTGACAATATTTACAACTCCGGGCACTTTAGGGAGCGTTTTCACTTGAATTTGCTTTCAAATATTAGGAATTCTTGTTTATACAGCTCAAAATTTGTGTAGAAAGCCTGTGAGTGAGGTCTAAACTGCGTATGTTTACAATTGAGGCCCCATTACTCTGGCGAGTTTTGTGTGACTCTGTTAAAATCCTGACGGTTCCAGTACATATTTGTAAGAAAACTCTCTAGTTGTGGTAAAACTCTTAAAATACATAATCAGAGTTTCCAGAAATGATTAAAAACTTGGAAGAACCCCTTGAAATTAAAGTAAATCGATTCTTCCTACATTTCCTGCCGTTTGTAATCACAGACATTACCAGTGGAAAGCCGTGAAATGACCAGCAAACTGATAATATTTACAACTCCGGGCACTTTAGGGAGCGTTTTCAGTTGAATTTGCTTTCAAATATTAGGAATTCTTGTTTATACAGCTCAAAATTTGTGTAGAAAGCCTGTGAGTGAGGTCTAAACTGCGTATGTTTACAATTGAGGCCCCATTACTCTGGCGAGTTTTGTGTGACTCTTAAAATCCTGACGGTTCCAGTACATATTTGTAAGAAAACTCTCTAGTTGTGGTAAAACTCTTAAAATACATAATCAGAGTTTCCAGAAATGATTAAAAACTTGGAAGAACCCCTTGAAATTAAAGTAAATAGATTATTCCTACATTTCCTGCCGTTTGTAATCACAGACATTACCAGTGGAAAGCCGTGAAATGACCAGCAAACTGATAATATTTACAACTCCGGGCACTTTAGGGAGCGTTTTCAGTTGAATTTGCTTTCAAATATTAGGAATTCTTGTTTATACAGCTCAAAATTTGTGTAGAAAGCCTGTGAGTGAGGTCTAAACTGCGTATGTTTACAATTGAGGCCCCATTACTCTGGCGAGTTTTGTGTGACTCTGTTAAAATCCTGACGGTTCCAGTACATATTTGTAAGAAAACTCTCTAGTTGTGGTAAAACTCTTAAAATACATAATCAGAGTTTCCAGAAATGATTAAAAACTTGGAAGAACCCCTTGAAATTAAAGTAAATAGATTATTCCTACATTTCCTGCCGTTTGTAATCACAGACATTACCAGTGGAAAGCCGTGAAATGACCAGCAAACTGATAATATTTACAACTCTGGGCACTTTAGGGAGCGTTTTCACTTGAATTTGCTTTCAAATATTAGGAATTCTTGTTTATACAGCTCAAAATTTGTGTAGAAAGCCTGTAAGGGAGGACTGTACTGCTTATGTTTACAATTGAGGCCGCATTACTCTGGCGACTTTTGTATGACTCTTTTAAAATCCTGACGGTTCCAGTACATATTTGTAAGAAAGCTCTCTAGTCGTGGTAAAACTCTTAAAATACGTAATTAGAGTTTCCAGAAATGATTAAAAACTTGGAAGAACCCCTTGAAATTAAAGTAAATTGATTCTTCCTACATTTCCTGCCGTTTGTAATCACAGACATTACCAGTGGAAAGCTGTGAAATGACCAGCAAACTGATAATATTTACAACTCTGGGCACTTTAGGGAGCGTTTTCACTTGAATTTGCTTTCAAATATTTGGAATTCTTGTTTATACAGCTCAAAATTTGTGCAGAAAGCCTGTAAGTGAGCACTGTACTGCTTATGTTTACAATTGAGACAGCATTACTCTGGCGAGTTTTGTGTGACTCTGTTAAAATTCTGACGGTTCCAGTACATATTTTTAAGAAAAGTCTCTAGTTTTGGTAAAACTCTTAAAATACGCAATTACAGTTTCCAGAAATGATTAAAAACTTGGAAGAACCCCTTGAAATTAAAGTAATTCGATTCTTCCTACATTTCCTGCCGTTTGTAATCACAGACATTACCAGTGGAAAGCCGTGAAATGACCAGCAAACTGATAATATTTACAACTCCGGGCACTTTAGGGAGCGTTTTCACTTGAATTTGCTTTCAAATATTAGGAATTCTTGTTTATACAGCTCAAAATTTGTGCAGAAAGCCTGTAAGTGAGCACTGTACTGCTTATGTATACAATTGAGACAGCATTACTCTGGCGAGTTTTGTGTGACTCTGTTAAAATTCTGACGGTTCCAGTACATATTTTTAAGAAAAGTCTCTAGTTTTGGTAAAACTCTTAAAATACGCAATTACAGTTTCCAGAAATGATTAAAAACTTGGAAGAACCCCTTGAAATTAAAGTCATTCGATTCTTCCTACATTTCATGCCGTTTGTAATCACAGACATTACCAGTGGAAAGCCGTGAAATGACCAGCAAAGTGACAATATTTACAACTCCGGGCACTTTAGGGAGCGTTTTCACTTGAATTTGCTTTCAAATATTAGGAATTCTTGTTTATACAGCTCAAAATTTGTGTAGAAAGCCTGTGAGTGAGGTCTAAACTGCGTATGTTTACAATTGAGGCCCCATTACTCTGGCGAGTTTTGTGTGACTCTGTTAAAATCCTGACGGTTCCAGTACATATTTGTAAGAAAACTCTCTAGTTGTGGTAAAACTCTTAAAATACATAATCAGAGTTTCCAGAAATGATTAAAAACTTGGAAGAACCCCTTGAAATTAAAGTAAATCGATTCTTCCTACATTTCCTGCCGTTTGTAATCACAGACATTACCAGTGGAAAGCCGTGAAATGACCAGCAAACTGATAATATTTACAACTCCGGGCACTTTAGGGAGCGTTTTCAGTTGAATTTGCTTTCAAATATTAGGAATTCTTGTTTATACAGCTCAAAATTTGTGTAGAAAGCCTGTGAGTGAGGTCTAAACTGCGTATGTTTACAATTGAGGCAACATTACTCTGGCGAGTTTTGTGTGACTCTGTTAAAATCCTGACGGTTCCAGTACATATTTGTAAGAAAACTCTCTAGTTGTGGTAAAACTCTTAAAATACATAATCAGAGTTTCCAGAAATGATTAAAAACTTGGAAGAACCCCTTGAAATTAAAGTAAATAGATTATTCCTACATTTCCTGCCGTTTGTAATCACAGACATTACCAGTGGAAAGCCGTGAAATGACCAGCAAACTGATAATATTTACAACTCCGGGCACTTTAGGGAGCGTTTTCAGTTGAATTTGCTTTCAAATATTAGGAATTCTTGTTTATACAGCTCAAAATTTGTGCAGAAAGCCTGTAAGTGAGCACTGTACTGCTTATGTTTACAATTGAGACCGCATTACTCTGGCGAGTTTTGTGTGACTCTGTTAAAATTCTGACGGTTCCAGTACATATTTTTAAGAAAAGTCTCTAGTTTTGGTAAAACTCTTAAAATACGCAATTACAGTTTCCAGAAATGATTAAAAACTTGGAAGAACCCCTTGAAATTAAAGTCATTCGATTCTTCCTACATTTCCTGCCGTTTGTAATCACAGACATTACCAGTGGAAAGCCGTGAAATGACCAGCAAAGTGACAATATTTACAACTCCGGGCACTTTAGGGAGCGTTTTCACTTGAATTTGCTTTCAAATATTAGGAATTCTTGTTTATACAGCTCAAAATTTGTGCAGAAAGCCTGTAAGTGAGGACTGTACTGTTTATGTTTACAATTGAGGCCGCATTACTCTGGCGACTTTTGTGTGACTCTGTTAAAATCCTGACGGTTCCAGTACATATTTGTAAGAAAACTCTCTAGTTGTGGTAAAACTCTTAAAATACGTAATTAGAGTTTCCAGAAATGATTAAAAACTTGGAAGAACCCCTTGAAATTAAAGTAAATCGATTCTTCCTACATTTCCTGCCGTTTGTAATCACAGACATTACCAGTGGAAAGCCGTGAAATGACCAGCAAACTGATAATATTTACAACTCCGGGCACTTTAGGGAGCGTTTTCAGTTGAATTTGCTTTCAAATATTAGGAATTCTTGTTTATACAGCTCAAAATTTGTGTAGAAAGCCTGTGAGTGAGGTCTAAACTGCGTATGTTTACAATTGAGGCCCCATTACTCTGGCGAGTTTTGTGTGACTCTGTTAAAATCCTGACGGTTCCAGTACATATTTGTAAGAAAACTCTCTAGTTGTGGTAAAACTCTTAAAATACATAATCAGAGTTTCCAGAAATGATTAAAAACTTGGAAGAACCCCTTGAAATTAAAGTAAATAGATTATTCCTACATTTCCTGCCGTTTGTAATCACAGACATTACCAGTGGAAAGCCGTGAAATGACCAGCAAACTGATAATATTTACAACTCTGGGCACTTTAGGGAGCGTTTTCACTTGAATTTGCTTTCAAATATTAGGAATTCTTGTTTATACAGCTCAAAATTTGTGTAGAAAGCCTGTAAGGGAGGACTGTACTGCTTATGTTTACAATTGAGGCCGCATTACTCTGGCGACTTTTGTATGACTCTTTTAAAATCCTGACGGTTCCAGTACATATTTGTAAGAAAGCTCTCTAGTCGTGGTAAAACTCTTAAAATACGTAATTAGAGTTTCCAGAAATGATTAAAAACTTGGAAGAACCCCTTGAAATTAAAGTAAATTGATTCTTCCTACATTTCCTGCCGTTTGTAATCACAGACATTACCAGTGGAAAGCTGTGAAATGACCAGCAAACTGATAATATTTACAACTCTGGGCACTTTAGGGAGCGTTTTCACTTGAATTTGCTTTCAAATATTTGGAATTCTTGTTTATACAGCTCAAAATTTGTGTAGAAAGCCTGTGAGTGAGGTCTAAACTGCGTATGTTTACAATTGAGGCCCCATTACTCTGGCGAGTTTTGTGTGACTCTGTTAAAATCCTGACGGTTCCAGTACATATTTGTAAGAAAACTCTCTAGTTGTGGTAAAACTCTTAAAATACATAATCAGAGTTTCCAGAAATGATTAAAAACTTGGAAGAACCCCTTGAAATTAAAGTAAATAGATTATTCCTACATTTCCTGCCGTTTGTAATCACAGACATTACCAGTGGAAAGCCGTGAAATGACCAGCAAACTGATAATATTTACAACTCCGGGCACTTTAGGGAGCGTTTTCAGTTGAATTTGCTTTCAAATATTAGGAATTCTTGTTTATACAGCTCAAAATTTGTGCAGAAAGCCTGTAAGTGAGCACTGTACTGCTTATGTTTACAATTGAGACAGCATTACTCTGGCGAGTTTTGTGTGACTCTGTTAAAATTCTGACGGTTCCAGTACATATTTTTAAGAAAAGTCTCTAGTTTTGGTAAAACTCTTAAAATACGCAATTACAGTTTCCAGAAATGATTAAAAACTTGGAAGAACCCCTTGAAATTAAAGTAATTCGATTCTTCCTACATTTCCTGCCGTTTGTAATCACAGACATTACCAGTGGAAAGCCGTGAAATGACCAGCAAAGTGACAATATTTACAACTCCGGGCACTTTAGGGAGCGTTTTCACTTGAATTTGCTTTCAAATATTAGGAATTCTTGTTTATACAGCTCAAAATTTGTGCAGAAAGCCTGTAAGTGAGGACTGTACTGTTTATGTTTACAATTGAGACCGCATTACTCTGGCGACTTTTGTGTGACTCTGTTAAAATCCTGACGGTTCCAGTACATATTTGTAAGAAAACTCTCTAGTTGTGGTAAAACTCTTAAAATACGTAATTAGAGTTTCCAGAAATGATTAAAAACTTGGAAGAACCCCTTGAAATTAAAGTAAATCGATTCTTCCTACATTTCCTGCCGTTTGTAATCACAGACATTACCAGTGGAAAGCCGTGAAATGACCAGCAAACTGATAATATTTACAACTCCGGGCACATTAGGGAGCGTTATCAGTTGAATTTGCTTTCAAATGTTAGGAATTCTTGTTTATACAGCTCAAAATTTGTGTAGAAAGCCTGTGAGTGAGGTCTAAACTGTGTATGTTTACAATCGAGGCCCCATTACTCTGGCGAGTTTTGTATGACTCTGTTAAAATCCTGACGGTTCCAGTACATATTTGTAAGAAAACTCTCTAGTTGTGGTAAAACTCTTAAATACGTAATTAGAGTTTCCAGAAATGATTAAAAACTTGGAAGAACCCCTTGAAATTAAAGTAAATCGATTCTTCCTACATTTCCTGCCGTTTGTAATCACAGACATTACCAGTGGAAAGCCGTGAAATGACCAGCAAACTGATAATATTTACAACTCCGGGCACTTTAGGGAGCGTTTTCAGTTGAATTTGCTTTCAAATATTAGGAATTCTTGTTTATACAGCTCAAAATTTGTGTAGAAAGCCTGTGAGTGAGGTCTAAACTGCGTATGTTTACAATTGAGGCCCCATTACTCTGGCGAGTTTTGTGTGACTCTGTTAAAATCCTGACGGTTCCAGTACATATTTGTAAGAAAACTCTCTAGTTGTGGTAAAACTCTTAAAATACATAATCAGAGTTTCCAGAAATGATTAAAAACTTGGAAGAACCCCTTGAAATTAAAGTAAATAGATTATTCCTACATTTCCTGCCGTTTGTAATCACAGACATTACCAGTGGAAAGCCGTGAAATGACCAGCAAACTGATAATATTTACAACTCTGGGCACTTTAGGGAGCGTTTTCACTTGAATTTGCTTTCAAATATTAGGAATTCTTGTTTATACAGCTCAAAATTTGTGTAGAAAGCCTGTAAGGGAGGACTGTACTGCTTATGTTTACAATTGAGGCCGCATTACTCTGGCGACTTTTGTATGACTCTTTTAAAATCCTGACGGTTCCAGTACATATTTGTAAGAAAGCTCTCTAGTCGTGGTAAAACTCTTAAAATACGTAATTAGAGTTTCCAGAAATGATTAAAAACTTGGAAGAACCCCTTGAAATTAAAGTAAATCGATTCTTCCTACATTTCCTGCCGTTTGTAATCACAGACATTACCAGTGGAAAGCCGTGAAATGACCAGCAAACTGATAATATTTACAACTCCGGGCACTTTAGGGAGCGTTTTCAGTTGAATTTGCTTTCAAATATTAGGAATTCTTGTTTATACAGCTCAAAATTTGTGTAGAAAGCCTGTGAGTGAGGTCTAAACTGCGTATGTTTACAATTGAGGCAACATTACTCTGGCGAGTTTTGTGTGACTCTGTTAAAATCCTGACGGTTCCAGTACATATTTGTAAGAAAACTCTCTAGTTGTGGTAAAACTCTTAAAATACATAATCAGAGTTTCCAGAAATGATTAAAAACTTGGAAGAACCCCTTGAAATTAAAGTAAATAGATTATTCCTACATTTCCTGCCGTTTGTAATCACAGACATTACCAGTGGAAAGCCGTGAAATGACCAGCAAACTGATAATATTTACAACTCCGGGCACTTTAGGGAGCGTTTTCAGTTGAATTTGCTTTCAAATATTAGGAATTCTTGTTTATACAGCTCAAAATTTGTGCAGAAAGCCTGTAAGTGAGCACTGTACTGCTTATGTTTACAATTGAGACCGCATTACTCTGGCGAGTTTTGTGTGACTCTGTTAAAATTCTGACGGTTCCAGTACATATTTTTAAGAAAAGTCTCTAGTTTTGGTAAAACTCTTAAAATACGCAATTACAGTTTCCAGAAATGATTAAAAACTTGGAAGAACCCCTTGAAATTAAAGTCATTCGATTCTTCCTACATTTCCTGCCGTTTGTAATCACAGACATTACCAGTGGAAAGCCGTGAAATGACCAGCAAAGTGACAATATTTACAACTCCGGGCACTTTAGGGAGCGTTTTCACTTGAATTTGCTTTCAAATATTAGGAATTCTTGTTTATACAGCTCAAAATTTGTGCAGAAAGCCTGTAAGTGAGGACTGTACTGTTTATGTTTACAATTGAGACCGCATTACTCTGGCGACTTTTGTGTGACTCTGTTAAAATCCTGACGGTTCCAGTACATATTTGTAAGAAAACTCTCTAGTTGTGGTAAAACTCTTAAAATACGTAATTAGAGTTTCCAGAAATGATTAAAAACTTGGAAGAACCCCTTGAAATTAAAGTAAATCGATTCTTCCTACATTTCCTGCCGTTTGTAATCACAGACATTACCAGTGGAAAGCCGTGAAATGACCAGCAAACTGATAATATTTACAACTCCGGGCACTTTAGGGAGCGTTTTCAGTTGAATTTGCTTTCAAATATTAGGAATTCTTGTTTATACAGCTCAAAATTTGTGTAGAAAGCCTGTGAGTGAGGTCTAAACTGCGTATGTTTACAATTGAGGCCCCATTACTCTGGCGAGTTTTGTGTGACTCTGTTAAAATCCTGACGGTTCCAGTACATATTTGTAAGAAAACTCTCTAGTTGTGGTAAAACTCTTAAAATACATAATCAGAGTTTCCAGAAATGATTAAAAACTTGGAAGAACCCCTTGAAATTAAAGTAAATAGATTATTCCTACATTTCCTGCCGTTTGTAATCACAGACATTACCAGTGGAAAGCCGTGAAATGACCAGCAAACTGATAATATTTACAACTCTGGGCACTTTAGGGAGCGTTTTCACGTGAATTTGCTTTCAAATATTAGGAATTCTTGTTTATACAGCTCAAAATTTGTGTAGAAAGCCTGTAAGGGAGGACTGTACTGCTTATGTTTACAATTGAGGCCGCATTACTCTGGCGACTTTTGTATGACTCTTTTAAAATCCTGACGGTTCCAGTACATATTTGTAAGAAAGCTCTCTAGTCGTGGTAAAACTCTTAAAATACGTAATTAGAGTTTCCAGAAATGATTAAAAACTTGGAAGAACCCCTTGAAATTAAAGTAAATCGATTCTTCCTACATTTCCTGCCGTTTGTAATCACAGACATTACCAGTGGAAAGCCGTGAAAGGACCAGCAAACTGATAATATTTACAACTCTGGGCACTTTAGGGAGCGTTTTCAGTTTAATTTGCTTTCAAATATTAGGAATTCTTGTTTATACAGCTCAATATTTGTGCAGAAAGCCTGTAAGTGAGCACTGTACTGCTTATGTTTACAATTGAGACCGCATTACTCTGGCGAGTTTTGTGTGACTCTGTTAAAATTCTGACGGTTCCAGTACATATTTTTAAGAAAAGTCTCTAGTTTTGGTAAAACTCTTAAAATACGCAATTACAGTTTCCAGAAATGATTAAAAACTTGGAAGAACCCCTTGAAATTAAAGTAATTCGATTCTTCCTACATTTCCTGCCGTTTGTAATCACAGACATTACCAGTGGAAAGCCGTGAAATGACCAGCAAAGTGACAATATTTACAACTCCGGGCACTTTAGGGAGCGTTTTCACTTGAATTTGCTTTCAAATATTAGGAATTCTTGTTTATACAGCTCAAAATTTGTGCAGAAAGCCTGTAAGTGAGGACTGTACTGTTTATGTTTACAATTGAGGCCGCATTACTCTGGCGACTTTTGTGTGACTCTGTTAAAATCCTGACGGTTCCAGTACATATTTGTAAGAAAACTCTCTAGTTGTGGTAAAACTCTTAAAATACGTAATTAGAGTTTCCAGAAATGATTAAAAACTTGGAAGAACCCCTTGAAATTAAAGTAAATCGATTCTTCCTACATTTCCTGCCGTTTGTAATCACAGACATTACCAGTGGAAAGCCGTGAAATGACCAGCAAACTGATAATATTTACAACTCCGGGCACTTTAGGGAGCGTTTTCAGTTGAATTTGCTTTCAAATATTAGGAATTCTTGTTTATACAGCTCAAAATTTGTGTAGAAAGCCTGTGAGTGAGGTCTAAACTGCGTATGTTTACAATTGAGGCAACATTACTCTGGCGAGTTTTGTGTGACTCTGTTAAAATCCTGACGGTTCCAGTACATATTTGTAAGAAAACTCTCTAGTTGTGGTAAAACTCTTAAAATACATAATCAGAGTTTCCAGAAATGATTAAAAACTTGGAAGAACCCCTTGAAATTAAAGTAAATAGATTATTCCTACATTTCCTGCCGTTTGTAATCACAGACATTACCAGTGGAAAGCCGTGAAATGACCAGCAAACTGATAATATTTACAACTCCGGGCACTTTAGGGAGCGTTTTCAGTTGAATTTGCTTTCAAATATTAGGAATTCTTGTTTATACAGCTCAAAATTTGTGCAGAAAGCCTGTAAGTGAGCACTGTACTGCTTATGTTTACAATTGAGACCGCATTACTCTGGCGAGTTTTGTGTGACTCTGTTAAAATTCTGACGGTTCCAGTACATATTTTTAAGAAAAGTCTCTAGTTTTGGTAAAACTCTTAAAATACGCAATTACAGTTTCCAGAAATGATTAAAAACTTGGAAGAACCCCTTGAAATTAAAGTAATTCGATTCTTCCTACATTTCCTGCCGTTTGTAATCACAGACATTACCAGTGGAAAGCCGTGAAATGACCAGCAAAGTGACAATATTTACAACTCCGGGCACTTTAGGGAGCGTTTTCACTTGAATTTGCTTTCAAATATTAGGAATTCTTGTTTATACAGCTCAAAATTTGTGCAGAAAGCCTGTAAGTGAGGACTGTACTGTTTATGTTTACAATTGAGGCCGCATTACTCTGGCGACTTTTGTGTGACTCTGTTAAAATCCTGACGGTTCCAGTACATATTTATAAGAAAACTCTCTAGTTGTGGTAAAACTCTTAAAATACGTAATTAGAGTTTCCAGAAATGATTAAAAACTTGGAAGAACCCCTTGAAATTAAAGTAAATCGATTCTTCCTACATTTCCTGCCGTTTGCAATCACAGACATTACCAGTGGAAAGCCGTGAAATGACCAGCAAAGTGACAATATTTACAACTCCGGGCACTTTAGGGAGCGTTATCAGTTGAATTTGCTTTCATATATTAGGAATTCTTGTTTATACAGCTCAAAATGTGTAGAAAGCCTGTAAGTGAGGACTGTCCTGCTCATGTTTACAATTAAGGTCCCATTACTCTGGCGAATTTTTTATGACTCTTTTAAAATCCTGACGGTTCCAGTACATATTTGTAAGAAAACTCTCTAGTTGTGGTAAAACTCTTAAAGTACGTAATTAGAGTTTCCAGAAATGATTAAAAACTTGGAAGAACCCCTTGAAATTAAAGTAAATCGATTCTTCCTACATTTCCTGCCGTTTGTAATCACAGACATTACCAGTGGAAAGCCGTGAAATGACCAGCAAACTGATAATATTTACAACTCCAGGCACTTTAGGGAGCGTTTTCACTTGAATTTGCTTTCAAATATTAGGAATTCTTGTTTATACAGCTCAAAATTTGTGCAGAAAGCCTGTAAGTGAGCACTGTACTGCTTATGTTTACAATTGAGACCGCATTACTCTGGCGAGTTTTGTGTGACTCTGTTAAAATTCTGACGGTTCCAGTACATATTTTTAAGAAAAGTCTCTAGTTTTGGTAAAACTCTTAAAATACGCAATTACAGTTTCCAGAAATGATTAAAAACTTGGAAGAACCCCTTGAAATTAAAGTAATTCGATTCTTCCTACATTTCCTGCCGTTTGTAATCACAGACATTACCAGTGGAAAGCCGTGAAATGACCAGCAAAGTGACAATATTTACAACTCCGGGCACTTTAGGGAGCGTTTTCACTTGAATTTGCTTTCAAATATTAGGAATTCTTGTTTATACAGCTCAAAATTTGTGCAGAAAGCCTGTAAGTGAGGACTGTACTGTTTATGTTTACAATTGAGGCCGCATTACTCTGGCGACTTTTGTGTGACTCTGTTAAAATCCTGACGGTTCCAGTACATATTTGTAAGAAAACTCTCTAGTTGTGGTAAAACTCTTAAAATACGTAATTAGAGTTTCCAGAAATGATTAAAAACTTGGAAGAACCCCTTGAAATTAAAGTAAATCGATTCTTCCTACATTTCCTGCCGTTTGTAATCACAGACATTACCAGTGGAAAGCCGTGAAATGACCAGCAAACTGATAATATTTACAACTCCGGGCACTTTAGGGAGCGTTTTCAGTTGAATTTGCTTTCAAATATTAGGAATTCTTGTTTATACAGCTCAAAATTTGTGCAGAAAGCCTGTAAGTGAGCACTGTACTGCTTATGTTTACAATTGAGACCGCATTACTCTGGCGAGTTTTGTGTGACTCTGTTAAAATTCTGACGGTTCCAGTACATATTTTTAAGAAAAGTCTCTAGTTTTGGTAAAACTCTTAAAATACGCAATTACAGTTTCCAGAAATGATTAAAAACTTGGAAGAACCCCTTGAAATTACAGTAATTCGATTCTTCCTACATTTCCTGCCGTTTGTAATCACAGACATTACCAGTGGAAAGCCGTGAAATGACCAGCAAAGTGACAATATTTACAACTCCGGGCACTTTAGGGAGCGTTTTCACTTGAATTTGCTTTCAAATATTAGGAATTCTTGTTTATACAGCTCAAAATTTGTGCAGAAAGCCTGTAAGTGAGGACTGTACTGTTTATGTTTACAATTGAGGCCGCATTACTCTGGCGACTTTTGTGTGACTCTGTTAAAATCCTGACGGTTCCAGTACATATTTGTAAGAAAACTCTCTAGTTGTGGTAAAACTCTTAAAATACGTAATTAGAGTTTCCAGAAATGATTAAAAACTTGGAAGAACCCCTTGAAATTAAAGTAAATCGATTCTTCCTACATTTCCTGCCGTTTGTAATCACAGACATTACCAGTGGAAAGCCGTGAAATGACCAGCAAAGTGACAATATTTACAACTCCGGGCACTTTAGGGAGCGTTATCAGTTGAATTTGCTTTCATATATTAGGAATTCTTGTTTATACAGCTCAAAATGTGTAGAAAGCCTGTAAGTGAGGACTGTCCTGCTCATGTTTACAATTGAGGTCCCATTACTCTGGCGAATTTTTTATGACTCTTTTAAAATCCTGACGGTTCCAGTACATATTTGTAAGAAAACTCTCTAGTTGTGGTAAAACTCTTAAAGTACGTAATTAGAGTTTCCAGAAATGATTAAAAACTTGGAAGAACCCCTTGAAATTAAAGTAAATCGATTCTTCCTACATTTCCTGCCGTTTGTAATCACAGACATTACCAGTGGAAAGCCGTGAAATGACCAGCAAACTGATAATATTTACAACTCCAGGCACTTTAGGGAGCGTTTTCACTTGAATTTGCTTTCAAATATTAGGAATTCTTGTTTATACAGCTCAAAATTTGTGCAGAAAGCCTGTAAGTGAGCACTGTACTGCTTATGTTTACAATTGAGACCGCATTACTCTGGCGAGTTTTGTGTGACTCTGTTAAAATTCTGACGGTTCCAGTACATATTTTTAAGAAAAGTCTCTAGTTTTGGTAAAACTCTTAAAATACGCAATTACAGTTTCCAGAAATGATTAAAAACTTGGAAGAACCCCTTGAAATTAAAGTAATTCGATTCTTCCTACATTTCCTGCCGTTTGTAATCACAGACATTACCAGTGGAAAGCCGTGAAATGACCAGCAAAGTGACAATATTTACAACTCCGGGCACTTTAGGGAGCGTTTTCACTTGAATTTGCTTTCAAATATTAGGAATTCTTGTTTATACAGCTCAAAATTTGTGCAGAAAGCCTGTAAGTGAGCACTGTACTGCTTATGTTTACAATTGAGACCGCATTACTCTGGCGAGTTTTGTGTGACTCTGTTAAAATTCTGACGGTTCCAGTACATATTTTTAAGAAAAGTCTCTAGTTTTGGTAAAACTCTTAAAATACGCAATTACAGTTTCCAGAAATGATTAAAAACTTGGAAGAACCCCTTGAAATTAAAGTAATTCGATTCTTCCTACATTTCCTGCCGTTTGTAATCACAGACATTACCAGTGGAAAGCCGTGAAATGACCAGCAAAGTGACAATATTTACAACTCCGGGCACTTTAGGGAGCGTTTTCACTTGAATTTGCTTTCAAATATTAGGAATTCTTGTTTATACAGCTCAAAATTTGTGCAGAAAGCCTGTAAGTGAGGACTGTACTGTTTATGTTTACAATTGAGGCCGCATTACTCTGGCGACTTTTGTGTGACTCTGTTAAAATCCTGACGGTTCCAGTACATATTTGTAAGAAAGCTCTCTAGTCGTGGTAAAACTCTTAAAATACGTAATTAGAGTTTCCAGAAATGATTAAAAACTTGGAAGAACCCCTTGAAATTAAAGTAAATTGATTCTTCCTACATTTCCTGCCGTTTGTAATCACAGACATTACCAGTGGAAAGCTGTGAAATGACCAGCAAACTGATAATATTTACAACTCTGGGCACTTTAGGGAGCGTTTTCACTTGAATTTGCTTTCAAATATTTGGAATTCTTGTTTATACAGCTCAAAATTTGTGTAGAAAGCCTGTGAGTGAGGTCTAAACTGCGTATGTTTACAATTGAGGCCCCATTACTCTGGCGAGTTTTGTGTGACTCTGTTAAAATCCTGACGGTTCCAGTACATATTTGTAAGAAAACTCTCTAGTTGTGGTAAAACTCTTAAAGTACGTAATTAGAGTTTCCAGAAATGATTAAAAACTTGGAAGAACCCCTTGAAATTAAAGTAAATCGATTCTTCCTACATTTCCTGCCGTTTGTAATCACAGACATTACCAGTGGAAAGCCGTGAAATGACCAGCAAACTGATAATATTTACAACTCCGGGCACTTTAGGGAGCGTTTTCACTTGAATTTGCTTTCAAATATTAGGAATTCTTGTTTATACAGCTCAAAATTTGTGCAGAAAGCCTGTAAGTGAGCACTGTACTGCTTATGTTTACAATTGAGACCGCATTACTCTGGCGAGTTTTGTGTGACTCTGTTAAAATTCTGACGGTTCCAGTACATATTTTTAAGAAAAGTCTCTAGTTTTGGTAAAACTCTTAAAATACGCAATTACAGTTTCCAGAAATGATTAAAAACTTGGAAGAACCCCTTGAAATTAAAGTAATTCGATTCTTCCTACATTTCCTGCCGTTTGTAATCACAGACATTACCAGTGGAAAGCCGTGAAATGACCAGCAAAGTGACAATATTTACAACTCCGGGCACTTTAGGGAGCGTTTTCACTTGAATTTGCTTTCAAATATTAGGAATTCTTGTTTATACAGCTCAAAATTTGTGTAGAAAGCCTGTGAGTGAGGTCTAAACTGCGTATGTTTACAATTGAGGCCCCATTACTCTGGCGAGTTTTGTGTGACTCTGTTAAAATCCTGACGGTTCCAGTACATATTTGTAAGAAAACTCTCTAGTTGTGGTAAAACTCTTAAAATACATAATCAGAGTTTCCAGAAATGATTAAAAACTTGGAAGAACCCCTTGAAATTAAAGTAAATAGATTATTCCTACATTTCCTGCCGTTTGTAATCACAGACATTACCAGTGGAAAGCCGTGAAATGACCAGCAAACTGATAATATTTACAACTCCGGGCACTTTAGGGAGCGTTTTCAGTTGAATTTGCTTTCAAATATTAGGAATTCTTGTTTATACAGCTCAAAATTTGTGCAGAAAGCCTGTAAGTGAGCACTGTACTGCTTATGTTTACAATTGAGACCGCATTACTCTGGCGAGTTTTGTGTGACTCTGTTAAAATTCTGACGGTTCCAGTACATATTTTTAAGAAAAGTCTCTAGTTTTGGTAAAACTCTTAAAATACGCAATTACAGTTTCCAGAAATGATTAAAAACTTGGAAGAACCCCTTGAAATTAAAGTAATTCGATCCTTCCTACATTTCCTGCCGTTTGTAATCACAGACATTACCAGTGGAAAGCCGTGAAATGACCAGCAAAGTGACAATATTTACAACTCCGGGCACTTTAGGGAGCGTTTTCACTTGAATTTGCTTTCAAATATTAGGAATTCTTGTTTATACAGCTCAAAATTTGTGCAGAAAGCCTGTAAGTGAGGACTGTACTGTTTATGTTTACAATTGAGGCCGCATTACTCTGGCGACTTTTGTGTGACTCTGTTAAAATCCTGACGGTTCCAGTACATATTTGTAAGAAAACTCTCTAGTTGTGGTAAAACTCTTAAAATACGTAATTAGAGTTTCCAGAAATGATTAAAAACTTGGAAGAACCCCTTGAAATTAAAGTAAATAGATTCTTCCTACATTTCCTGCCGTTTGTAATCACAGACATTACCAGTGGAAAGCCTTGAAATGACCAGCAAACTGATAATATTTACAACTCCGGGCACATTAGGGAGCGTTATCAGTTGAATTTGCTTTCAAATGTTAGGAATTCTTGTTTATACAGCTCAAAATTTGTGTAGAAAGCCTGTGAGTGAGGTCTAAACTGTGTATGTTTACAATCGAGGCCCCATTACTCTGGCGAGTTTTGTATGACTCTGTTAAAATCCTGACGGTTCCAGTACATATTTGTAAGAAAACTCTCTAGTTGTGGTAAAACTCTTAAATACGTAATTAGAGTTTCCAGAAATGATTAAAAACTTGGAAGAACCCCTTGAAATTAAAGTAAATCGATTCTTCCTACATTTCCTGCCGTTTGTAATCACAGACATTACCAGTGGAAAGCCGTGAAATGACCAGCAAACTGATAATATTTACAACTCCGGGCACTTTAGGGAGCGTTTTCAGTTGAATTTGCTTTCAAATATTAGGAATTCTTGTTTATACAGCTCAAAATTTGTGTAGAAAGCCTGTGAGTGAGGTCTAAACTGCGTATGTTTACAATTGAGGCCCCATTACTCTGGCGAGTTTTGTGTGACTCTGTTAAAATCCTGACGGTTCCAGTACATATTTGTAAGAAAACTCTCTAGTTGTGGTAAAACTCTTAAAATACATAATCAGAGTTTCCAGAAATGATTAAAAACTTGGAAGAACCCCTTGAAATTAAAGTAAATAGATTATTCCTACATTTCCTGCCGTTTGTAATCACAGACATTACCAGTGGAAAGCCGTGAAATGACCAGCAAACTGATAATATTTACAACTCTGGGCACTTTAGGGAGCGTTTTCACTTGAATTTGCTTTCAAATATTAGGAATTCTTGTTTATACAGCTCAAAATTTGTGTAGAAAGCCTGTAAGGGAGGACTGTACTGCTTATGTTTACAATTGAGGCCGCATTACTCTGGCGACTTTTGTATGACTCTTTTAAAATCCTGACGGTTCCAGTACATATTTGTAAGAAAGCTCTCTAGTCGTGGTAAAACTCTTAAAATACGTAATTAGAGTTTCCAGAAATGATTAAAAACTTGGAAGAACCCCTTGAAATTAAAGTAAATCGATTCTTCCTACATTTCCTGCCGTTTGTAATCACAGACATTACCAGTGGAAAGCCGTGAAATGACCAGCAAACTGATAATATTTACAACTCCGGGCACTTTAGGGAGCGTTTTCAGTTGAATTTGCTTTCAAATATTAGGAATTCTTGTTTATACAGCTCAAAATTTGTGTAGAAAGCCTGTGAGTGAGGTCTAAACTGCGTATGTTTACAATTGAGGCAACATTACTCTGGCGAGTTTTGTGTGACTCTGTTAAAATCCTGACGGTTCCAGTACATATTTGTAAGAAAACTCTCTAGTTGTGGTAAAACTCTTAAAATACATAATCAGAGTTTCCAGAAATGATTAAAAACTTGGAAGAACCCCTTGAAATTAAAGTAAATAGATTATTCCTACATTTCCTGCCGTTTGTAATCACAGACATTACCAGTGGAAAGCCGTGAAATGACCAGCAAACTGATAATATTTACAACTCCGGGCACTTTAGGGAGCGTTTTCAGTTGAATTTGCTTTCAAATATTAGGAATTCTTGTTTATACAGCTCAAAATTTGTGCAGAAAGCCTGTAAGTGAGCACTGTACTGCTTATGTTTACAATTGAGACCGCATTACTCTGGCGAGTTTTGTGTGACTCTGTTAAAATTCTGACGGTTCCAGTACATATTTTTAAGAAAAGTCTCTAGTTTTGGTAAAACTCTTAAAATACGCAATTACAGTTTCCAGAAATGATTAAAAACTTGGAAGAACCCCTTGAAATTAAAGTCATTCGATTCTTCCTACATTTCCTGCCGTTTGTAATCACAGACATTACCAGTGGAAAGCCGTGAAATGACCAGCAAAGTGACAATATTTACAACTCCGGGCACTTTAGGGAGCGTTTTCACTTGAATTTGCTTTCAAATATTAGGAATTCTTGTTTATACAGCTCAAAATTTGTGCAGAAAGCCTGTAAGTGAGGACTGTACTGTTTATGTTTACAATTGAGACCGCATTACTCTGGCGACTTTTGTGTGACTCTGTTAAAATCCTGACGGTTCCAGTACATATTTGTAAGAAAACTCTCTAGTTGTGGTAAAACTCTTAAAATACGTAATTAGAGTTTCCAGAAATGATTAAAAACTTGGAAGAACCCCTTGAAATTAAAGTAAATCGATTCTTCCTACATTTCCTGCCGTTTGTAATCACAGACATTACCAGTGGAAAGCCGTGAAATGACCAGCAAACTGATAATATTTACAACTCCGGGCACTTTAGGGAGCGTTTTCAGTTGAATTTGCTTTCAAATATTAGGAATTCTTGTTTATACAGCTCAAAATTTGTGTAGAAAGCCTGTGAGTGAGGTCTAAACTGCGTATGTTTACAATTGAGGCCCCATTACTCTGGCGAGTTTTGTGTGACTCTGTTAAAATCCTGACGGTTCCAGTACATATTTGTAAGAAAACTCTCTAGTTGTGGTAAAACTCTTAAAATACATAATCAGAGTTTCCAGAAATGATTAAAAACTTGGAAGAACCCCTTGAAATTAAAGTAAATAGATTATTCCTACATTTCCTGCCGTTTGTAATCACAGACATTACCAGTGGAAAGCCGTGAAATGACCAGCAAACTGATAATATTTACAACTCTGGGCACTTTAGGGAGCGTTTTCACTTGAATTTGCTTTCAAATATTAGGAATTCTTGTTTATACAGCTCAAAATTTGTGTAGAAAGCCTGTAAGGGAGGACTGTACTGCTTATGTTTACAATTGAGGCCGCATTACTCTGGCGACTTTTGTATGACTCTTTTAAAATCCTGACGGTTCCAGTACATATTTGTAAGAAAGCTCTCTAGTCGTGGTAAAACTCTTAAAATACGTAATTAGAGTTTCCAGAAATGATTAAAAACTTGGAAGAACCCCTTGAAATTAAAGTAAATCGATTCTTCCTACATTTCCTGCCGTTTGTAATCACAGACATTACCAGTGGAAAGCCGTGAAAGGACCAGCAAACTGATAATATTTACAACTCCGGGCACTTTAGGGAGCGTTTTCAGTTTAATTTGCTTTCAAATATTAGGAATTCTTGTTTATACAGCTCAATATTTGTGCAGAAAGCCTGTAAGTGAGCACTGTACTGCTTATGTTTACAATTGAGACCGCATTACTCTGGCGAGTTTTGTGTGACTCTGTTAAAATTCTGACGGTTCCAGTACATATTTTTAAGAAAAGTCTCTAGTTTTGGTAAAACTCTTAAAATACGCAATTACAGTTTCCAGAAATGATTAAAAACTTGGAAGAACCCCTTGAAATTAAAGTAATTCGATTCTTCCTACATTTCCTGCCGTTTGTAATCACAGACATTACCAGTGGAAAGCCGTGAAATGACCAGCAAAGTGACAATATTTACAACTCCGGGCACTTTAGGGAGCGTTTTCACTTGAATTTGCTTTCAAATATTAGGAATTCTTGTTTATACAGCTCAAAATTTGTGCAGAAAGCCTGTAAGTGAGGACTGTACTGTTTATGTTTACAATTGAGGCCGCATTACTCTGGCGACTTTTGTGTGACTCTGTTAAAATCCTGACGGTTCCAGTACATATTTGTAAGAAAACTCTCTAGTTGTGGTAAAACTCTTAAAATACGTAATTAGAGTTTCCAGAAATGATTAAAAACTTGGAAGAACCCCTTGAAATTAAAGTAAATCGATTCTTCCTACATTTCCTGCCGTTTGTAATCACAGACATTACCAGTGGAAAGCCGTGAAATGACCAGCAAACTGATAATATTTACAACTCCGGGCACTTTAGGGAGCGTTTTCAGTTGAATTTGCTTTCAAATATTAGGAATTCTTGTTTATACAGCTCAAAATTTGTGTAGAAAGCCTGTGAGTGAGGTCTAAACTGCGTATGTTTACAATTGAGGCAACATTACTCTGGCGAGTTTTGTGTGACTCTGTTAAAATCCTGACGGTTCCAGTACATATTTGTAAGAAAACTCTCTAGTTGTGGTAAAACTCTTAAAATACATAATCAGAGTTTCCAGAAATGATTAAAAACTTGGAAGAACCCCTTGAAATTAAAGTAAATAGATTATTCCTACATTTCCTGCCGTTTGTAATCACAGACATTACCAGTGGAAAGCCGTGAAATGACCAGCAAACTGATAATATTTACAACTCCGGGCACTTTAGGGAGCGTTTTCAGTTGAATTTGCTTTCAAATATTAGGAATTCTTGTTTATACAGCTCAAAATTTGTGCAGAAAGCCTGTAAGTGAGCACTGTACTGCTTATGTTTACAATTGAGACCGCATTACTCTGGCGAGTTTTGTGTGACTCTGTTAAAATTCTGACGGTTCCAGTACATATTTTTAAGAAAAGTCTCTAGTTTTGGTAAAACTCTTAAAATACGCAATTACAGTTTCCAGAAATGATTAAAAACTTGGAAGAACCCCTTGAAATTAAAGTAATTCGATTCTTCCTACATTTCCTGCCGTTTGTAATCACAGACATTACCAGTGGAAAGCCGTGAAATGACCAGCAAAGTGACAATATTTACAACTCCGGGCACTTTAGGGAGCGTTTTCACTTGAATTTGCTTTCAAATATTAGGAATTCTTGTTTATACAGCTCAAAATTTGTGCAGAAAGCCTGTAAGTGAGGACTGTACTGTTTATGTTTACAATTGAGGCCGCATTACTCTGGCGACTTTTGTGTGACTCTGTTAAAATCCTGACGGTTCCAGTACATATTTATAAGAAAACTCTCTAGTTGTGGTAAAACTCTTAAAATACGTAATTAGAGTTTCCAGAAATGATTAAAAACTTGGAAGAACCCCTTGAAATTAAAGTAAATCGATTCTTCCTACATTTCCTGCCGTTTGTAATCACAGACATTACCAGTGGAAAGCCGTGAAATGACCAGCAAAGTGACAATATTTACAACTCCGGGCACTTTAGGGAGCGTTATCAGTTGAATTTGCTTTCATATATTAGGAATTCTTGTTTATACAGCTCAAAATGTGTAGAAAGCCTGTAAGTGAGGACTGTCCTGCTCATGTTTACAATTAAGGTCCCATTACTCTGGCGAATTTTTTATGACTCTTTTAAAATCCTGACGGTTCCAGTACATATTTGTAAGAAAACTCTCTAGTTGTGGTAAAACTCTTAAAGTACGTAATTAGAGTTTCCAGAAATGATTAAAAACTTGGAAGAACCCCTTGAAATTAAAGTAAATCGATTCTTCCTACATTTCCTGCCGTTTGTAATCACAGACATTACCAGTGGAAAGCCGTGAAATGACCAGCAAACTGATAATATTTACAACTCCAGGCACTTTAGGGAGCGTTTTCACTTGAATTTGCTTTCAAATATTAGGAATTCTTGTTTATACAGCTCAAAATTTGTGCAGAAAGCCTGTAAGTGAGCACTGTACTGCTTATGTTTACAATTGAGACCGCATTACTCTGGCGAGTTTTGTGTGACTCTGTTAAAATTCTGACGGTTCCAGTACATATTTTTAAGAAAAGTCTCTAGTTTTGGTAAAACTCTTAAAATACGCAATTACAGTTTCCAGAAATGATTAAAAACTTGGAAGAACCCCTTGAAATTAAAGTAATTCGATTCTTCCTACATTTCCTGCCGTTTGTAATCACAGACATTACCAGTGGAAAGCCGTGAAATGACCAGCAAAGTGACAATATTTACAACTCCGGGCACTTTAGGGAGCGTTTTCACTTGAATTTGCTTTCAAATATTAGGAATTCTTGTTTATACAGCTCAAAATTTGTGCAGAAAGCCTGTAAGTGAGGACTGTACTGTTTATGTTTACAATTGAGGCCGCATTACTCTGGCGACTTTTGTGTGACTCTGTTAAAATCCTGACGGTTCCAGTACATATTTGTAAGAAAACTCTCTAGTTGTGGTAAAACTCTTAAAATACGTAATTAGAGTTTCCAGAAATGATTAAAAACTTGGAAGAACCCCTTGAAATTAAAGTAAATCGATTCTTCCTACATTTCCTGCCGTTTGTAATCACAGACATTACCAGTGGAAAGCCGTGAAATGACCAGCAAACTGATAATATTTACAACTCCGGGCACTTTAGGGAGCGTTTTCAGTTGAATTTGCTTTCAAATATTAGGAATTCTTGTTTATACAGCTCAAAATTTGTGCAGAAAGCCTGTAAGTGAGCACTGTACTGCTTATGTTTACAATTGAGACCGCATTACTCTGGCGAGTTTTGTGTGACTCTGTTAAAATTCTGACGGTTCCAGTACATATTTTTAAGAAAAGTCTCTAGTTTTGGTAAAACTCTTAAAATACGCAATTACAGTTTCCAGAAATGATTAAAAACTTGGAAGAACCCCTTGAAATTAAAGTCATTCGATTCTTCCTACATTTCCTGCCGTTTGTAATCACAGACATTACCAGTGGAAAGCCGTGAAATGACCAGCAAAGTGACAATATTTACAACTCCGGGCACTTTAGGGAGCGTTTTCACTTGAATTTGCTTTCAAATATTAGGAATTCTTGTTTATACAGCTCAAAATTTGTGCAGAAAGCCTGTAAGTGAGGACTGTACTGTTTATGTTTACAATTGAGACCGCATTACTCTGGCGACTTTTGTGTGACTCTGTTAAAATCCTGACGGTTCCAGTACATATTTGTAAGAAAACTCTCTAGTTGTGGTAAAACTCTTAAAATACGTAATTAGAGTTTCCAGAAATGATTAAAAACTTGGAAGAACCCCTTGAAATTAAAGTAAATCGATTCTTCCTACATTTCCTGCCGTTTGTAATCACAGACATTACCAGTGGAAAGCCGTGAAATGACCAGCAAACTGATAATATTTACAACTCCGGGCACTTTAGGGAGCGTTTTCAGTTGAATTTGCTTTCAAATATTAGGAATTCTTGTTTATACAGCTCAAAATTTGTGTAGAAAGCCTGTGAGTGAGGTCTAAACTGCGTATGTTTACAATTGAGGCAACATTACTCTGGCGAGTTTTGTGTGACTCTGTTAAAATCCTGACGGTTCCAGTACATATTTGTAAGAAAACTCTCTAGTTGTGGTAAAACTCTTAAAATACATAATCAGAGTTTCCAGAAATGATTAAAAACTTGGAAGAACCCCTTGAAATTAAAGTAAATAGATTATTCCTACATTTCCTGCCGTTTGTAATCACAGACATTACCAGTGGAAAGCCGTGAAATGACCAGCAAACTGATAATATTTACAACTCTGGGCACTTTAGGGAGCGTTTTCACTTGAATTTGCTTTCAAATATTAGGAATTCTTGTTTATACAGCTCAAAATTTGTGTAGAAAGCCTGTAAGGGAGGACTGTACTGCTTATGTTTACAATTGAGGCCGCATTACTCTGGCGACTTTTGTATGACTCTTTTAAAATCCTGACGGTTCCAGTACATATTTGTAAGAAAGCTCTCTAGTCGTGGTAAAACTCTTAAAATACGTAATTAGAGTTTCCAGAAATGATTAAAAACTTGGAAGAACCCCTTGAAATTAAAGTAAATCGATTCTTCCTACATTTCCTGCCGTTTGTAATCACAGACATTACCAGTGGAAAGCCGTGAAAGGACCAGCAAACTGATAATATTTACAACTCCGGGCACTTTAGGGAGCGTTTTCAGTTTAATTTGCTTTCAAATATTAGGAATTCTTGTTTATACAGCTCAATATTTGTGCAGAAAGCCTGTAAGTGAGCACTGTACTGCTTATGTTTACAATTGAGACCGCATTACTCTGGCGAGTTTTGTGTGACTCTGTTAAAATTCTGACGGTTCCAGTACATATTTTTAAGAAAAGTCTCTAGTTTTGGTAAAACTCTTAAAATACGCAATTACAGTTTCCAGAAATGATTAAAAACTTGGAAGAACCCCTTGAAATTAAAGTAATTCGATTCTTCCTACATTTCCTGCCGTTTGTAATCACAGACATTACCAGTGGAAAGCCGTGAAATGACCAGCAAAGTGACAATATTTACAACTCCGGGCACTTTAGGGAGCGTTTTCACTTGAATTTGCTTACAAATATTAGGAATTCTTGTTTATACAGCTCAAAATTTGTGCAGAAAGCCTGTAAGTGAGGACTGTACTGTTTATGTTTACAATTGAGGCCGCATTACTCTGGCGACTTTTGTGTGACTCTGTTAAAATCCTGACGGTTCCAGTACATATTTGTAAGAAAACTCTCTAGTTGTGGTAAAACTCTTAAAATACGTAATTAGAGTTTCCAGAAATGATTAAAAACTTGGAAGAACCCCTTGAAATTAAAGTAAATCGATTCTTCCTACATTTCCTGCCGTTTGTAATCACAGACATTACCAGTGGAAAGCCGTGAAATGACCAGCAAACTGATAATATTTACAACTCCGGGCACTTTAGGGAGCGTTTTCAGTTGAATTTGCTTTCAAATATTAGGAATTCTTGTTTATACAGCTCAAAATTTGTGTAGAAAGCCTGTGAGTGAGGTCTAAACTGCGTATGTTTACAATTGAGGCAACATTACTCTGGCGAGTTTTGTGTGACTCTGTTAAAATCCTGACGGTTCCAGTACATATTTGTAAGAAAACTCTCTAGTTGTGGTAAAACTCTTAAAATACATAATCAGAGTTTCCAGAAATGATTAAAAACTTGGAAGAACCCCTTGAAATTAAAGTAAATAGATTATTCCTACATTTCCTGCCGTTTGTAATCACAGACATTACCAGTGGAAAGCCGTGAAATGACCAGCAAACTGATAATATTTACAACTCCGGGCACTTTAGGGAGCGTTTTCAGTTGAATTTGCTTTCAAATATTAGGAATTCTTGTTTATACAGCTCAAAATTTGTGTAGAAAGCCTGTAAGTGAGCACTGTACTGCTTATGTTTACAATTGAGACCGCATTACTCTGGCGAGTTTTGTGTGACTCTGTTAAAATTCTGACGGTTCCAGTACATATTTTTAAGAAAAGTCTCTAGTTTTGGTAAAACTCTTAAAATACGCAATTACAGTTTCCAGAAATGATTAAAAACTTGGAAGAACCCCTTGAAATTAAAGTAATTCGATTCTTCCTACATTTCCTGCCGTTTGTAATCACAGACATTACCAGTGGAAAGCCGTGAAATGACCAGCAAAGTGACAATATTTACAACTCCGGGCACTTTAGGGAGCGTTTTCACTTGAATTTGCTTTCAAATATTAGGAATTCTTGTTTATACAGCTCAAAATTTGTGCAGAAAGCCTGTAAGTGAGGACTGTACTGTTTATGTTTACAATTGAGGCCGCATTACTCTGGCGACTTTTGTGTGACTCTGTTAAAATCCTGACGGTTCCAGTACATATTTATAAGAAAACTCTCTAGTTGTGGTAAAACTCTTAAAATACGTAATTAGAGTTTCCAGAAATGATTAAAAACTTGGAAGAACCCCTTGAAATTAAAGTAAATCGATTCTTCCTACATTTCCTGCCGTTTGTAATCACAGACATTACCAGTGGAAAGCCGTGAAATGACCAGCAAAGTGACAATATTTACAACTCCGGGCACTTTAGGGAGCGTTATCAGTTGAATTTGCTTTCATATATTAGGAATTCTTGTTTATACAGCTCAAAATGTGTAGAAAGCCTGTAAGTGACGACTGTCCTGCTCATGTTTACAATTAAGGTCCCATTACTCTGGCGAATTTTTTATGACTCTTTTAAAATCCTGACGGTTCCAGTACATATTTGTAAGAAAACTCTCTAGTTGTGGTAAAACTCTTAAAGTACGTAATTAGAGTTTCCAGAAATGATTAAAAACTTGGAAGAACCCCTTGAAATTAAAGTAAATCGATTCTTCCTACATTTCCTGCCGTTTGTAATCACAGACATTACCAGTGGAAAGCCGTGAAATGACCAGCAAACTGATAATATTTACAACTCCAGGCACTTTAGGGAGCGTTTTCACTTGAATTTGCTTTCAAATATTAGGAATTCTTGTTTATACAGCTCAAAATTTGTGCAGAAAGCCTGTAAGTGAGCACTGTACTGCTTATGTTTACAATTGAGACCGCATTACTCTGGCGAGTTTTGTGTGACTCTGTTAAAATTCTGACGGTTCCAGTACATATTTTTAAGAAAAGTCTCTAGTTTTGGTAAAACTCTTAAAATACGCAATTACAGTTTCCAGAAATGATTAAAAACTTGGAAGAACCCCTTGAAATTAAAGTAATTCGATTCTTCCTACATTTCCTGCCGTTTGTAATCACAGACATTACCAGTGGAAAGCCGTGAAATGACCAGCAAAGTGACAATATTTACAACTCCGGGCACTTTAGGGAGCGTTTTCACTTGAATTTGCTTTCAAATATTAGGAATTCTTGTTTATACAGCTCAAAATTTGTGCAGAAAGCCTGTAAGTGAGGACTGTACTGTTTATGTTTACAATTGAGGCCGCATTACTCTGGCGACTTTTGTGTGACTCTGTTAAAATCCTGACGGTTCCAGTACATATTTGTAAGAAAACTCTCTAGTTGTGGTAAAACTCTTAAAATACGTAATTAGAGTTTCCAGAAATGATTAAAAACTTGGAAGAACCCCTTGAAATTAAAGTAAATCGATTCTTCCTACATTTCCTGCCGTTTGTAATCACAGACATTACCAGTGGAAAGCCGTGAAATGACCAGCAAAGTGACAATATTTACAACTCCGGGCACTTTAGGGAGCGTTATCAGTTGAATTTGCTTTCATATATTAGGAATTCTTGTTTATACAGCTCAAAATGTGTAGAAAGCCTGTAAGTGAGGACTGTCCTGCTCATGTTTACAATTGAGGTCCCATTACTCTGGCGAATTTTTTATGACTCTTTTAAAATCCTGACGGTTCCAGTACATATTTGTAAGAAAACTCTCTAGTTGTGGTAAAACTCTTAAAGTACGTAATTAGAGTTTCCAGAAATGATTAAAAACTTGGAAGAACCCCTTGAAATTAAAGTAAATCGATTCTTCCTACATTTCCTGCCGTTTGTAATCACAGACATTACCAGTGGAAAGCCGTGAAATGACCAGCAAACTGATAATATTTACAACTCCAGGCACTTTAGGGAGCGTTTTCACTTGAATTTGCTTTCAAATATTAGGAATTCTTGTTTATACAGCTCAAAATTTGTGCAGAAAGCCTGTAAGTGAGCACTGTACTGCTTATGTTTACAATTGAGACCGCATTACTCTGGCGAGTTTTGTGTGACTCTGTTAAAATTCTGACGGTTCCAGTACATATTTTTAAGAAAAGTCTCTAGTTTTGGTAAAACTCTTAAAATACGCAATTACAGTTTCCAGAAATGATTAAAAACTTGGAAGAACCCCTTGAAATTAAAGTAATTCGATTCTTCCTACATTTCCTGCCGTTTGTAATCACAGACATTACCAGTGGAAAGCCGTGAAATGACCAGCAAAGTGACAATATTTACAACTCCGGGCACTTTAGGGAGCGTTTTCACTTGAATTTGCTTTCAAATATTAGGAATTCTTGTTTATACAGCTCAAAATTTGTGTAGAAAGCCTGTGAGTGAGGTCTAAACTGCGTATGTTTACAATTGAGGCAACATTACTCTGGCGAGTTTTGTGTGACTCTGTTAAAATCCTGACGGTTCCAGTACATATTTGTAAGAAAACTCTCTAGTTGTGGTAAAACTCTTAAAATACATAATCAGAGTTTCCAGAAATGATTAAAAACTTGGAAGAACCCCTTGAAATTAAAGTAAATAGATTATTCCTACATTTCCTGCCGTTTGTAATCACAGACATTACCAGTGGAAAGCCGTGAAATGACCAGCAAACTGATAATATTTACAACTCCGGGCACTTTAGGGAGCGTTTTCAGTTGAATTTGCTTTCAAATATTAGGAATTCTTGTTTATACAGCTCAAAATTTGTGCAGAAAGCCTGTAAGTGAGCACTGTACTGCTTATGTTTACAATTGAGACCGCATTACTCTGGCGAGTTTTGTGTGACTCTGTTAAAATTCTGACGGTTCCAGTACATATTTTTAAGAAAAGTCTCTAGTTTTGGTAAAACTCTTAAAATACGCAATTACAGTTTCCAGAAATGATTAAAAACTTGGAAGAACCCCTTGAAATTAAAGTAATTCGATCCTTCCTACATTTCCTGCCGTTTGTAATCACAGACATTACCAGTGGAAAGCCGTGAAATGACCAGCAAAGTGACAATATTTACAACTCCGGGCACTTTAGGGAGCGTTTTCACTTGAATTTGCTTTCAAATATTAGGAATTCTTGTTTATACAGCTCAAAATTTGTGCAGAAAGCCTGTAAGTGAGGACTGTACTGTTTATGTTTACAATTGAGGCCGCATTACTCTGGCGACTTTTGTGTGACTCTGTTAAAATCCTGACGGTTCCAGTACATATTTGTAAGAAAACTCTCTAGTTGTGGTAAAACTCTTAAAATACGTAATTAGAGTTTCCAGAAATGATTAAAAACTTGGAAGAACCCCTTGAAATTAAAGTAAATAGATTCTTCCTACATTTCCTGCCGTTTGTAATCACAGACATTACCAGTGGAAAGCCTTGAAATGACCAGCAAACTGATAATATTTACAACTCCGGGCACATTAGGGAGCGTTATCAGTTGAATTTGCTTTCAAATGTTAGGAATTCTTGTTTATACAGCTCAAAATTTGTGTAGAAAGCCTGTGAGTGAGGTCTAAACTGTGTATGTTTACAATCGAGGCCCCATTACTCTGGCGAGTTTTGTATGACTCTGTTAAAATCCTGACGGTTCCAGTACATATTTGTAAGAAAACTCTCTAGTTGTGGTAAAACTCTTAAATACGTAATTAGAGTTTCCAGAAATGATTAAAAACTTGGAAGAACCCCTTGAAATTAAAGTAAATCGATTCTTCCTACATTTCCTGCCGTTTGTAATCACAGACATTACCAGTGGAAAGCCGTGAAATGACCAGCAAACTGATAATATTTACAACTCCGGGCACTTTAGGGAGCGTTTTCAGTTGAATTTGCTTTCAAATATTAGGAATTCTTGTTTATACAGCTCAAAATTTGTGTAGAAAGCCTGTGAGTGAGGTCTAAACTGCGTATGTTTACAATTGAGGCCCCATTACTCTGGCGAGTTTTGTGTGACTCTGTTAAAATCCTGACGGTTCCAGTACATATTTGTAAGAAAACTCTCTAGTTGTGGTAAAACTCTTAAAATACATAATCAGAGTTTCCAGAAATGATTAAAAACTTGGAAGAACCCCTTGAAATTAAAGTAAATAGATTATTCCTACATTTCCTGCCGTTTGTAATCACAGACATTACCAGTGGAAAGCCGTGAAATGACCAGCAAACTGATAATATTTACAACTCTGGGCACTTTAGGGAGCGTTTTCACTTGAATTTGCTTTCAAATATTAGGAATTCTTGTTTATACAGCTCAAAATTTGTGTAGAAAGCCTGTAAGGGAGGACTGTACTGCTTATGTTTACAATTGAGGCCGCATTACTCTGGCGACTTTTGTATGACTCTTTTAAAATCCTGACGGTTCCAGTACATATTTGTAAGAAAGCTCTCTAGTCGTGGTAAAACTCTTAAAATACGTAATTAGAGTTTCCAGAAATGATTAAAAACTTGGAAGAACCCCTTGAAATTAAAGTAAATCGATTCTTCCTACATTTCCTGCCGTTTGTAATCACAGACATTACCAGTGGAAAGCCGTGAAATGACCAGCAAACTGATAATATTTACAACTCCGGGCACTTTAGGGAGCGTTTTCAGTTGAATTTGCTTTCAAATATTAGGAATTCTTGTTTATACAGCTCAAAATTTGTGTAGAAAGCCTGTGAGTGAGGTCTAAACTGCGTATGTTTACAATTGAGGCAACATTACTCTGGCGAGTTTTGTGTGACTCTGTTAAAATCCTGACGGTTCCAGTACATATTTGTAAGAAAACTCTCTAGTTGTGGTAAAACTCTTAAAATACATAATCAGAGTTTCCAGAAATGATTAAAAACTTGGAAGAACCCCTTGAAATTAAAGTAAATAGATTATTCCTACATTTCCTGCCGTTTGTAATCACAGACATTACCAGTGGAAAGCCGTGAAATGACCAGCAAACTGATAATATTTACAACTCCGGGCACTTTAGGGAGCGTTTTCAGTTGAATTTGCTTTCAAATATTAGGAATTCTTGTTTATACAGCTCAAAATTTGTGCAGAAAGCCTGTAAGTGAGCACTGTACTGCTTATGTTTACAATTGAGACCGCATTACTCTGGCGAGTTTTGTGTGACTCTGTTAAAATTCTGACGGTTCCAGTACATATTTTTAAGAAAAGTCTCTAGTTTTGGTAAAACTCTTAAAATACGCAATTACAGTTTCCAGAAATGATTAAAAACTTGGAAGAACCCCTTGAAATTAAAGTAATTCGATTCTTCCTACATTTCCTGCCGTTTGTAATCACAGACATTACCAGTGGAAAGCCGTGAAATGACCAGCAAAGTGACAATATTTACAACTCCGGGCACTTTAGGGAGCGTTTTCACTTGAATTTGCTTTCAAATATTAGGAATTCTTGTTTATACAGCTCAAAATTTGTGCAGAAAGCCTGTAAGTGAGGACTGTACTGTTTATGTTTACAATTGAGACCGCATTACTCTGGCGACTTTTGTGTGACTCTGTTAAAATCCTGACGGTTCCAGTACATATTTGTAAGAAAACTCTCTAGTTGTGGTAAAACTCTTAAAATACGTAATTAGAGTTTCCAGAAATGATTAAAAACTTGGAAGAACCCCTTGAAATTAAAGTAAATCGATTCTTCCTACATTTCCTGCCGTTTGTAATCACAGACATTACCAGTGGAAAGCCGTGAAATGACCAGCAAACTGATAATATTTACAACTCCGGGCACTTTAGGGAGCGTTTTCAGTTGAATTTGCTTTCAAATATTAGGAATTCTTGTTTATACAGCTCAAAATTTGTGTAGAAAGCCTGTGAGTGAGGTCTAAACTGCGTATGTTTACAATTGAGGCCCCATTACTCTGGCGAGTTTTGTGTGACTCTGTTAAAATCCTGACGGTTCCAGTACATATTTGTAAGAAAACTCTCTAGTTGTGGTAAAACTCTTAAAATACATAATCAGAGTTTCCAGAAATGATTAAAAACTTGGAAGAACCCCTTGAAATTAAAGTAAATAGATTATTCCTACATTTCCTGCCGTTTGTAATCACAGACATTACCAGTGGAAAGCCGTGAAATGACCAGCAAACTGATAATATTTACAACTCTGGGCACTTTAGGGAGCGTTTTCACTTGAATTTGCTTTCAAATATTAGGAATTCTTGTTTATACAGCTCAAAATTTGTGTAGAAAGCCTGTAAGGGAGGACTGTACTGCTTATGTTTACAATTGAGGCCGCATTACTCTGGCGACTTTTGTATGACTCTTTTAAAATCCTGACGGTTCCAGTACATATTTGTAAGAAAGCTCTCTAGTCGTGGTAAAACTCTTAAAATACGTAATTAGAGTTTCCAGAAATGATTAAAAACTTGGAAGAACCCCTTGAAATTAAAGTAAATCGATTCTTCCTACATTTCCTGCCGTTTGTAATCACAGACATTACCAGTGGAAAGCCGTGAAAGGACCAGCAAACTGATAATATTTACAACTCCGGGCACTTTAGGGAGCGTTTTCAGTTTAATTTGCTTTCAAATATTAGGAATTCTTGTTTATACAGCTCAATATTTGTGCAGAAAGCCTGTAAGTGAGCACTGTACTGCTTATGTTTACAATTGAGACCGCATTACTCTGGCGAGTTTTGTGTGACTCTGTTAAAATTCTGACGGTTCCAGTACATATTTTTAAGAAAAGTCTCTAGTTTTGGTAAAACTCTTAAAATACGCAATTACAGTTTCCAGAAATGATTAAAAACTTGGAAGAACCCCTTGAAATTAAAGTAATTCGATTCTTCCTACATTTCCTGCCGTTTGTAATCACAGACATTACCAGTGGAAAGCCGTGAAATGACCAGCAAAGTGACAATATTTACAACTCCGGGCACTTTAGGGAGCGTTTTCACTTGAATTTGCTTTCAAATATTAGGAATTCTTGTTTATACAGCTCAAAATTTGTGCAGAAAGCCTGTAAGTGAGGACTGTACTGTTTATGTTTACAATTGAGGCCGCATTACTCTGGCGACTTTTGTGTGACTCTGTTAAAATCCTGACGGTTCCAGTACATATTTGTAAGAAAACTCTCTAGTTGTGGTAAAACTCTTAAAATACGTAATTAGAGTTTCCAGAAATGATTAAAAACTTGGAAGAACCCCTTGAAATTAAAGTAAATCGATTCTTCCTACATTTCCTGCCGTTTGTAATCACAGACATTACCAGTGGAAAGCCGTGAAATGACCAGCAAACTGATAATATTTACAACTCCGGGCACTTTAGGGAGCGTTTTCAGTTGAATTTGCTTTCAAATATTAGGAATTCTTGTTTATACAGCTCAAAATTTGTGTAGAAAGCCTGTGAGTGAGGTCTAAACTGCGTATGTTTACAATTGAGGCAACATTACTCTGGCGAGTTTTGTGTGACTCTGTTAAAATCCTGACGGTTCCAGTACATATTTGTAAGAAAACTCTCTAGTTGTGGTAAAACTCTTAAAATACATAATCAGAGTTTCCAGAAATGATTAAAAACTTGGAAGAACCCCTTGAAATTAAAGTAAATAGATTATTCCTACATTTCCTGCCGTTTGTAATCACAGACATTACCAGTGGAAAGCCGTGAAATGACCAGCAAACTGATAATATTTACAACTCCGGGCACTTTAGGGAGCGTTTTCAGTTGAATTTGCTTTCAAATATTAGGAATTCTTGTTTATACAGCTCAAAATTTGTGTAGAAAGCCTGTAAGTGAGCACTGTACTGCTTATGTTTACAATTGAGACCGCATTACTCTGGCGAGTTTTGTGTGACTCTGTTAAAATTCTGACGGTTCCAGTACATATTTTTAAGAAAAGTCTCTAGTTTTGGTAAAACTCTTAAAATACGCAATTACAGTTTCCAGAAATGATTAAAAACTTGGAAGAACCCCTTGAAATTAAAGTAATTCGATTCTTCCTACATTTCCTGCCGTTTGTAATCACAGACATTACCAGTGGAAAGCCGTGAAATGACCAGCAAAGTGACAATATTTACAACTCCGGGCACTTTAGGGAGCGTTTTCACTTGAATTTGCTTTCAAATATTAGGAATTCTTGTTTATACAGCTCAAAATTTGTGCAGAAAGCCTGTAAGTGAGGACTGTACTGTTTATGTTTACAATTGAGGCCGCATTACTCTGGCGACTTTTGTGTGACTCTGTTAAAATCCTGACGGTTCCAGTACATATTTATAAGAAAACTCTCTAGTTGTGGTAAAACTCTTAAAATACGTAATTAGAGTTTCCAGAAATGATTAAAAACTTGGAAGAACCCCTTGAAATTAAAGTAAATCGATTCTTCCTACATTTCCTGCCGTTTGTAATCACAGACATTACCAGTGGAAAGCCGTGAAATGACCAGCAAAGTGACAATATTTACAACTCCGGGCACTTTAGGGAGCGTTATCAGTTGAATTTGCTTTCATATATTAGGAATTCTTGTTTATACAGCTCAAAATGTGTAGAAAGCCTGTAAGTGAGGACTGTCCTGCTCATGTTTACAATTAAGGTCCCATTACTCTGGCGAATTTTTTATGACTCTTTTAAAATCCTGACGGTTCCAGTACATATTTGTAAGAAAACTCTCTAGTTGTGGTAAAACTCTTAAAGTACGTAATTAGAGTTTCCAGAAATGATTAAAAACTTGGAAGAACCCCTTGAAATTAAAGTAAATCGATTCTTCCTACATTTCCTGCCGTTTGTAATCACAGACATTACCAGTGGAAAGCCGTGAAATGACCAGCAAACTGATAATATTTACAACTCCAGGCACTTTAGGGAGCGTTTTCACTTGAATTTGCTTTCAAATATTAGGAATTCTTGTTTATACAGCTCAAAATTTGTGCAGAAAGCCTGTAAGTGAGCACTGTACTGCTTATGTTTACAATTGAGACCGCATTACTCTGGCGAGTTTTGTGTGACTCTGTTAAAATTCTGACGGTTCCAGTACATATTTTTAAGAAAAGTCTCTAGTTTTGGTAAAACTCTTAAAATACGCAATTACAGTTTCCAGAAATGATTAAAAACTTGGAAGAACCCCTTGAAATTAAAGTAATTCGATTCTTCCTACATTTCCTGCCGTTTGTAATCACAGACATTACCAGTGGAAAGCCGTGAAATGACCAGCAAAGTGACAATATTTACAACTCCGGGCACTTTAGGGAGCGTTTTCACTTGAATTTGCTTTCAAATATTAGGAATTCTTGTTTATACAGCTCAAAATTTGTGTAGAAAGCCTGTGAGTGAGGTCTAAACTGTGTATGTTTACAATCGAGGCCCCATTACTCTGGCGAGTTTTGTATGACTCTGTTAAAATCCTGACGGTTCCAGTACATATTTGTAAGAAAACTCTCTAGTTGTGGTAAAACTCTTAAATACGTAATTAGAGTTTCCAGAAATGATTAAAAACTTGGAAGAACCCCTTGAAATTAAAGTAAATCGATTCTTCCTACATTTCCTGCCGTTTGTAATCACAGACATTACCAGTGGAAAGCCGTGAAATGACCAGCAAACTGATAATATTTACAACTCCGGGCACTTTAGGGAGCGTTTTCAGTTGAATTTGCTTTCAAATATTAGGAATTCTTGTTTATACAGCTCAAAATTTGTGTAGAAAGCCTGTGAGTGAGGTCTAAACTGCGTATGTTTACAATTGAGGCCCCATTACTCTGGCGAGTTTTGTGTGACTCTGTTAAAATCCTGACGGTTCCAGTACATATTTGTAAGAAAACTCTCTAGTTGTGGTAAAACTCTTAAAATACATAATCAGAGTTTCCAGAAATGATTAAAAACTTGGAAGAACCCCTTGAAATTAAAGTAAATAGATTATTCCTACATTTCCTGCCGTTTGTAATCACAGACATTACCAGTGGAAAGCCGTGAAATGACCAGCAAACTGATAATATTTACAACTCTGGGCACTTTAGGGAGCGTTTTCACTTGAATTTGCTTTCAAATATTAGGAATTCTTGTTTATACAGCTCAAAATTTGTGTAGAAAGCCTGTAAGGGAGGACTGTACTGCTTATGTTTACAATTGAGGCCGCATTACTCTGGCGACTTTTGTATGACTCTTTTAAAATCCTGACGGTTCCAGTACATATTTGTAAGAAAGCTCTCTAGTCGTGGTAAAACTCTTAAAATACGTAATTAGAGTTTCCAGAAATGATTAAAAACTTGGAAGAACCCCTTGAAATTAAAGTAAATCGATTCTTCCTACATTTCCTGCCGTTTGTAATCACAGACATTACCAGTGGAAAGCCGTGAAATGACCAGCAAACTGATAATATTTACAACTCCGGGCACTTTAGGGAGCGTTTTCAGTTGAATTTGCTTTCAAATATTAGGAATTCTTGTTTATACAGCTCAAAATTTGTGTAGAAAGCCTGTGAGTGAGGTCTAAACTGCGTATGTTTACAATTGAGGCAACATTACTCTGGCGAGTTTTGTGTGACTCTGTTAAAATCCTGACGGTTCCAGTACATATTTGTAAGAAAACTCTCTAGTTGTGGTAAAACTCTTAAAATACATAATCAGAGTTTCCAGAAATGATTAAAAACTTGGAAGAACCCCTTGAAATTAAAGTAAATAGATTATTCCTACATTTCCTGCCGTTTGTAATCACAGACATTACCAGTGGAAAGCCGTGAAATGACCAGCAAACTGATAATATTTACAACTCCGGGCACTTTAGGGAGCGTTTTCAGTTGAATTTGCTTTCAAATATTAGGAATTCTTGTTTATACAGCTCAAAATTTGTGCAGAAAGCCTGTAAGTGAGCACTGTACTGCTTATGTTTACAATTGAGACCGCATTACTCTGGCGAGTTTTGTGTGACTCTGTTAAAATTCTGACGGTTCCAGTACATATTTTTAAGAAAAGTCTCTAGTTTTGGTAAAACTCTTAAAATACGCAATTACAGTTTCCAGAAATGATTAAAAACTTGGAAGAACCCCTTGAAATTAAAGTAATTCGATTCTTCCTACATTTCCTGCCGTTTGTAATCACAGACATTACCAGTGGAAAGCCGTGAAATGACCAGCAAAGTGACAATATTTACAACTCCGGGCACTTTAGGGAGCGTTTTCACTTGAATTTGCTTTCAAATATTAGGAATTCTTGTTTATACAGCTCAAAATTTGTGCAGAAAGCCTGTAAGTGAGGACTGTACTGTTTATGTTTACAATTGAGACCGCATTACTCTGGCGACTTTTGTGTGACTCTGTTAAAATCCTGACGGTTCCAGTACATATTTGTAAGAAAACTCTCTAGTTGTGGTAAAACTCTTAAAATACGTAATTAGAGTTTCCAGAAATGATTAAAAACTTGGAAGAACCCCTTGAAATTAAAGTAAATCGATTCTTCCTACATTTCCTGCCGTTTGTAATCACAGACATTACCAGTGGAAAGCCGTGAAATGACCAGCAAACTGATAATATTTACAACTCCGGGCACTTTAGGGAGCGTTTTCAGTTGAATTTGCTTTCAAATATTAGGAATTCTTGTTTATACAGCTCAAAATTTGTGTAGAAAGCCTGTGAGTGAGGTCTAAACTGCGTATGTTTACAATTGAGGCCCCATTACTCTGGCGAGTTTTGTGTGACTCTGTTAAAATCCTGACGGTTCCAGTACATATTTGTAAGAAAACTCTCTAGTTGTGGTAAAACTCTTAAAATACATAATCAGAGTTTCCAGAAATGATTAAAAACTTGGAAGAACCCCTTGAAATTAAAGTAAATAGATTATTCCTACATTTCCTGCCGTTTGTAATCACAGACATTACCAGTGGAAAGCCGTGAAATGACCAGCAAACTGATAATATTTACAACTCTGGGCACTTTAGGGAGCGTTTTCACTTGAATTTGCTTTCAAATATTAGGAATTCTTGTTTATACAGCTCAAAATTTGTGTAGAAAGCCTGTAAGGGAGGACTGTACTGCTTATGTTTACAATTGAGGCCGCATTACTCTGGCGACTTTTGTATGACTCTTTTAAAATCCTGACGGTTCCAGTACATATTTGTAAGAAAGCTCTCTAGTCGTGGTAAAACTCTTAAAATACGTAATTAGAGTTTCCAGAAATGATTAAAAACTTGGAAGAACCCCTTGAAATTAAAGTAAATCGATTCTTCCTACATTTCCTGCCGTTTGTAATCACAGACATTACCAGTGGAAAGCCGTGAAAGGACCAGCAAACTGATAATATTTACAACTCCGGGCACTTTAGGGAGCGTTTTCAGTTTAATTTGCTTTCAAATATTAGGAATTCTTGTTTATACAGCTCAATATTTGTGCAGAAAGCCTGTAAGTGAGCACTGTACTGCTTATGTTTACAATTGAGACCGCATTACTCTGGCGAGTTTTGTGTGACTCTGTTAAAATTCTGACGGTTCCAGTACATATTTTTAAGAAAAGTCTCTAGTTTTGGTAAAACTCTTAAAATACGCAATTACAGTTTCCAGAAATGATTAAAAACTTGGAAGAACCCCTTGAAATTAAAGTAATTCGATTCTTCCTACATTTCCTGCCGTTTGTAATCACAGACATTACCAGTGGAAAGCCGTGAAATGACCAGCAAAGTGACAATATTTACAACTCCGGGCACTTTAGGGAGCGTTTTCACTTGAATTTGCTTTCAAATATTAGGAATTCTTGTTTATACAGCTCAAAATTTGTGCAGAAAGCCTGTAAGTGAGGACTGTACTGTTTATGTTTACAATTGAGGCCGCATTACTCTGGCGACTTTTGTGTGACTCTGTTAAAATCCTGACGGTTCCAGTACATATTTGTAAGAAAACTCTCTAGTTGTGGTAAAACTCTTAAAATACGTAATTAGAGTTTCCAGAAATGATTAAAAACTTGGAAGAACCCCTTGAAATTAAAGTAAATCGATTCTTCCTACATTTCCTGCCGTTTGTAATCACAGACATTACCAGTGGAAAGCCGTGAAATGACCAGCAAACTGATAATATTTACAACTCCGGGCACTTTAGGGAGCGTTTTCAGTTGAATTTGCTTTCAAATATTAGGAATTCTTGTTTATACAGCTCAAAATTTGTGTAGAAAGCCTGTGAGTGAGGTCTAAACTGCGTATGTTTACAATTGAGGCAACATTACTCTGGCGAGTTTTGTGTGACTCTGTTAAAATCCTGACGGTTCCAGTACATATTTGTAAGAAAACTCTCTAGTTGTGGTAAAACTCTTAAAATACATAATCAGAGTTTCCAGAAATGATTAAAAACTTGGAAGAACCCCTTGAAATTAAAGTAAATAGATTATTCCTACATTTCCTGCCGTTTGTAATCACAGACATTACCAGTGGAAAGCCGTGAAATGACCAGCAAACTGATAATATTTACAACTCCGGGCACTTTAGGGAGCGTTTTCAGTTGAATTTGCTTTCAAATATTAGGAATTCTTGTTTATACAGCTCAAAATTTGTGTAGAAAGCCTGTAAGTGAGCACTGTACTGCTTATGTTTACAATTGAGACCGCATTACTCTGGCGAGTTTTGTGTGACTCTGTTAAAATTCTGACGGTTCCAGTACATATTTTTAAGAAAAGTCTCTAGTTTTGGTAAAACTCTTAAAATACGCAATTACAGTTTCCAGAAATGATTAAAAACTTGGAAGAACCCCTTGAAATTAAAGTAATTCGATTCTTCCTACATTTCCTGCCGTTTGTAATCACAGACATTACCAGTGGAAAGCCGTGAAATGACCAGCAAAGTGACAATATTTACAACTCCGGGCACTTTAGGGAGCGTTTTCACTTGAATTTGCTTTCAAATATTAGGAATTCTTGTTTATACAGCTCAAAATTTGTGCAGAAAGCCTGTAAGTGAGGACTGTACTGTTTATGTTTACAATTGAGGCCGCATTACTCTGGCGACTTTTGTGTGACTCTGTTAAAATCCTGACGGTTCCAGTACATATTTATAAGAAAACTCTCTAGTTGTGGTAAAACTCTTAAAATACGTAATTAGAGTTTCCAGAAATGATTAAAAACTTGGAAGAACCCCTTGAAATTAAAGTAAATCGATTCTTCCTACATTTCCTGCCGTTTGTAATCACAGACATTACCAGTGGAAAGCCGTGAAATGACCAGCAAAGTGACAATATTTACAACTCCGGGCACTTTAGGGAGCGTTATCAGTTGAATTTGCTTTCATATATTAGGAATTCTTGTTTATACAGCTCAAAATGTGTAGAAAGCCTGTAAGTGAGGACTGTCCTGCTCATGTTTACAATTAAGGTCCCATTACTCTGGCGAATTTTTTATGACTCTTTTAAAATCCTGACGGTTCCAGTACATATTTGTAAGAAAACTCTCTAGTTGTGGTAAAACTCTTAAAGTACGTAATTAGAGTTTCCAGAAATGATTAAAAACTTGGAAGAACCCCTTGAAATTAAAGTAAATCGATTCTTCCTACATTTCCTGCCGTTTGTAATCACAGACATTACCAGTGGAAAGCCGTGAAATGACCAGCAAACTGATAATATTTACAACTCCAGGCACTTTAGGGAGCGTTTTCACTTGAATTTGCTTTCAAATATTAGGAATTCTTGTTTATACAGCTCAAAATTTGTGCAGAAAGCCTGTAAGTGAGCACTGTACTGCTTATGTTTACAATTGAGACCGCATTACTCTGGCGAGTTTTGTGTGACTCTGTTAAAATTCTGACGGTTCCAGTACATATTTTTAAGAAAAGTCTCTAGTTTTGGTAAAACTCTTAAAATACGCAATTACAGTTTCCAGAAATGATTAAAAACTTGGAAGAACCCCTTGAAATTAAAGTAATTCGATTCTTCCTACATTTCCTGCCGTTTGTAATCACAGACATTACCAGTGGAAAGCCGTGAAATGACCAGCAAAGTGACAATATTTACAACTCCGGGCACTTTAGGGAGCGTTTTCACTTGAATTTGCTTTCAAATATTAGGAATTCTTGTTTATACAGCTCAAAATTTGTGCAGAAAGCCTGTAAGTGAGGACTGTACTGTTTATGTTTACAATTGAGGCCGCATTACTCTGGCGACTTTTGTGTGACTCTGTTAAAATCCTGACGGTTCCAGTACATATTTGTAAGAAAACTCTCTAGTTGTGGTAAAACTCTTAAAATACGTAATTAGAGTTTCCAGAAATGATTAAAAACTTGGAAGAACCCCTTGAAATTAAAGTAAATCGATTCTTCCTACATTTCCTGCCGTTTGTAATCACAGACATTACCAGTGGAAAGCCGTGAAATGACCAGCAAAGTGACAATATTTACAACTCCGGGCACTTTAGGGAGCGTTATCAGTTGAATTTGCTTTCATATATTAGGAATTCTTGTTTATACAGCTCAAAATGTGTAGAAAGCCTGTAAGTGAGGACTGTCCTGCTCATGTTTACAATTGAGGTCCCATTACTCTGGCGAATTTTTTATGACTCTTTTAAAATCCTGACGGTTCCAGTACATATTTGTAAGAAAACTCTCTAGTTGTGGTAAAACTCTTAAAGTACGTAATTAGAGTTTCCAGAAATGATTAAAAACTTGGAAGAACCCCTTGAAATTAAAGTAAATCGATTCTTCCTACATTTCCTGCCGTTTGTAATCACAGACATTACCAGTGGAAAGCCGTGAAATGACCAGCAAACTGATAATATTTACAACTCCAGGCACTTTAGGGAGCGTTTTCACTTGAATTTGCTTTCAAATATTAGGAATTCTTGTTTATACAGCTCAAAATTTGTGCAGAAAGCCTGTAAGTGAGCACTGTACTGCTTATGTTTACAATTGAGACCGCATTACTCTGGCGAGTTTTGTGTGACTCTGTTAAAATTCTGACGGTTCCAGTACATATTTTTAAGAAAAGTCTCTAGTTTTGGTAAAACTCTTAAAATACGCAATTACAGTTTCCAGAAATGATTAAAAACTTGGAAGAACCCCTTGAAATTAAAGTAATTCGATTCTTCCTACATTTCCTGCCGTTTGTAATCACAGACATTACCAGTGGAAAGCCGTGAAATGACCAGCAAAGTGACAATATTTACAACTCCGGGCACTTTAGGGAGCGTTTTCACTTGAATTTGCTTTCAAATATTAGGAATTCTTGTTTATACAGCTCAAAATTTGTGCAGAAAGCCTGTAAGTGAGCACTGTACTGCTTATGTTTACAATTGAGACCGCATTACTCTGGCGAGTTTTGTGTGACTCTGTTAAAATTCTGACGGTTCCAGTACATATTTTTAAGAAAAGTCTCTAGTTTTGGTAAAACTCTTAAAATACGCAATTACAGTTTCCAGAAATGATTAAAAACTTGGAAGAACCCCTTGAAATTAAAGTAATTCGATTCTTCCTACATTTCCTGCCGTTTGTAATCACAGACATTACCAGTGGAAAGCCGTGAAATGACCAGCAAAGTGACAATATTTACAACTCCGGGCACTTTAGGGAGCGTTTTCACTTGAATTTGCTTTCAAATATTAGGAATTCTTGTTTATACAGCTCAAAATTTGTGCAGAAAGCCTGTAAGTGAGGACTGTACTGTTTATGTTTACAATTGAGGCCGCATTACTCTGGCGACTTTTGTGTGACTCTGTTAAAATCCTGACGGTTCCAGTACATATTTGTAAGAAAGCTCTCTAGTCGTGGTAAAACTCTTAAAATACGTAATTAGAGTTTCCAGAAATGATTAAAAACTTGGAAGAACCCCTTGAAATTAAAGTAAATTGATTCTTCCTACATTTCCTGCCGTTTGTAATCACAGACATTACCAGTGGAAAGCTGTGAAATGACCAGCAAACTGATAATATTTACAACTCTGGGCACTTTAGGGAGCGTTTTCACTTGAATTTGCTTTCAAATATTTGGAATTCTTGTTTATACAGCTCAAAATTTGTGTAGAAAGCCTGTGAGTGAGGTCTAAACTGCGTATGTTTACAATTGAGGCCCCATTACTCTGGCGAGTTTTGTGTGACTCTGTTAAAATCCTGACGGTTCCAGTACATATTTGTAAGAAAACTCTCTAGTTGTGGTAAAACTCTTAAATACGTAATTAGAGTTTCCAGAAATGATTAAAAACTTGGAAGAACCCCTTGAAATTAAAGTAAATCGATTCTTCCTACATTTCCTGCCGTTTGTAATCACAGACATTACCAGTGGAAAGCCGTGAAATGACCAGCAAAGTGACAATATTTACAACTCCGGGCACTTTAGGGAGCGTTATCAGTTGAATTTGCTTTCATATATTAGTAATTCTTGTTTATACAGCTCAAAATGTGTAGAAAGCCTGTAAGTGAGGACTGTCCTGCTCATGTTTACAATTGAGGTCCCATTACTCTGGCGAATTTTTTATGACTCTTTTAAAATCCTGACGGTTCCAGTACATATTTGTAAGAAAACTCTCTAGTTGTGGTAAAACTCTTAAAGTACGTAATTAGAGTTTCCAGAAATGATTAAAAACTTGGAAGAACCCCTTGAAATTAAAGTAAATCGATTCTTCCTACATTTCCTGCCGTTTGTAATCACAGACATTACCAGTGGAAAGCCGTGAAATGACCAGCAAACTGATAATATTTACAACTCCGGGCACTTTAGGGAGCGTTTTCAGTTGAATTTGCTTTCAAATATTAGGAATTCTTGTTTATACAGCTCAAAATTTGTGCAGAAAGCCTGTAAGTGAGCACTGTACTGCTTATGTTTACAATTGAGACCGCATTACTCTGGCGAGTTTTGTGTGACTCTGTTAAAATTCTGACGGTTCCAGTACATATTTTTAAGAAAAGTCTCTAGTTTTGGTAAAACTCTTAAAATACGCAATTACAGTTTCCAGAAATGATTAAAAACTTGGAAGAACCCCTTGAAATTAAAGTAATTCGATTCTTCCTACATTTCCTGCCGTTTGTAATCACAGACATTACCAGTGGAAAGCCGTGAAATGACCAGCAAAGTGACAATATTTACAACTCCGGGCACTTTAGGGAGCGTTTTCACTTGAATTTGCTTTCAAATATTAGGAATTCTTGTTTATACAGCTCAAAATTTGTGTAGAAAGCCTGTGAGTGAGGTCTAAACTGCGTATGTTTACAATTGAGGCAACATTACTCTGGCGAGTTTTGTGTGACTCTGTTAAAATCCTGACGGTTCCAGTACATATTTGTAAGAAAACTCTCTAGTTGTGGTAAAACTCTTAAAATACATAATCAGAGTTTCCAGAAATGATTAAAAACTTGGAAGAACCCCTTGAAATTAAAGTAAATAGATTCTTCCTACATTTCCTGCCGTTTGTAATCACAGACATTACCAGTGGAAAGCCGTGAAATGACCAGCAAACTGATAATATTTACAACTCCGGGCACTTTAGGGAGCGTTTTCAGTTGAATTTGCTTTCAAATATTAGGAATTCTTGTTTATACAGCTCAAAATTTGTGCAGAAAGCCTGTAAGTGAGCACTGTACTGCTTATGTTTACAATTGAGACCGCATTACTCTGGCGAGTTTTGTGTGACTCTGTTAAAATTCTGACGGTTCCAGTACATATTTTTAAGAAAAGTCTCTAGTTTTGGTAAAACTCTTAAAATACGCAATTACAGTTTCCAGAAATGATTAAAAACTTGGAAGAACCCCTTGAAATTAAAGTAATTCGATTCTTCCTACATTTCCTGCCGTTTGTAATCACAGACATTACCAGTGGAAAGCCGTGAAATGACCAGCAAAGTGACAATATTTACAACTCCGGGCACTTTAGGGAGCGTTTTCACTTGAATTTGCTTTCAAATATTAGGAATTCTTGTTTATACAGCTCAAAATTTGTGCAGAAAGCCTGTAAGTGAGGACTGTACTGTTTATGTTTACAATTGAGGCCGCATTACTCTGGCGACTTTTGTGTGACTCTGTTAAAATCCTGACGGTTCCAGTACATATTTGTAAGAAAACTCTCTAGTTGTGGTAAAACTCTTAAAATACGTAATTAGAGTTTCCAGAAATGATTAAAAACTTGGAAGAACCCCTTGAAATTAAAGTAAATAGATTCTTCCTACATTTCCTGCCGTTTGTAATCACAGACATTACCAGTGGAAAGCCTTGAAATGACCAGCAAACTGATAATATTTACAACTCCGGGCACATTAGGGAGCGTTATCAGTTGAATTTGCTTTCAAATGTTAGGAATTCTTGTTTATACAGCTCAAAATTTGTGTAGAAAGCCTGTGAGTGAGGTCTAAACTGTGTATGTTTACAATCGAGGCCCCATTACTCTGGCGAGTTTTGTATGACTCTGTTAAAATCCTGACGGTTCCAGTACATATTTGTAAGAAAACTCTCTAGTTGTGGTAAAACTCTTAAATACGTAATTAGAGTTTCCAGAAATGATTAAAAACTTGGAAGAACCCCTTGAAATTAAAGTAAATCGATTCTTCCTACATTTCCTGCCGTTTGTAATCACAGACATTACCAGTGGAAAGCCGTGAAATGACCAGCAAACTGATAATATTTACAACTCCGGGCACTTTAGGGAGCGTTTTCAGTTGAATTTGCTTTCAAATATTAGGAATTCTTGTTTATACAGCTCAAAATTTGTGTAGAAAGCCTGTGAGTGAGGTCTAAACTGCGTATGTTTACAATTGAGGCCCCATTACTCTGGCGAGTTTTGTGTGACTCTGTTAAAATCCTGACGGTTCCAGTACATATTTGTAAGAAAACTCTCTAGTTGTGGTAAAACTCTTAAAATACATAATCAGAGTTTCCAGAAATGATTAAAAACTTGGAAGAACCCCTTGAAATTAAAGTAAATAGATTATTCCTACATTTCCTGCCGTTTGTAATCACAGACATTACCAGTGGAAAGCCGTGAAATGACCAGCAAACTGATAATATTTACAACTCTGGGCACTTTAGGGAGCGTTTTCACTTGAATTTGCTTTCAAATATTAGGAATTCTTGTTTATACAGCTCAAAATTTGTGTAGAAAGCCTGTAAGGGAGGACTGTACTGCTTATGTTTACAATTGAGGCCGCATTACTCTGGCGACTTTTGTATGACTCTTTTAAAATCCTGACGGTTCCAGTACATATTTGTAAGAAAGCTCTCTAGTCGTGGTAAAACTCTTAAAATACGTAATTAGAGTTTCCAGAAATGATTAAAAACTTGGAAGAACCCCTTGAAATTAAAGTAAATCGATTCTTCCTACATTTCCTGCCGTTTGTAATCACAGACATTACCAGTGGAAAGCCGTGAAATGACCAGCAAACTGATAATATTTACAACTCCGGGCACTTTAGGGAGCGTTTTCAGTTGAATTTGCTTTCAAATATTAGGAATTCTTGTTTATACAGCTCAAAATTTGTGTAGAAAGCCTGTGAGTGAGGTCTAAACTGCGTATGTTTACAATTGAGGCAACATTACTCTGGCGAGTTTTGTGTGACTCTGTTAAAATCCTGACGGTTCCAGTACATATTTGTAAGAAAACTCTCTAGTTGTGGTAAAACTCTTAAAATACATAATCAGAGTTTCCAGAAATGATTAAAAACTTGGAAGAACCCCTTGAAATTAAAGTAAATAGATTATTCCTACATTTCCTGCCGTTTGTAATCACAGACATTACCAGTGGAAAGCCGTGAAATGACCAGCAAACTGATAATATTTACAACTCCGGGCACTTTAAGGAGCGTTTTCAGTTGAATTTGCTTTCAAATATTAGGAATTCTTGTTTATACAGCTCAAAATTTGTGCAGAAAGCCTGTAAGTGAGCACTGTACTGCTTATGTTTACAATTGAGACCGCATTACTCTGGCGAGTTTTGTGTGACTCTGTTAAAATTCTGACGGTTCCAGTACATATTTTTAAGAAAAGTCTCTAGTTTTGGTAAAACTCTTAAAATACGCAATTACAGTTTCCAGAAATGATTAAAAACTTGGAAGAACCCCTTGAAATTAAAGTCATTCGATTCTTCCTACATTTCCTGCCGTTTGTAATCACAGACATTACCAGTGGAAAGCCGTGAAATGACCAGCAAAGTGACAATATTTACAACTCCGGGCACTTTAGGGAGCGTTTTCACTTGAATTTGCTTTCAAATATTAGGAATTCTTGTTTATACAGCTCAAAATTTGTGCAGAAAGCCTGTAAGTGAGGACTGTACTGTTTATGTTTACAATTGAGGCCGCATTACTCTGGCGACTTTTGTGTGACTCTGTTAAAATCCTGACGGTTCCAGTACATATTTGTAAGAAAACTCTCTAGTTGTGGTAAAACTCTTAAAATACGTAATTAGAGTTTCCAGAAATGATTAAAAACTTGGAAGAACCCCTTGAAATTAAAGTAAATCGATTCTTCCTACATTTCCTGCCGTTTGTAATCACAGACATTACCAGTGGAAAGCCGTGAAATGACCAGCAAACTGATAATATTTACAACTCCGGGCACTTTAGGGAGCGTTTTCAGTTGAATTTGCTTTCAAATATTAGGAATTCTTGTTTATACAGCTCAAAATTTGTGTAGAAAGCCTGTGAGTGAGGTCTAAACTGCGTATGTTTACAATTGAGGCCCCATTACTCTGGCGAGTTTTGTGTGACTCTGTTAAAATCCTGACGGTTCCAGTACATATTTGTAAGAAAACTCTCTAGTTGTGGTAAAACTCTTAAAATACATAATCAGAGTTTCCAGAAATGATTAAAAACTTGGAAGAACCCCTTGAAATTAAAGTAAATAGATTATTCCTACATTTCCTGCCGTTTGTAATCACAGACATTACCAGTGGAAAGCCGTGAAATGACCAGCAAACTGATAATATTTACAACTCTGGGCACTTTAGGGAGCGTTTTCACTTGAATTTGCTTTCAAATATTAGGAATTCTTGTTTATACAGCTCAAAATTTGTGTAGAAAGCCTGTAAGGGAGGACTGTACTGCTTATGTTTACAATTGAGGCCGCATTACTCTGGCGACTTTTGTATGACTCTTTTAAAATCCTGACGGTTCCAGTACATATTTGTAAGAAAGCTCTCTAGTCGTGGTAAAACTCTTAAAATACGTAATTAGAGTTTCCAGAAATGATTAAAAACTTGGAAGAACCCCTTGAAATTAAAGTAAATCGATTCTTCCTACATTTCCTGCCGTTTGTAATCACAGACATTACCAGTGGAAAGCCGTGAAATGACCAGCAAACTGATAATATTTACAACTCCGGGCACTTTAGGGAGCGTTTTCAGTTGAATTTGCTTTCAAATATTAGGAATTCTTGTTTATACAGCTCAAAATTTGTGCAGAAAGCCTGTGAGTGAGGTCTAAACTGCGTATGTTTACAATTGAGGCAACATTACTCTGGCGAGTTTTGTGTGACTCTGTTAAAATCCTGACGGTTCCAGTACATATTTGTAAGAAAACTCTCTAGTTGTGGTAAAACTCTTAAAATACATAATCAGAGTTTCCAGAAATGATTAAAAACTTGGAAGAACCCCTTGAAATTAAAGTAAATAGATTATTCCTACATTTCCTGCCGTTTGTAATCACAGACATTACCAGTGGAAAGCCGTGAAATGTCCAGCAAACTGATAATATTTACAACTCCGGGCACTTTAGGGAGCGTTTTCAGTTGAATTTGCTTTCAAATATTAGGAATTCTTGTTTATACAGCTCAAAATTTGTGCAGAAAGCCTGTAAGTGAGCACTGTACTGCTTATGTTTACAATTGAGACCGCATTACTCTGGCGAGTTTTGTGTGACTCTGTTAAAATTCTGACGGTTCCAGTACATATTTTTAAGAAAAGTCTCTAGTTTTGGTAAAACTCTTAAAATACGCAATTACAGTTTCCAGAAATGATTAAAAACTTGGAAGAACCCCTTGAAATTAAAGTAATTCGATTCTTCCTACATTTCCTGCCGTTTGTAATCACAGACATTACCAGTGGAAAGCCGTGAAATGACCAGCAAAGTGACAATATTTACAACTCCGGGCACTTTAGGGAGCGTTTTCACTTGAATTTGCTTTCAAATATTAGGAATTCTTGTTTATACAGCTCAAAATTTGTGCAGAAAGCCTGTAAGTGAGGACTGTACTGTTTATGTTTACAATTGAGGCCGCATTACTCTGGCGACTTTTGTGTGACTCTGTTAAAATCCTGACGGTTCCAGTACATATTTGTAAGAAAACTCTCTAGTTGTGGTAAAACTCTTAAAATACGTAATTAGAGTTTCCAGAAATGATTAAAAACTTGGAAGAACCCCTTGAAATTAAAGTAAATCGATTCTTCCTACATTTCCTGCCGTTTGTAATCACAGACATTACCAGTGGAAAGCCGTGAAATGACCAGCAAACTGATAATATTTACAACTCCGGGCACTTTAGGGAGCGTTTTCAGTTGAATTTGCTTTCAAATATTAGGAATTCTTGTTTATACAGCTCAAAATTTGTGTAGAAAGCCTGTGAGTGAGGTCTAAACTGCGTATGTTTACAATTGAGGCCCCATTACTCTGGCGAGTTTTGTGTGACTCTGTTAAAATCCTGACGGTTCCAGTACATATTTGTAAGAAAACTCTCTAGTTGTGGTAAAACTCTTAAAATACATAATCAGAGTTTCCAGAAATGATTAAAAACTTGGAAGAACCCCTTGAAATTAAAGTAAATAGATTATTCCTACATTTCCTGCCGTTTGTAATCACAGACATTACCAGTGGAAAGCCGTGAAATGACCAGCAAACTGATAATATTTACAACTCTGGGCACTTTAGGGAGCGTTTTCACTTGAATTTGCTTTCAAATATTAGGAATTCTTGTTTATACAGCTCAAAATTTGTGTAGAAAGCCTGTAAGGGAGGACTGTACTGCTTATGTTTACAATTGAGGCCGCATTACTCTGGCGACTTTTGTATGACTCTTTTAAAATCCTGACGGTTCCAGTACATATTTGTAAGAAAGCTCTCTAGTCGTGGTAAAACTCTTAAAATACGTAATTAGAGTTTCCAGAAATGATTAAAAACTTGGAAGAACCCCTTGAAATTAAAGTAAATCGATTCTTCCTACATTTCCTGCCGTTTGTAATCACAGACATTACCAGTGGAAAGCCGTGAAATGACCAGCAAACTGATAATATTTACAACTCCGGGCACTTTAGGGAGCGTTTTCAGTTGAATTTGCTTTCAAATATTAGGAATTCTTGTTTATACAGCTCAAAATTTGTGTAGAAAGCCTGTGAGTGAGGTCTAAACTGCGTATGTTTACAATTGAGGCAACATTACTCTGGCGAGTTTTGTGTGACTCTGTTAAAATCCTGACGGTTCCAGTACATATTTGTAAGAAAACTCTCTAGTTGTGGTAAAACTCTTAAAATACATAATCAGAGTTTCCAGAAATGATTAAAAACTTGGAAGAACCCCTTGAAATTAAAGTAAATAGATTATTCCTACATTTCCTGCCGTTTGTAATCACAGACATTACCAGTGGAAAGCCGTGAAATGACCAGCAAACTGATAATATTTACAACTCCGGGCACTTTAGGGAGCGTTTTCAGTTGAATTTGCTTTCAAATATTAGGAATTCTTGTTTATACAGCTCAAAATTTGTGCAGAAAGCCTGTAAGTGAGCACTGTACTGCTTATGTTTACAATTGAGACCGCATTACTCTGGCGAGTTTTGTGTGACTCTGTTAAAATTCTGACGGTTCCTGTACATATTTTTAAGAAAAGTCTCTAGTTTTGGTAAAACTCTTAAAATACGCAATTACAGTTTCCAGAAATGATTAAAAACTTGGAAGAACCCCTTGAAATTAAAGTAATTCGATTCTTCCTACATTTCCTGCCGTTTGTAATCACAGACATTACCAGTGGAAAGCCGTGAAATGACCAGCAAAGTGACAATATTTACAACTCCGGGCACTTTAGGGAGCGTTTTCACTTGAATTTGCTTTCAAATATTAGGAATTCTTGTTTATACAGCTCAAAATTTGTGCAGAAAGCCTGTAAGTGAGGACTGTACTGTTTATGTTTACAATTGAGGCCGCATTACTCTGGCGACTTTTGTGTGACTCTGTTAAAATCCTGACGGTTCCAGTACATATTTGTAAGAAAACTCTCTAGTTGTGGTAAAACTCTTAAAATACGTAATTAGAGTTTCCAGAAATGATTAAAAACTTGGAAGAACCCCTTGAAATTAAAGTAAATAGATTCTTCCTACATTTCCTGCCGTTTGTAATCACAGACATTACCAGTGGAAAGCCGTGAAATGACCAGCAAACTGATAATATTTACAACTCCGGGCACTTTAGGGAGCGTTTTCAGTTGAATTTGCTTTCAAATATTAGGAATTCTTGTTTATACAGCTCAAAATTTGTGTAGAAAGCCTGTGAGTGAGGTCTAAACTGCGTATGTTTACAATTGAGGCCCCATTACTCTGGCGAGTTTTGTGTGACTCTGTTAAAATCCTGACGGTTCCAGTACATATTTGTAAGAAAACTCTCTAGTTGTGGTAAAACTCTTAAAATACATAATCAGAGTTTCCAGAAATGATTAAAAACTTGGAAGAACCCCTTGAAATTAAAGTAAATAGATTATTCCTACATTTCCTGCCGTTTGTAATCACAGACATTACCAGTGGAAAGCCGTGAAATGACCAGCAAACTGATAATATTTACAACTCTGGGCACTTTAGGGAGCGTTTTCACTTGAATTTGCTTTCAAATATTAGGAATTCTTGTTTATACAGCTCAAAATTTGTGTAGAAAGCCTGTAAGGGAGGACTGTACTGCTTATGTTTACAATTGAGACCGCATTACTCTGGCGAGTTTTGTGTGACTCTGTTAAAATCCTGACGGTTCCAGTACATATTTTTAAGAAAAGTCTCTAGTTTTGGTAAAACTCTTAAAATACGCAATTACAGTTTCCAGAAATGATTAAAAACTTGGAAGAACCCCTTGAAATTAAAGTAAATCGATTCTTCCTACATTTCCTGCCGTTTGTAATCACAGACATTACCAGTGGAAAGCCGTGAAATGACCAGCAAACTGATAATATTTACAACTCCGGGCACTTTAGGGAGCGTTTTCAGTTGAATTTGCTTTCAAATATTAGGAATTCTTGTTTATACAGCTCAAAATGTGTAGAAAGCCTGTAAGTGAGGACTGTCCTGCTCATGTTTACAATTGAGGTCCCATTACTCTGGCGAATTTTTTATGACTCTTTTAAAATCCTGACGGTTCCAGTACATATTTGTAAGAAAACTCTCTAGTTGTGGTAAAACTCTTAAAGTACGTAATTAGAGTTTCCAGAAATGATTAAAAACTTGGAAGAACCCCTTGAAATTAAAGTAAATCGATTCTTCCTACATTTCCTGCCGTTTGTAATCACAGACATTACCAGTGGAAAGCCGTGAAATGACCAGCAAACTGATAATATTTACAACTCCAGGCACTTTAGGGAGCATTTTCACTTGAATTTGCTTTCAAATATTAGGAATTCTTGTTTATACAGCTCAAAATTTGTGCAGAAAGCCTGTAAGTGAGCACTGTACTGCTTATGTTTACAATTGAGACCGCATTACTCTGGCGAGTTTTGTGTGACTCTGTTAAAATTCTGACGGTTCCAGTACATATTTTTAAGAAAAGTCTCTAGTTTTGGTAAAACTCTTAAAATACGCAATTACAGTTTCCAGAAATGATTAAAAACTTGGAAGAACCCCTTGAAATTAAAGTAATTCGATTCTTCCTACATTTCCTGCCGTTTGTAATCACAGACATTACCAGTGGAAAGCCGTGAAATGACCAGCAAAGTGACAATATTTACAACTCCGGGCACTTTAGGGAGCGTTTTCACTTGAATTTGCTTTCAAATATTAGGAATTCTTGTTTATACAGCTCAAAATTTGTGCAGAAAGCCTGTAAGTGAGCACTGTACTGCTTATGTTTACAATTGAGACCGCATTACTCTGGCGAGTTTTGTGTGACTCTGTTAAAATCCTGACGGTTCCAGTACATATTTGTAAGAAAACTCTCTAGTTGTGGTAAAACTCTTAAAATACGTAATTAGAGTTTCCAGAAATGACTAAAAACTTGGAAGAACCCCTTGAAATTAAAGTAAATCGATTCTTCCTACATTTCCTGCCGTTTGTAATCACAGACATTACCAGTGGAAAGCCGTGAAATGACCAGCAAACTGATAATATTTACAACTCCGGGCACTTTAGGGAGCGTTTTCAGTTGAATTTGCTTTCAAATATTAGGAATTCTTGTTTATACAGCTCAAAATTTGTGTAGAAAGCCTGTGAGTGAGGTCTAAACTGCGTATGTTTACAATTGAGGCCCCATTACTCTGGCAAGTTTTGTGTGACTCTGTTAAAATCCTGACGGTTCCAGTACATATTTGTAAGAAAACTCTCTAGTTGTGGTAAAACTCTTAAAATACATAATCAGAGTTTCCAGAAATGATTAAAAACTTGGAAGAACCCCTTGAAATTAAAGTAAATAGATTATTCCTACATTTCCTGCCGTTTGTAATCACAGACATTACCAGTGGAAAGCCGTGAAATGACCAGCAAACTGATAATATTTACAACTCTGGGCACTTTAGGGAGCGTTTTCACTTGAATTTGCTTTCAAATATTAGGAATTCTTGTTTATACAGCTCAAAATTTGTGTAGAAAGCCTGTAAGGGAGGACTGTACTGCTTATGTTTACAATTGAGGCCGCATTACTCTGGCGACTTTTGTATGACTCTTTTAAAATCCTGACGGTTCCAGTACATATTTGTAAGAAAGCTCTCTAGTCGTGGTAAAACTCTTAAAATACGTAATTAGAGTTTCCAGAAATGATTAAAAACTTGGAAGAACCCCTTGAAATTAAAGTAAATCGATTCTTCCTACATTTCCTGCCGTTTGTAATCACAGACATTACCAGTGGAAAGCCGTGAAATGACCAGCAAACTGATAATATTTACAACTCCGGGCACTTTAGGGAGCGTTTTCAGTTGAATTTGCTTTCAAATATTAGGAATTCTTGTTTATACAGCTCAAAATTTGTGTAGAAAGCCTGTGAGTGAGGTCTAAACTGCGTATGTTTACAATTGAGGCAACATTACTCTGGCGAGTTTTGTGTGACTCTGTTAAAATCCTGACGGTTCCAGTACATATTTGTAAGAAAACTCTCTAGTTGTGGTAAAACTCTTAAAATACATAATCAGAGTTTCCAGAAATGATTAAAAACTTGGAAGAACCCCTTGAAATTAAAGTAAATAGATTATTCCTACATTTCCTGCCGTTTGTAATCACAGACATTACCAGTGGAAAGCCGTGAAATGACCAGCAAACTGATAATATTTACAACTCCGGGCACTTTAGGGAGCGTTTTCAGTTGAATTTGCTTTCAAATATTAGGAATTCTTGTTTATACAGCTCAAAATTTGTGCAGAAAGCCTGTAAGTGAGCACTGTACTGCTTATGTTTACAATTGAGACCGCATTACTCTGGCGAGTTTTGTGTGACTCTGTTAAAATTCTGACGGTTCCTGTACATATTTTTAAGAAAAGTCTCTAGTTTTGGTAAAACTCTTAAAATACGCAATTACAGTTTCCAGAAATGATTAAAAACTTGGAAGAACCCCTTGAAATTAAAGTAATTCGATTCTTCCTACATTTCCTGCCGTTTGTAATCACAGACATTACCAGTGGAAAGCCGTGAAATGACCAGCAAAGTGACAATATTTACAACTGCGGGCACTTTAGGGAGCGTTTTCACTTGAATTTGCTTTCAAATATTAGGAATTCTTGTTTATACAGCTCAAAATTTGTGCAGAAAGCCTGTAAGTGAGGACTGTACTGTTTATGTTTACAATTGAGGCCGCATTACTCTGGCGACTTTTGTGTGACTCTGTTAAAATCCTGACGGTTCCAGTACATATTTGTAAGAAAACTCTCTAGTTGTGGTAAAACTCTTAAAATACGTAATTAGAGTTTCCAGAAATGATTAAAAACTTGGAAGAACCCCTTGTAATTAAAGTAAATAGATTCTTCCTACATTTCCTGCCGTTTGTAATCACAGACATTACCAGTGGAAAGCCGTGAAATGACCAGCAAACTGATAATATTTACAACTCCGGGCACTTTAGGGAGCGTTTTCAGTTGAATTTGCTTTCAAATATTAGGAATTCTTGTTTATACAGCTCAAAATTTGTGTAGAAAGCCTGTGAGTGAGGTCTAAACTGCGTATGTTTACAATTGAGGCCCCATTACTCTGGCGAGTTTTGTGTGACTCTGTTAAAATCCTGACGGTTCCAGTACATATTTGTAAGAAAACTCTCTAGTTGTGGTAAAACTCTTAAAATACATAATCAGAGTTTCCAGAAATGATTAAAAACTTGGAAGAACCCCTTGAAATTAAAGTAAATAGATTATTCCTACATTTCCTGCCGTTTGTAATCACAGACATTACCAGTGGAAAGCCGTGAAATGACCAGCAAACTGATAATATTTACAACTCTGGGCACTTTAGGGAGCGTTTTCACTTGAATTTGCTTTCAAATATTAGGAATTCTTGTTTATACAGCTCAAAATTTGTGTAGAAAGCCTGTAAGGGAGGACTGTACTGCTTATGTTTACAATTGAGACCGCATTACTCTGGCGAGTTTTGTGTGACTCTGTTAAAATCCTGACGGTTCCAGTACATATTTTTAAGAAAAGTCTCTAGTTTTGGTAAAACTCTTAAAATACGCAATTACAGTTTCCAGAAATGATTAAAAACTTGGAAGAACCCCTTGAAATTAAAGTAAATCGATTCTTCCTACATTTCCTGCCGTTTGTAATCACAGACATTACCAGTGGAAAGCCGTGAAATGACCAGCAAACTGATAATATTTACAACTCCGGGCACTTTAGGGAGCGTTTTCAGTTGAATTTGCTTTCAAATATTAGGAATTCTTGTTTATACAGCTCAAAATTTGTGTAGAAAGCCTGTGAGTGAGGTCTAAACTGCGTATGTTTACAATTGAGGCAACATTACTCTGGCGAGTTTTGTGTGACTCTGTTAAAATCCTGACGGTTCCAGTACATATTTGTAAGAAAACTCTCTAGTTGTGGTAAAACTCTTAAAATACATAATCAGAGTTTCCAGAAATGATTAAAAACTTGGAAGAACCCCTTGAAATTAAAGTAAATAGATTATTCCTACATTTCCTGCCGTTTGTAATCACAGACATTACCAGTGGAAAGCCGTGAAATGACCAGCAAACTGATAATATTTACAACTCCGGGCACTTTAGGGAGCGTTTTCAGTTGAATTTGCTTTCAAATATTAGGAATTCTTGTTTATACAGCTCAAAATTTGTGCAGAAAGCCTGTAAGTGAGCACTGTACTGCTTATGTTTACAATTGAGACCGCATTACTCTGGCGAGTTTTGTGTGACTCTGTTAAAATTCTGACGGTTCCAGTACATATTTTTAAGAAAAGTCTCTAGTTTTGGTAAAACTCTTAAAATACGCAATTACAGTTTCCAGAAATGATTAAAAACTTGGAAGAACCCCTTGAAATTAAAGTAATTCGATTCTTCCTACATTTCCTGCCGTTTGTAATCACAGACATTACCAGTGGAAAGCCGTGAAATGACCAGCAAAGTGACAATATTTACAACTCCGGGCACTTTAGGGAGCGTTTTCACTTGAATTTGCTTTCAAATATTAGGAATTCTTGTTTATACAGCTCAAAATTTGTGCAGAAAGCCTGTAAGTGAGGACTGTACTGTTTATGTTTACAATTGAAGCCGCATTACTCTGGCGACTTTTGTGTGACTCTGTTAAAATCCTGACGGTTCCAGTACATATTTGTAAGAAAACTCTCTAGTTGTGGTAAAACTCTTAAAATACGTAATTAGAGTTTCCAGAAATGATTAAAAACTTGGAAGAACCCCTTGAAATTAAAGTAAATCGATTCTTCCTACATTTCCTGCCGTTTGTAATCACAGACATTACCAGTGGAAAGCCGTGAAATGACCAGCAAAGTGACAATATTTACAACTCCGGGCACTTTAGGGAGCGTTATCAGTTGAATTTGCTTTCATATATTAGGAATTCTTCTTTATACAGCTCAAAATGTGTAGAAAGCCTGTAAGTGAGGACTGTCCTGCTCATGTTTACAATTGAGGTCCCATTACTCTGGCGAATTTTTTATGACTCTTTTAAAATCCTGACGGTTCCAGTACATATTTGTAAGAAAACTCTCTAGTTGTGGTAAAACTCTTAAAGTACGTAATTAGAGTTTCCAGAAATGATTAAAAACTTGGAAGAACCCCTTGAAATTAAAGTAAATCGATTCTTCCTACATTTCCTGCCGTTTGTAATCACAGACATTACCAGTGGAAAGCCGTGAAATGACCAGCAAACTGATAATATTTACAACTCCAGGCACTTTAGGGAGCATTTTCACTTGAATTTGCTTTCAAATATTAGGAATTCTTGTTTATACAGCTCAAAATTTGTGCAGAAAGCCTGTAAGTGAGCACTGTACTGCTTATGTTTACAATTGAGACCGCATTACTCTGGCGAGTTTTGTGTGACTCTGTTAAAATTCTGACGGTTCCAGTACATATTTTTAAGAAAAGTCTCTAGTTTTGGTAAAACTCTTAAAATACGCAATTACAGTTTCCAGAAATGATTAAAAACTTGGAAGAACCCCTTGAAATTAAAGTAATTCGATTCTTCCTACATTTCCTGCCGTTTGTAATCACAGACATTACCAGTGGAAAGCCGTGAAATGACCAGCAAAGTGACAATATTTACAACTCCGGGCACTTTAGGGAGCGTTTTCACTTGAATTTGCTTTCAAATATTAGGAATTCTTGTTTATACAGCTCAAAATTTGTGCAGAAAGCCTGTAAGTGAGCACTGTACTGCTTATGTTTACAATTGAGACCGCATTACTCTGGCGAGTTTTGTGTGACTCTGTTAAAATCCTGACGGTTCCAGTACATATTTGTAAGAAAACTCTCTAGTTGTGGTAAAACTCTTAAAATACGTAATTAGAGTTTCCAGAAATGACTAAAAACTTGGAAGAACCCCTTGAAATTAAAGTAAATCGATTCTTCCTACATTTCCTGCCGTTTGTAATCACAGACATTACCAGTGGAAAGCCGTGAAATGACCAGCAAACTGATAATATTTACAACTCCGGGCACTTTAGGGAGCGTTTTCAGTTGAATTTGCTTTCAAATATTAGGAATTCTTGTTTATACAGCTCAAAATTTGTGTAGAAAGCCTGTGAGTGAGGTCTAAACTGCGTATGTTTACAATTGAGGCCCCATTACTCTGGCGAGTTTTGTGTGACTCTGTTAAAATCCTGACGGTTCCAGTACATATTTGTAAGAAAACTCTCTAGTTGTGGTAAAACTCTTAAAATACATAATCAGAGTTTCCAGAAATGATTAAAAACTTGGAAGAACCCCTTGAAATTAAAGTAAATAGATTATTCCTACATTTCCTGCCGTTTGTAATCACAGACATTACCAGTGGAAAGCCGTGAAATGACCAGCAAACTGATAATATTTACAACTCTGGGCACTTTAGGGAGCGTTTTCACTTGAATTTGCTTTCAAATATTAGGAATTCTTGTTTATACAGCTCAAAATTTGTGTAGAAAGCCTGTAAGGGAGGACTGTACTGCTTATGTTTACAATTGAGGCCGCATTACTCTGGCGACTTTTGTATGACTCTTTTAAAATCCTGACGGTTCCAGTACATATTTGTAAGAAAGCTCTCTAGTCGTGGTAAAACTCTTAAAATACGTAATTAGAGTTTCCAGAAATGATTAAAAACTTGGAAGAACCCCTTGAAATTAAAGTAAATCGATTCTTCCTACATTTCCTGCCGTTTGTAATCACAGACATTACCAGTGGAAAGCCGTGAAATGACCAGCAAACTGATAATATTTACAACTCCGGGCACTTTAGGGAGCGTTTTCAGTTGAATTTGCTTTCAAATATTAGGAATTCTTGTTTATACAGCTCAAAATTTGTGTAGAAAGCCTGTGAGTGAGGTCTAAACTGCGTATGTTTACAATTGAGGCAACATTACTCTGGCGAGTTTTGTGTGACTCTGTTAAAATCCTGACGGTTCCAGTACATATTTGTAAGAAAACTCTCTAGTTGTGGTAAAACTCTTAAAATACATAATCAGAGTTTCCAGAAATGATTAAAAACTTGGAAGAACCCCTTGAAATTAAAGTAAATAGATTATTCCTACATTTCCTGCCGTTTGTAATCACAGACATTACCAGTGGAAAGCCGTGAAATGACCAGCAAACTGATAATATTTACAACTCCGGGCACTTTAGGGAGCGTTTTCAGTTGAATTTGCTTTCAAATATTAGGAATTCTTGTTTATACAGCTCAAAATTTGTGCAGAAAGCCTGTAAGTGAGCACTGTACTGCTTATGTTTACAATTGAGACCGCATTACTCTGGCGAGTTTTGTGTGACTCTGTTAAAATTCTGACGGTTCCAGTACATATTTTTAAGAAAAGTCTCTAGTTTTGGTAAAACTCTTAAAATACGCAATTACAGTTTCCAGAAATGATTAAAAACTTGGAAGAACCCCTTGAAATTAAAGTAATTCGATTCTTCCTACATTTCCTGCCGTTTGTAATCACAGACATTACCAGTGGAAAGCCGTGAAATGACCAGCAAAGTGACAATATTTACAACTCCGGGCACTTTAGGGAGCGTTTTCACTTGAATTTGCTTTCAAATATTAGGAATTCTTGTTTATACAGCTCAAAATTTGTGCAGAAAGCCTGTAAGTGAGGACTGTACTGTTTATGTTTACAATTGAGGCCGCATTACTCTGGCGACTTTTGTGTGACTCTGTTAAAATCCTGACGGTTCCAGTACATATTTGTAAGAAAACTCTCTAGTTGTGGTAAAACTCTTAAAATACGTAATTAGAGTTTCCAGAAATGATTAAAAACTTGGAAGAACCCCTTGAAATTAAAGTAAATCGATTCTTCCTACATTTCCTGCCGTTTGTAATCACAGACATTACCAGTGGAAAGCCGTGAAATGACCAGCAAACTGATAATATTTACAACTCCGGGCACTTTAGGGAGCATTTTCAGTTGAATTTGCTTTCAAATATTAGGAATTCTTGTTTATACAGCTCAAAATTTGTGTAGAAAGCCTGTGAGTGAGGTCTAAACTGCGTATGTTTACAATTGAGGCAACATTACTCTGGCGAGTTTTGTGTGACTCTGTTAAAATCCTGACGGTTCCAGTACATATTTGTAAGAAAACTCTCTAGTTGTGGTAAAACTCTTAAAATACATAATCAGAGTTTCCAGAAATGATTAAAAACTTGGAAGAACCCCTTGAAATTAAAGTAAATAGATTATTCCTACATTTCCTGCCGTTTGTAATCACAGACATTACCAGTGGAAAGCCGTGAAATGACCAGCAAACTGATAATATTTACAACTCCGGGCACTTTAGGGAGCGTTTTCAGTTGAATTTGCTTTCAAATATTAGGAATTCTTGTTTATACAGCTCAAAATTTGTGCAGAAAGCCTGTAAGTGAGCACTGTACTGCTTATGTTTACAATTGAGACCGCATTACTCTGGCGAGTTTTGTGTGACTCTGTTAAAATTCTGACGGTTCCAGTACATATTTTTAAGAAAAGTCTCTAGTTTTGGTAAAACTCTTAAAATACGCAATTACAGTTTCCAGAAATGATTAAAAACTTGGAAGAACCCCTTGAAATTAAAGTAATTCGATTCTTCCTACATTTCCTGCCGTTTGTAATCACAGACATTACCAGTGGAAAGCCGTGAAATGACCAGCAAAGTGACAATATTTACAACTCCGGGCACTTTAGGGAGCGTTTTCACTTGAATTTGCTTTCAAATATTAGGAATTCTTGTTTATACAGCTCAAAATTTGTGCAGAAAGCCTGTAAGTGAGGACTGTACTGTTTATGTTTACAATTGAGGCCGCATTACTCTGGCGACTTTTGTGTGACTCTGTTAAAATCCTGACGGTTCCAGTACATATTTGTAAGAAAACTCTCTAGTTGTGGTAAAACTCTTAAAATACGTAATTAGAGTTTCCAGAAATGATTAAAAACTTGGAAGAACCCCTTGAAATTAAAGTAAATCGATTCTTCCTACATTTCCTGCCGTTTGTAATCACAGACATTACCAGTGGAAAGCCGTGAAATGACCAGCAAAGTGAAAATATTTACAACTCCGGGCACATTAGGGAGCGTTATCAGTTGAATTTGCTTTCATATATTAGGAATTCTTGTTTATACAGCTCAAAATGTGTAGAAAGCCTGTAAGTGAGGACTGTCCTGCTCATGTTTACAATTGAGGTCCCATTACTCTGGCGAATTTTTTATGACTCTTTTAAAATCCTGACGGTTCCAGTACATATTTGTAAGAAAACTCTCTAGTTGTGGTAAAACTCTTAAAGTACGTAATTAGAGTTTCCAGAAATGATTAAAAACTTGGAAGAACCCCTTGAAATTAAAGTAAATCGATTCTTCCTACATTTCCTGCCGTTTGTAATCACAGACATTACCAGTGGAAAGCCGTGAAATGACCAGCAAACTGATAATATTTACAACTCCAGGCACTTTAGGGAGCGTTTTCACTTGAATTTGCTTTCAAATATTAGGAATTCTTGTTTATACAGCTCAAAATTTGTGCAGAAAGCCTGTAAGTGAGCACTGTACTGCTTATGTTTACAATTGAGACCGCATTACTCTGGCGAGTTTTGTGTGACTCTGTTAAAATTCTGACGGTTCCAGTACATATTTTTAAGAAAAGTCTCTAGTTTTGGTAAAACTCTTAAAATACGCAATTACAGTTTCCAGAAATGATTAAAAACTTGGAAGAACCCCTTGAAATTAAAGTAATTCGATTCTTCCTACATTTCCTGCCGTTTGTAATCACAGACATTACCAGTGGAAAGCCGTGAAATGACCAGCAAAGTGACAATATTTACAACTCCGGGCACTTTAGGGAGCGTTTTCACTTGAATTTGCTTTCAAATATTAGGAATTCTTGTTTATACAGCTCAAAATTTGTGCAGAAAGCCTGTAAGTGAGCACTGTACTGCTTATGTTTACAATTGAGACCGCATTACTCTGGCGAGTTTTGTGTGACTCTGTTAAAATTCTGACGGTTCCAGTACATTTTTTTAAGAAAAGTCTCTAGTTTTGGTAAAACTCTTAAAATACGCAATTACAGTTTCCAGAAATGATTAAAAACTTGGAAGAACCCCTTGAAATTAAAGTAATTCGATTCTTCCTACATTTCCTGCCGTTTGTAATCACAGACATTACCAGTGGAAAGCCGTGAAATGACCAGCAAAGTGACAATATTTACAACTCCGGGCACTTTAGGGAGCGTTTTCACTTGAATTTGCTTTCAAATATTAGGAATTCTTGTTTATACAGCTCAAAATTTGTGCAGAAAGCCTGTAAGTGAGGACTGTACTGTTTATGTTTACAATTGAGGCCGCATTACTCTGGCGACTTTTGTGTGACTCTGTTAAAATCCTGACGGTTCCAGTACATATTTGTAAGAAAACTCTCTAGTTGTGGTAAAACTCTTAAAATACATAATCAGAGTTTCCAGAAATGATTAAAAACTTGGAAGAACCCCTTGAAATTAAAGTAAATAGATTATTCCTACATTTCCTGCCGTTTGTAATCACAGACATTACCAGTGGAAAGCCGTGAAATGACCAGCAAACTGATAATATTTACAACTCTGGGCACTTTAGGGAGCGTTTTCACTTGAATTTGCTTTCAAATATTAGGAATTCTTGTTTATACAGCTCAAAATTTGTGTAGAAAGCCTGTAAGGGAGGACTGTACTGCTTATGTTTACAATTGAGACCGCATTACTCTGGCGAGTTTTGTGTGACTCTGTTAAAATCCTGACGGTTCCAGTACATATTTTTAAGAAAAGTCTCTAGTTTTGGTAAAACTCTTAAAATACGCAATTACAGTTTCCAGAAATGATTAAAAACTTGGAAGAACCCCTTGAAATTAAAGTAATTCGATTCTTCCTACATTTCCTGCCGTTTGTAATCACAGACATTACCAGTGGAAAGCCGTGAAATGACCAGCAAAGTGACAATATTTACAACTCCGGGCACTTTAGGGAGCGTTTTCACTTGAATTTGCTTTCAAATATTAGGAATTCTTGTTTATACAGCTCAAAATTTGTGCAGAAAGCCTGTAAGTGAGGACTGTACTGTTTATGTTTACAATTGAGGCCGCATTACTCTGGCGACTTTTGTGTGACTCTGTTAAAATCCTGACGGTTCCAGTACATATTTGTAAGAAAACTCTCTAGTTGTGGTAAAACTCTTAAAATACGTAATTAGAGTTTCCAGAAATGATTAAAAACTTGGAAGAACCCCTTGAAATTAAAGTAAATCGATTCTTCCTACATTTCCTGCCGTTTGTAATCACAGACATTACCAGTGGAAAGCCGTGAAATGACCAGCAAAGTGAAAATATTTACAACTCCGGGCACATTAGGGAGCGTTATCAGTTGAATTTGCTTTCATATATTAGGAATTCTTGTTTATACAGCTCAAAATGTGTAGAAAGCCTGTAAGTGAGGACTGTCCTGCTCATGTTTACAATTGAGGTCCCATTACTCTGGCGAATTTTTTATGACTCTTTTAAAATCCTGACGGTTCCAGTACATATTTGTAAGAAAACTCTCTAGTTGTGGTAAAACTCTTAAAGTACGTAATTAGAGTTTCCAGAAATGATTAAAAACTTGGAAGAACCCCTTGAAATTAAAGTAAATCGATTCTTCCTACATTTCCTGCCGTTTGTAATCACAGACATTACCAGTGGAAAGCCGTGAAATGACCAGCAAACTGATAATATTTACAACTCCAGGCACTTTAGGGAGCGTTTTCACTTGAATTTGCTTTCAAATATTAGGAATTCTTGTTTATACAGCTCAAAATTTGTGCAGAAAGCCTGTAAGTGAGCACTGTACTGCTTATGTTTACAATTGAGACCGCATTAATCTGGCGAGTTTTGTGTGACTCTGTTAAAATTCTGACGGTTCCAGTACATATTTTTAAGAAAAGTCTCTAGTTTTGGTAAAACTCTTAAAATACGCAATTACAGTTTCCAGAAATGATTAAAAACTTGGAAGAACCCCTTGAAATTAAAGTAATTCGATTCTTCCTACATTTCCTGCCGTTTGTAATCACAGACATTACCAGTGGAAAGCCGTGAAATGACCAGCAAAGTGACAATATTTACAACTCCGGGCACTTTAGGGAGCGTTTTCACTTGAATTTGCTTTCAAATATTAGGAATTCTTGTTTATACAGCTCAAAATTTGTGCAGAAAGCCTGTAAGTGAGCACTGTACTGCTTATGTTTACAATTGAGACCGCATTACTCTGGCGAGTTTTGTGTGACTCTGTTAAAATTCTGACGGTTCCAGTACATTTTTTTAAGAAAAGTCTCTAGTTTTGGTAAAACTCTTAAAATACGCAATTACAGTTTCCAGAAATGATTAAAAACTTGGAAGAACCCCTTGAAATTAAAGTAATTCGATTCTTCCTACATTTCCTGCCGTTTGTAATCACAGACATTACCAGTGGAAAGCCGTGAAATGACCAGCAAAGTGACAATATTTACAACTCCGGGCACTTTAGGGAGCGTTTTCACTTGAATTTGCTTTCAAATATTAGGAATTCTTGTTTATACAGCTCAAAATTTGTGCAGAAAGCCTGTAAGTGAGGACTGTACTGTTTATGTTTACAATTGAGGCCGCATTACTCTGGCGACTTTTGTGTGACTCTGTTAAAATCCTGACGGTTCCAGTACATATTTGTAAGAAAACTCTCTAGTTGTGGTAAAACTCTTAAAATACGTAATTAGAGTTTCCAGAAATGATTAAAAACTTGGAAGAACCCCTTGAAATTAAAGTAAATCGATTCTTCCTACATTTCCTGCCGTTTGTAATCACAGACATTACCAGTGGAAAGCCGTGAAATGACCAGCAAACTGATAATATTTACAACTCCGGGCACTTTAGGGAGCGTTTTCAGTTGAATTTGCTTTCAAATATTAGGAATTCTTGTTTATACAGCTCAAAATTTGTGTAGAAAGCCTGTGAGTGAGGTCTAAACTGCGTATGTTTACAATTGAGGCCCCATTACTCTGGCGAGTTTTGTGTGACTCTGTTAAAATCCTGACGGTTCCAGTACATATTTGTAAGAAAACTCTCTAGTTGTGGTAAAACTCTTAAAATACATAATCAGAGTTTCCAGAAATGATTAAAAACTTGGAAGAACCCCTTGAAATTAAAGTAATTCGATTCTTCCTACATTTCCTGCCGTTTGTAATCACAGACATTACCAGTGGAAAGCCGTGAAATGACCAGCAAACTGATAATATTTACAACTCTGGGCACTTTAGGGAGCGTTTTCACTTGAAT